>NC_053391.1:447704219-448017719 GCF_905171765.1 Bufo bufo
TAAATCAAAATATACCCTTAGGCTGAGTTCACATGTTCCAGAAACACAGTGCCCGAGATGTGCCCAAAATGACATTGACATGGAATAACAGCATGTTTTTCAAATTGCTGCAGCAAATAGCACTTTTATTTTTAATAGCGACACCGTGAACTGCCATTTTATTCCATTAGCTCACAGCTATTAAAAATGAAGGTGTCTCTAGGTGTAGCAATTTGACATTCAGAACATGTGATCCAGGCATCAGGGCACCACTGCACGGACATTAGAAGCCACGGGTAGTGCCTGCAGTTTACTGCTTACTGCTAACCCAGTATAGGACTTCCAAGCTAAAGCAATGGCAAGTCCAGGTGGAGCTGGTAATATTTAGCGGAAAATCACAAGCACTACCCAGCGACGCCAATGTCCGTGTAATAGCATACTTACTGTGCAAAGGTAATCTCAATGACAAACTGTGGCCAGGAAAATAAGGGCATGTTTGGTTTGGCGTTAGGGAATTCTGTTATAGGATCTGTTATAACAAAGTTATAACGGAATTCTAGGATGGAAAGCATAACGGTTCCGATGGGTTCCGTTATACATGACGGAAAAAATAGTCCTGTTGACAGAATGAGTGTCACAGATTTAGGCTACAAGCACACGACAGAGAGAAGAAAGGGCCGTTAAAATGGACACATTGTCAGTTTTTCATGGCCATTTTTCAACCATTTGTGCATCTATTTTATATTCGTCTGTCCTTTTTAACTTCTGTTTTATATCCATTTTTAAATGCCGTAAAAAACGTATGATTTTTCATAGGCTTTTTAAAAGTTAAAACCTCAACCCCTGCCACTCCCTCATTATATATTTGATGCCCTCCATAGTGCCACATACATATGAATGCTGCTATAAAAAAAAATGCATCCTTTTTTGCCCCTTTAGTTATATATATATATATATATATATATATATACACACACATATTAGTGGCACAACTGGGGGCTATTCTAACCTGTAGCTGTATAGTGTAACATGTAGTTGTATAGTGTAGTGGTTAACGTCCTTACCTCTAATGTACAAGGTTGGGAGTTTGAATCCCGGCAGAAACATTTATATATATATATGATTTGATAAAAGAGATATGTCGCACTAGAATGAGCAGGGAACAACGTGAGGTGCACCGACTCATGGATCACCAAATCTGAAGAGAGGGTATAATATGTAATAAAAAGTAGAAGGGCACTCTCTAAAGCAATGGGAACAGTGGATATTGGTAGATAAGAATTTAATTGGTATCTTTAAAATATGTGGCTCAACAGTGAATGGTTCACAGTGTTGTTTATATATAGCAGCATAAATTAAAACACCATTGTGAACAAATTTACAAATAAAGGACAATAAGCATTCATCAGTAAGATTAACAAACCAACAATAAAATCGATAATAAAATTAGATATGAATCAATAAAATCGATAAAGGCTTAATTCGAAAATACCAAGGATTGCTTTAAAACTCTGGAAATCCACATTAGTAATGACACTCCAGTCTCGAATATTGAATTCCAGTCTCAGTTCTCGATTAATGACACTCCAATATTTGAATCTCGATTGAATAGTGACTATGCATACAGCTCCTTAGCCTGAGACAGCGGCGTCCCGCTGTAATTTTCAAAAGCGATCGCTTAATTCAAAGACAGTTCGGTCTTACCCTGAGGGTTTGTTACAGGGGTCTCCTACCCTCGTCTCGATGCACCTGTTCAGCTGTATCGGTTTGTTCCTCGAAAGAATCCCACGCCACCGCCGGAAGTTCTCGTAGTCTCGCTGAAGGTGACTTTCCCTTGTCCCTTGCTGATCATTATAATGTTAAAGCATTCACCTCCAAAATCGACCGAAAGTCTCAATCTCTATTCCAAGTGTGGAGTTTGTTTACCATACGCGTTTCGGGGTTAGAGAAGTTGACCCCTTCATCAGTGGCTCATTGAGAGACCAAAAGTAATGGGACAATTGGCTTCTCAGCTGTTCCATAGCCAGGTGTGTGTTATTCCCTCATTATCCCGAATACAATGAGCAGATAAAAGGTCCAGAGTTCATTTCAAGTGTGCTATTTGCATTTGGAATCTGTTGCTGTCAACTCTCAAGATGAGATCCAAAGAGCTGTCACTATCAGTGAAGCAAGCCATCATTAGGCTGAAAAAACAAAACAAACCCATCAGAGAGATAGCAAAAACATTAGGCATGGCCAAAACAACTGCTTGGAACATTCTTAAAAAGAAGGAACGCACCGATGAGCTCTGTAACACAAAAAGACCCGGAAGACCACGGAAAACAACTGTGGTGGATAACCAAAGAATTCTTTCCCTGGTGAAGAAAACATCCTTCACAACAGTAGGGCCAGATCAAGAACACTCTCCAGGAGGTAGGTGTATGTGTGTCAAAGTCAACAATCAAGAGAAGACTTCACCAGAGTGAATACAGAGGGTTCTCCGCAATATGTAAACCATTGGTGAGCCTCAAAAACAGGAAGGCCAGATTAGAGTTTGCCAAACGACATCTAAAAAAGCCTTCACAGTTCTGGAACAACATCCTATGGAGAGATGAGACCAAGATCAACTTGTACCAGAGTGATGGGAAGAGAAGAGTATGGAAAAGGAAAGGAACTGCTCATGATCCTAAGCATACCACCTCATCAGTGAAGCATGGTGGTGGTAGTGTCATGGTGTGGGCATGTATGGCTGCCAATGGAACTGGTTCTCTTGTATTTATTGATGATGTGACTGCTGACAAAAGCAGCAGGATGAATTCTGAAGTGTATTAGGCAATATTATCTGCTCATATTCAGCCAAATGCTTCAGAACTCATTGGACGGCGCTTCACAGTGCAGATGGACAATGACCCAAAGCATACTGCGAAAGCAACCAAAGAGTTTTTTAAGGGAAAGAAGTGGAATGTTATGCAATGGCCAAGTCAATCACCTGACCTGAATCCGATTGAGCATGCATTTCACTTGCTGAAGACAAAACTGAAGGGAAAATGCCCCAAGAACAAGCCAGAACTGAAGACAGTTGCAGTAGAGGCCTGGCAGAGCATCACCAGGGACGAAACCCAGTGTCTGGTGATGTCTATGCGTTCCAGACTTTAGGCTGTAATTGACTGCAAAGGATTTGCAACCAAGTATTAAAAAGTGAAAGTTTGATTTATGATTATTATTCTGTCCCATTACTTTTGGTCCCTTAACAAGTGGGAGGCACATATGCAAACTGTTGTAATTCCTACACTGTTTACCTGATTTGGATGTAAATGCCCTCAAATTAAAGCTGACAGTCTGAAGTTAAAGCACATCATGTTCGTTTCATTTAAATTCCATTGTGGTGGTGTACAGGGAGTGCAGAATTATTAGGCAAGTTGTATTTTTGAGGATTAATTTTATTATTGAACAACAACCATGTTCTCAATGAACCCAAAAAACTCATTAATATCAAAGCTGAATATTTTTGGAAGTAGTTTTTAGTTTGTTTTTAGTTTTAGCTATTTTAGGGGGATATCTGTGTGTGCAGGTGACTATTACTGTGCATAATTATTAGGCAACTTAACAAAAAAGAAATATATACCCATTTCAATTATTTATTTTTACCAGTGAAACCAATATAACATCTCAACATTCACAAATATACATTTCTGACATTCAAAAACAAAACAAAAACAAATCAGTGACCAATATAGCCACCTTTCTTTGCAAGGACACTCAAAAGCCTGCCATCCATGGATTCTGTCAGTGTTTTGATCTGTTCACCATCAACATTGCGTGCAGCAGCAACCACAGCCTCCCAGACACTGTTCAGAGAGGTGTACTGTTTTCCCTCCTTGTAAATCTCACATTTGATGATGGACCACAGGTTCTCAATGGGGTTCAGATCAGGTGAACAAGGAGGCCATGTCATTAGATTTTCTTCTTTTATACCCTTTCTTGCCAGCCACGCTGTGGAGTACTTGGACGCGTGTGATGGAGCATTGTCCTGCATGAAAATCATGTTTTTCTTGAAGGATGCAGACTTCTTCCTGTACCACTGCTTGAAGAAGGTGTCTTCCAGAAACTGGCAGTAGGACTGGGAGTTGAGCTTGACTCCATCCTCAACCCGAAAAGGCCCCACAAGCTCATCTTTGATGATACCAGCCCAAACCAGTACTCCACCTCCACCTTGCTGGCGTCTGAGTCGGACTGGAGCTCTCTGCCCTTTACCAATCCAGCCACGGGCCCATCCATCTGGCCCATCAAGACTCACTCTCATTTCATCAGTCCATAAAACCTTAGAAAAATCAGTCTTGAGATATTTCTTGGCCCAGTCTTGACGTTTCAGCTTGTGTGTCTTGTTCAGTGGTGGTCGTCTTTCAGCCTTTCTTACCTTGGCCATGTCTCTGAGTATTGCACACCTTGTGCTTTTGGGCACTCCAGTGATGTTGCAGCTCTGAAATATGGCCAAACTGGTGGCAACTGGCATCTTGGCAGCTGCACGCTTGACTTTTCTCAGTTCATGGGCAGTTATTTTGCGCCTTGGTTTTTCCACACGCTTCTTGCGACCCTGTTGACTATTTTGAATGAAACGCTTGATTGTTCGATGATCACGCTTCAGAAGCTTTGCAATTTTAAGAGTGCTGCATCCCTCTGCAAGATATCTCACTATTTTTGACTTTTCTGAGCCTGTCTAGTCCTTCTTTTGACCCATTTTGTCAAAGGAAAGGAAGTTGCCTAATAATTATGCACACCTGATATAGGGTGTTGATGTCATTAGACCACACCCCTTCTCATTACAGAGATGCACATCACCTAATATGCTTAATTGGTAGTAGGCTTTCGAGCCTATACAGCTTTGAGTAAGACAACATGCATAAAGAGGATGATGTGGTCAAAATACTCATTTGCCTAATAATTCTGCACGCAGTGTATAGAGCCAAAAATTTTACAATTGTGTCGATGTCCCAATATTTATGGACCTGACTGTATATATATATATATATATATATATATATATATAAAACAAAAAATAAGCACCTATTGCCATACTTGGGCTCGGCACCCGTTTCCCTCTCTTTTTCTTCGATGGTGCTGCTGGTGATTTTTCTTTTGTGTGTATATATATATATATATATATATATATAGGTAGTCACACGTTGTGATGGCAAAGGCAAAAAAAACTCTCCCTTTTTGAACGTGGTCGGGTTGTTGAACTGCATAAGCAGGGTCTCTCACAGCGCGCCATCGCTCCTGAGGTGGGACGCAGTAAGACAGTCATTTGGAATCTCTTAAATGATCCTGAGGGTTATGGAACAAAAAAGTCAAGTGGAAGACCCAAAAAAAATTCCATCAGCACTGAGCCGGAGGATCCAATTGGCTGTCCGTCAAGACACTGGACGATCCTCGACCCAAATTAAGGCCCTTACTGGTGCTGACTGCAGCCCCATAACCATCAGACAGCATCCGAGACTGAAGGGCTTCAAAAACAAAAAACGTCTTCAAAGACCTCGTCTCCTTGAACGCCACAGAACTGCTCGTTTGGACTTTGCAAGAGAGCACCAAACATGGGACATTCAAAGGTGGAAGAAAGTTTTATTCTCTGATGAGAAAAAATGTAACCTTGATGGTCCAGATGGTTTCCAACGTTACTGGCATGACAAGCAGATCCCACCTGAGATGTTTTCTACACGCCACAGTGGAGGGGGCGCCATAATGGTCTGGGGTGCTTTTTTCTTCAGTGGAACAATGGAGCTTCAGGAAGTGCAGGGGCATCAAACGGCCGCTGGCTATGTCCAGATGTTGCAGAGAGCATTCCTCATGACTGAGGGCCCTCGTCTGTGTGGTAATGACTGGGTTTTTCAACAGGACAACGCTACAGTACACAATGCCCGAAGGACAAGGGACTTCTTCCAGGAGAATAACATCACTCGTTTGGCCCATACTGCGTGTTCCCCTGATCTAAATCCAATTGAGAACCTTTGGGGATGGATGGCAAGGGAAGTTTACAAAAATGGACAACAGTTCCAGACAGTAGATGGCCTTCGTGCGGCCGTCTTCACCACTTGGAGAAAGGTTCCCACTCACCTCATGGAAACGCTTGCATCAAGCATGCCGAAACTAATTTTTGAAGTGATAAACAATAACGGCGGAGCTACTCATTACTGAGTTCATGTTTGGAAGTTGGATTTCTGTTTTGGGGGGTTTAGTTTTTTTTTGGAGGTGTGGTCCTAAACTTTTGATCAGCTGAAAAACAGCCTGTTTCAGTTTATTCTTTGTTTTCATTAAATTGAATGCTCAAAAAATGTTTTGTCTCACTCCCATTTCTTCTTGTTGCATGTTGAAGCTCTACTTGGAACCTTGTTAAGATCCAGCCATGCTAAATATAATTTTTTGCCATTTTTCAAGTGGTCAGGACTATATATATGTTTTTAGCCATAATATATTTACATATATTTACATGCAAATATATTATGGTTATAACATCAGTAGTAGTTTCCCACATATTATGCATTCATATATATATCAGAAGTATGATTATATACACTGCTCAAAAAAATAAAGGGAACACTTAAACAACACAATGTAACTCCAAGTCAATCACCCTTCTGTGAAATCAAACTGTCCACTTAGGAAGCAACACTGAGTGACAATCAATTTCACATGCTGTTGTGCAAATGGGATAGACAACAGGTGGAAATTATAGGCAATTAGCAAGACACCCCCAATAAAGGAGTGGTTCTGCAGGTGGTGACAACAGACCACTTCTCAGTTCCTATGCTTCCTGGCTGATGTTTTGGTCACTTTTGAATGCTGGCGGTGCTTTCACTCTAGTGGTTGCATGAGACGGAGTCTACAACCCACACAAGTGGCTCAGGTAGTGCAGCTTATCCAGGATGGCACATCAATGCGAGCTGTGGCAAGAAGGTTTGCTGTGTCTGTCAGCGTAGTGTCCAGAGCATGGAGGCACTACCAGGAGACAGGCCAGTACATCAGGATACGTGGATGAGGCCGTAGGAGGGCAACAACCCAGCAGCAGGACCACTGGTGCCCTGTGCTCTTCACAGATGAAAGCAGGTTCACACTGAGCACATGTGACAGACGTGACAGAGTCTGGAGACGCCGTGGAGATCGTTCTGCTGCCTGCAACATCCTCCAGCATGACCGGTTTGGCATTGGGTCAGTAATGGTGTGGGGTGGCATTTCTTTGGAGGGCCGCACAGCCCTCCATGTGCTCGCCAGAGGTAGCCTGACTGCCATTAGGTACCGAGATGAGATCCTCAGACCCCTTGTGAGACCATATGCTGGTGCGGTTGGCCCTGGGCTCCTCCTAATGCAAGACAATGCTAGACCTCATGTGGCTGGAGTGTGTCAGCAGTTCCTGCAAGACGAAGGCATTGATGCTATGGACTGGCCCGCCCGTTCCCCAGACCTGAATCCAATTGAGCACATCTGGGACATCATGTCTCGCTCTATCCACCAACGTCACGTTGCACCACAGACTGTCCAGGAGTTGGCAGATGCTTTAGCCCAGGTCTGGGAGGAGATCCCTCAGGAGACCGTCCGCCACCTCATCAGGAGCATTCACAGGCGTTGTAGGGAGGTCATACAGGCACGTGGAGGCCACACACACTACTGAGCCTCATTTAAGGACATTACATCAAAGTTGGATCAGCCTGTAGTGTGTTTTTCCACTTTAATTTAGAGTGTGACTCCAAATCCAGACCTCCATGGGTTGAAAAATTTGATTTCCATTTTTTTCTTTTTGTGTGATTTTGTTGTCAGCACATTCAACTATGTAAAGAACAAAGTATTTCAGAAGAATATTTAATTAATTTAGATCTAGGATGTGTTATTTTTGTGTTCCCTTTATTTTTTTGAGCAGTGTATATATATATATATATATATATATATATATACATATATATACACTCACCTAAAGAATTATTAGGAACACCATACTAATACTGTGTTGGACCCCTTTTGCCTTCAGAACTGCATTAATTCTACGTGGCATTGATTCAACAAGGTGCTGATAGCATTCTTTAGAAATGTTGGCCCATATTGATAGGATAGCATCTTGCAGTTGATGGAGATTTGAGGGATGCACATCCAGGGCACGAAGCTCCCGTTCCACCACATCCCAAAGATGCTCTATTGGGTTGAGATCTGGTGACTGTGGGGGCCATTTTAGTACAATGAACTCATTGTCATGTTCAAGAAACCAATTTGAAATGATTCGAGCTTTGTGACATGGTGCATTATCCTGCTGGAAGTAGCCATCAGAGGATGGTTACATGTTCTCATTCTGTTTACGCCAAATTCGGACTCTACCATTTGAATGTCTCAACAGAAATCGAGACTCATCAGACCAGGCAACATTTTTCCAGTCTTCAACAGTCCAATTTTGGTGAGCTCGTGCAAATTGTAGCCTCTTTTTCCTTTTTGTAGTGGAGATGAGTGGTACCCGGTGGGGTCTTCTGCTGTGGTAGCCCATCCGCCTCAAAGTTGTGCGTGTTGTGGCTTCACAAATGCTTTGCTGCATACCTCGGTTGCAACGAGTGGTTATTTCAGTCAATGTTGCTCTTCTATCAGCTTGAATCAGTCGGCCCATTCTCCTCTGACCTCTAGCATCCACAAGGCATTTTTGCCCACAGGACTGCCGCATACTGGATGTTTTTCCCTTTTCACACCATTCTTTGTAAACCCTAGAAATGGTTGTGCGTGAAAATCCCAGTAACTGAGCAGATTGTGAAATACTCAGACCAGCCTGTATGGCACCAACAACCATGCCACGCTCAAAATTGCTTAAATCACCTTTTTTTCCCATTCTGACATTCAGTTTGGAGTTCAGGAGATTGTCTTGACCAGGACCACACCCCTAAATGCATTGAAGCAACTGCCATGTGATTGGTTGACTAGATAATTGCATTAATGAGAAATAGAACAGGTGTTCCTAATAATTCTTTAGGTGAGTGTGTATATATATATATATATATATATATATATATATATTATTATTATTTTTTTTGTAATTACACATTTATTTTGTGCCATGTATTTTTTACAATTGCTAAAAAACATATTAAATATAATCTCTATTTCTGAAATGTTTCTGCCAGGATTCAAACTCCCAAAATTGTACATTAGAGGCGAGGATGTTAACCACTACACTATAGAGCTGCATGTTAACCTGCACAGAAATATAAAATACGTCTTCTGCTGGATAGGAATACTCACTACAACAGAAACTTCTATGAGGGTTTTCTTACACAGTTTAGCATTCAGTTTTATAGCTGAGTTGATAAGGTCCTTGCCTCTAATGTACAGTCGTGGCCAAAAGTTTTGAGAATGACACAAATATTAGTTTTCACAAAGTTTGCTGCTAAACTGCTTTTAGATCTTTGTTTCAGTTGTTTCTGTGATGTAGTGAAATATAATTACACGCACTTCATACGTTTCAAAGGCTTTTATCGACAATTACATGACATTTATGCAAAGAGTCAGTATTTGCAGTGTTGGCCCTTCTTTTTCAGGACCTCTGCAATTCGACTGGGCATGCTCTCAATCAACTTCTGGGCCAATTCCTGACTGATAGCAACCCATTCTTTCATAATCACTTCTTGGAGTTTGTCAGAATTAGTGGGATTTTGTTTGTCCACCCGCCTCTTGAGGATTGACCAGAAGTTCTCAATGGGATTAAGATGTGGGGAGTTTCCAGGCCATGGACCCAAAATGTCAACGTTTTGGTCCCCGAGCCACTTAGTTATCACTTTTGCCTTATGGCACGGTGCTCCATCGTGCTGGAAAATGCATTGTTCTTCACCAAACTGCATTGTTCTTCACCAATCGGAAAGAGGCTTCATCGGAGAATATGACTTTGCCCCAGTCCTCAGCAGTCCATTCACCATACTTTCTGCAGAAGATAAATCTGTCCCTGATGTTTTTTTTGGAGAGAAGTGGCTTCTTTGCTGGCCTTCTTGACACCAGGCCATCTTCCAAAAGTCTTCGCCTCACTGTGCGTGCAGATGCGCTCACACCTGCCTGCTGCCATTCCTGAGCAAGCTCTGCACTGGTGGCACTTCGATCCCGCAGCTGAATCCTATTTAGGAGACGATCCTGGCGCTTGCTGGACTTTCTTGGACGCCCTGAAGCCTTCTTAACAAGAATTGAACCTCTTTCCTTGAAGTTCTCTCCTATAAATTGTTGATTGAGGTGCAATCTTAGTAGCCACAATATCCTTGCCTGTGAAGCCATTTTTATGCAACGCAATGATGGCTGCACGCGTTTCTTTGCAGGTCACCATGGTTAACAATGGAAGAACAATGATTTCAAGCTTCACCCTCCTTTTAACATGTCAAGTCTGCCATTTTAACCGAATCAGCCTGACATAATGATCTCTAGCCTTGTGCTCGTCAACATTCTCACCTGAGTTAACAAGACGATTACTGAAATGATCTCAGCAGGTCCTTTAATGACAGCAATGAAATGCAGTGGAAAGTTTTTTTGGGATTAAGTCAAATTATTATTTTTTTCACAATAATTTTTATTGTTTTTGACATAACAAAATAAGATAGAAGTCATTTGTGGGCGCAGCCACTCAGGATAATGACAGATGTAGCCAACAAACATGAGAGTGGGCGCACTGGATAAGATAGTAAGCAAATAACAATCATAACTCAAGTTCTACGGCACCCGGTGCTGCCTACGTAGAACAGCGACAAATAAAAAAAATAATAATAATACGTAACAAGTGGAGAATAAACACAGACAAACACAATAACATAATAAAAATTTAATTAAATAAATAAAATAAAAGTAAAATAAGGTATACATGTACAATCGACGGTCACGGGCCCATCTTCACCAATAAGTCAGACTAAGGTAAGGCAATAATCTATCTTTAGACCTAAGGATTGAAACAAATAGGAGTAGGGAATTTTGCAAGCCAGGAAGACCACGCAAAACGGAGGATTAAGTCAATTTTCATGGCAAAGAAGGACTATGCAATTAATCTGATCACTCTTCATAACATTTTGGAGTATATGCAAATATAAAAACTTAAGCAGCAACTTTTCAAATTTTCTAAATTTATCTAATTCTCAAAACTTTTGTCCACGACTGTACAATGTTGTGAGTTCAAATCCTGCCAGAAACTTTTCAGAAATTAGATTTAAATACACTGAGGCGTCCCCAAGCACTGACTATATATATGGATATAGCTATATATGGAGTCAGAGCAGGGACTCCTAAGCCAAACTAGAGTCCCGATACCCTCCCCTCTTCAGAGCAGGGGGTGCCTGGGGTTCTCCCATTGACTTCCATTGTGCTCGGTAGAACACCCGAGCATCGCAAAATGTTCTACTCGAGCACACAAGCACTTTGGTGCTCGATCAACACTAATATATATATTATATATTAGTGTTACATATTTGTGCATATACTACATACAGAAGATCAGCTAAAGTAAGGCAACAACTTTAATGCTTTCACTAAGTCAAGTGTACCCTGAGGCATAGGTAAAAAGAATTTCTAGTAACTGTATATACTTGCAGGTCTTGGCAAACTGTAAGATTTTTGTTTGCTGTATTTTGTTGAGTTTCATCTCACTCTTTAGACCACAATCCGCCTGCATAAATGCTTTGGGATTGACCAACTATGTTTCGTATGTATCTGCTGATTATTGTAAATTAGTTGACTGTCTAAGTGTTTTCTTATCTGCTGCACTGCATTGTAAGAGATAAACTAGTAAGGAGCCAAAACACAGTATACACAATAATTAGTTAAATGGGGTTTCCAGTTGTGACAAGTTATCAATTAACTGTTAGATTGTTGGGGGGGCCCCCAAGAGCCATGAGAATGGAGATCTCATACCCCTTGTGCCCCTGTCCCACCAAATGCACGTAGTAGGAGTTTGGGTATGTTCACTGCCACTCTATTCATTTCTACAGTAATTCCGGAGACAGCTGAGTATAGTGCTCCATCCATTTTGGGGGCCTAAGGGGCCCATCAATAGGACCCCCGTCGATCTAATAGTTATCCCACATGATAGGGATGACTTATTACAACTGGAATATCTCTTTAAGAGTTCAATGTGTTTTATTTTTTTGCATTTCTCCCATAGCTACATTATACCCAGTGGCCAGTGACAGCATAATCCAGCGACTCGGCACCAATGAGAAACCAGACAATGCAGGGGTCATAAGTCAGTGACCACTCCTGCCGAACTGCAGCCTTGTGCAGTGCACTGATTGAGTACCCAGGAGGAGAAGAAGTGACTGTGAGCTGCCACCTGTCACTTCCTGTAGAGATGCTGGAGCGAGGAGGAATTTGATTTTGTTTTTTTCCCCCCCAACGATTATACTTGGCTCACTATGGATAATATTAAAATTAACATCTTAAGGACCTTGCCATTTTTTACCAAGGACCAGGCCGTTGTCACGAGGGTATCAAGAGCCACGTCTGACTCCGTTATACCCGGGGTCAGGAAGTCGCAGCGGGTGGCTGCGCGCTCTATATCTAAAGATCACGGTGTTTCTTAGTTATTGTTTTCTGTGTTTGCCTTGCTATCCTTTTTGTCTCTCTCAGGGATCCGTAGCTTCTCCTCCTCAGCTGTTTCTTGTCTGCCACTCCCTACCTCCTTATATTCTCCCCTCACACTTCTCTAGTTGCCAGTTATAGAGCTTCCTGCCTGGACATCTATACTGACCCACTGGAGTGGTTAATCCTGGTTGTTGTTCCTGTGTGCTACCCTCCGGATCCCTGTTTGGCTTATTGTTGTCTCCTGTTGTCTCCCACCTGGGAATATATGTTGAGTCTGTGTTGTCTGTCCTCCCCTTGGTGTTTTCCCTTAGAGTTAGTGGTGCGGACTAGTGTTCCCATCGCCCTGTTCACTACCTAGGGCTCAGCTCAGGGAAAGCCAGGGCTTTAGGCACGTGATCGGCGTACGGGTGAGGAACCCGTCTAGGGACGTCAGGGCAGCCAGGTGCCAGCCGCTAGGTGAGTCAGGGGTCACCATCTTCCCTCTCACTTGGGCAGGGCCTTCCTCGTTCCCTCCCTCTGTGTCACGTATGTGATAGCCACGCCGACCGTGATATTATAACTGGCCATTACTTTTTGAGAAAAAAATAAATAAAAAATTTTAATTATTTTTTTTTTTTCTCTCTCTACTTAGAATCCAATATGGATCCTATTGATGCCTTGGCAGAACAGCTTCAAAGCCTGTCTTTGGAGGTGGCAGGATTGAAGGCGTCTGTTCTCCAACAACAGCAGCAAATGCAGCAGACCGCACCCCCAGCGGTTGCTATGGGTAACCAGGTTGTCACTGAACCCAAGGTTGCTCTTCCCGACAGATTTTCTGGGGGAAGGGACAAATTTGCGACGTTCCGTGAGGCCTGCAAATTATATTTTAAGTTGCGCCCTTACTCCTCAGCTCATGAAGAACAGCGGGTAGGGATTGTCATTTCCCTGCTTCAGGGGGATCCGCAATCCTGGGCGTTCTCGTTACCCCCTGGTTCTCAGGCTCTTCGGTCAGTGGAGGGATTTTTTGGGGCTTTGGGTCTCATATATGATGACCCTGACCGAGTCGCCCTGGCTGAGTCGAAGTTCCGGAGACTCCTACAGGGAGATCGGTCAGCAGAGGAATATTGCTCAGAGTTCCGTAGGTGGGCTACGGATACTCAGTGGAATGACCCGGCTCTCAGGAGTCAGTTCTGCTCTGGGTTATCTGAAAGGGTTAAGGATGCACTGGCGCTGTATGAGACCCCCCTTTCCCTTGATGCTGTTATGTCCCTCTCTATCAGAATAGATAGACGTCTTAGGGAGAGATCGAAAATTCCGGAGCAATTGGTTACCTCTCCCAAGCAACAGTCAGCCTGTACTGACTTAGATGAGCCTATGCAGCTAGGCGGAACTTCTCGTCAGGTCCGTCCTCCCGAGGTTCGCCGTAGGGGGGGGGCTTGTTTTTTCTGTGGGGGGAGGGGTCATTTCATTAATGTCTGTCCCTCCTTTCTCAAAAACAAAAGACCGTCGGAAAACTACTAACCCCGGGCTGTGCGGAGGATGTCAGCCGGGGGGTATACGTTTCCTCCATACGAACATCTCAATTTGTGTTACCAGCGGTCATTGTTTTTGGTGTTAAGACGGAGTCTATTTCTGTTTTTCTAGACAGTGGAGCAGGGGTAAACTTGATTGATGCCCATTTTGCCCGCACTATGGGTTTGTCTCTCTGTACGCTGCAGAGACCTATTCCCGTATTCGCTATAGATTCTGCTCCTCTGTCTCAGAGAAACCTCACCCACATTGTTCGTAATTTACACCTTCGGGTAGGGGACCACCATAATGAGTGTCTTTCATGTTACGTTCTGGAGGGCCTTCCCTCTCCGGTGGTATTGGGTCTTCCCTGGTTGGTAGCGCACAATCCAGTGGTGGATTGGCAGGCCAGGGAGATATTGGAGTGGAGTGAGCATTGCAGAGAGAATTGCTTAAATAACAATTGCTTAATCGCCTCCATAGCTTCCCTACCTACATTTATTTCGGACTTTGAGGACGTTTTTTCTGAAAAGGGTTGTCAGAAACTACCACCTCATCGTCCTTATGATTGCCCGGTTAACCTGATTCCCGGGGCAAAATTACCCAAGTCCAGGTTGTATAATCTTTCGGGTCCCGAGAGACAAGCCATGAAAGATTATATCTCCGAGAGTCTGGCTAAGGGACACATCAGACCCTCTTCTTCACCCGTGGCTGCAGGGTTTTTCTTTGTTAAAAAGAAAGATGGGGGCCTGCGTCCTTGCTTAGATTTCCGTGAGTTAAACCAGATAACCATCCGTGACCCATACCCTCTTCCTCTCATTCCTGACCTTTTTAATCAGATTGCGGGTGCTAAGTGGTTCTCCAAACTTGATCTTAGGGGGGCCTACAATCTGATTCTTATCAGGGAAGGGGATGAGTGGAAGACAGCTTTTAACACCCCTGAGGGGCATTATGAAAATCTAGTTATGCCTTTCGGTCTGACCAATGCCCCTGCTGTCTTCCAACATTTCGTTAATGATATTTTTAGTCATCTCATCGGCAGGTTTGTAGTCATATACCTAGATGATATCTTAATTTATTCGGCTGATCTGAAAACACATGAGGTGCATGTCAGGCAAGTACTGCAGGTCCTACGGACGAATAAATTATATGCGAAAATTGAAAAATGTGTCTTCGCTGTTCAGGAATTACAGTTCCTGGGATATCTATTATCTGCTTCAGGTTTCCGCATGGATCCTGGGAAGGTCCAGGCAATTTTAGATTGGGATCTTCCTGAGAACCTTAAAGCCCTACAACGGTTTTTGGGTTTCGCTAATTTCTATAGAAAGTTCATTAAAAATTATTCAGTGATCGTTAAACCCCTTACCGACATGACTAGGAAGGGGACGGATTTTTCCAAATGGTCTGACGCCGCTAAAGATGCATTTTCCTCTCTAAAGGAGAGGTTTACCTCGGCACCTGTTCTAATTCAACCTGATGTCTCCCAGGATTTTATTGTCGAGGTAGATGCGTCAGAGGTAGGAGTGGGAGCTGTATTGTCTCAGGGTCCGTCTCCTGGCAAATGGCGTCCTTGCGCTTTCTTTTCCAAAAAATTATCTTCTGCGGAGAAGAATTATGATATTGGAAATAGGGAACTGTTGGCGATTAAACTGGCGCTTGAAGAGTGGCGTCACTTCTTAGAGGGAGCAATCCACCCCGTCACAGTGATTACGGATCACAAAAACCTTCTGTACCTAGAATCAGCTAAACGTCTCACCCCTAGACAAGCTAGGTGGTCGCTATTCTTTACCAGATTTAACTTTGTAATCACCTATCGTCCTGGGGCAAAAAATACCAAGGCAGACGCATTATCTCGTAGTTTCCCTGGAGGGGCTAATGTTTGTGATCCGGTACCTATTTTACAAAGAGGAGTGGTTGTCTCTGCTGTACACTCTGTTCTAGAGGGAAAGGTGTTAGAGGCTCAGGGGGACGCCCCGGCCTATTGCCCCTCAGAGAAATTGTTTGTACCGTTAAATCTGCGTCTTGAATTATTAAAAGAACATCATAATTCGGCACTTGCTGGACACCCGGGTAGTAAAGCAACCTTGGAGCTTTTATCTCGTCGTTTTTGGTGGCCAAGGTTGCGTCAGGATGTAATGGATTTCGTGTCTACTTGTTCTACTTGTGCACGCGCGAAAGTCTCTCATACACGTCCAGCAGGGTCTTTATTGCCACTTTTCATCCCCAATAGGCCATGGACACATCTGTCAATGGATTTCATCACTGACTTACCGTTGTCGGCGGGTAAAACAGTTATCTTGGTAGTAGTAGACAGGTTTAGCAAAATGGTACACTTTATTGCGCTACCCGCACTTCCTAATGCTAAAACTCTCGCTCAGGTGTTTATCAGTGAAATCGTGAAGCTTCACGGGGTCCCTTCCGATGTGGTTTCGGATCGGGGAACCCAGTTTATTTCTAAGTTTTGGAAAGCTTTTTGTTCCCGTTTGGGGGTTCACTTGTCCTTTTCCTCAGCTTTCCATCCTCAGTCGAATGGACAGACTGAGCGTACCAACCAAAACCTAGAAACATATTTAAGGTGTTTTGTGTCTGAAAACCAAGAGTTGTGGTCATCATATTTACCGTTAGCTGAGTTTGCCATAAATAATCATTATCAGGAGTCCACTGGCAAGTCACCATTCCTTGGTGCATACGGTTTTCATCCCCAATTTTGTACTTTCAAAGAGGGGGGGTCTTCTGGGGTTCCCGAAGAGGAAAGGTTTTCTTCATCTCTTTCATCGGTATGGCAGAAGGTGCAAGTTAACTTGAAAAAGATGAGTGGTAAATATAAATGCATGGCCGATAAGAAACGGTCGCCAGGTCCGGACCTAGGAGTGAATGACTATGTGTGGTTGTCTACTAGGAATATTAAGTTGAAGGTTCCTTCTTGGAAACTGGGTCCTAGGTTCATTGGTCCCTATAAAATAGTAGCCGTCATTAACCCTGTGGCTTTTCGCCTGGAGCTACCTCAGACTTTTAAGATCCATAACGTCTTCCATAAATCGTTACTCAAGAAGTATGTTCCACCTCTAGAACCATCGCCGCTGCCACCTCCTCCTGTTATTGTGGATGGTAATCTGGAGTTTCAAATAGCCAGAATTGTTGATTCTCGTCGGGTCCGCCGCTCTCTTCAGTACCTTGTGCATTGGAGGGGTTACGGTCCTGAGGAAAGAATGTGGGTTCCAGCGTCAGAGGTAAACGCCAACAGGTTAATTCAGACTTTCCATGCCTCTCATCCGGAGAGACCTGGTCCTGAGTGTCCGGAGGCCCCTCGTGAAAGGGGGGGTACTGTCACGAGGGTATCAAGAGCCACGTCTGACTCCGTTATACCCGGGGTCAGGAAGTCGCAGCGGGTGGCTGCGCGCTCTATATCTAAAGATCACGGTGTTTCTTAGTATTGTTTTCTGTGTTTGCCTTGCTATCCTTTTTGTCTCTCTCAGGGATCCGTAGCTTCTCCTCCTCAGCTGTTTCTTGTCTGCCACTCCCTACCTCCTTATATTCTCCCCTCACACTTCTCTAGTTGCCAGTTATAGAGCTTCCTGCCTGGACATCTATACTGACCCACTGGAGTGGTTAATCCTGGTTGTTGTTCCTGTGTGCTACCCTCGGGATCCCTGTTTGGCTTATTGTTGTCTCCTGTTGTCTCCCACCTGGGAATATATGTTGAGTCTGTGTTGTCTGTCCTCCCCTTGGTGTTTTCCCTTAGAGTTAGTGGTGCGGACTAGTGTTCCCATCGCCCTGTTCACTACCTAGGGCTCAGCTCAGGGAAAGCCAGGGCTTTAGGCACGTGATCGGCGTACGGGTGAGGAACCCGTCTAGGGACGTCAGGGCAGCCAGGTGCCAGCCGCTAGGTGAGTCAGGGGTCACCATCTTCCCTCTCACTTGGGCAGGGCCTTCCTCGTTCCCTCCCTCTGTGTCACGTATGTGATAGCCACGCCGACCGTGATAGCCGTTTTTTGGAAACTTGACATGTGTCACTTTATGTGGTAATAACTTCGAAATGCTTTTACTTATCCAAACCATTCTGAGAATGTTTTCTCGCAATACATTGTACTTCATGATAGTGACATTTTAGCCAATATAATTCACCTTTATTTATAAAAAAATCCCAAATTTACAGAATTTTTTTTAAAATTAGCAATTTTCTAAATTTGAATTTCTCTGCTTTTAAGGCAGATAGGGATACATCATAAGAGTTATTATTTTACATTCTACATATGTCCACTTTCATGTTTGCAATTTGTAAATGTAATTTTATTTTTTAGGATCTTATAAGGCGTAGAATTTTAGAAGCAAATTTTAAGAAAGTTTCCAAAACTTACTTATAAAGACCACTTCAGTTATGAAGTGAGTTTGTGGTGCCTACATAGTGGAAAACACCCATAAATGACCCCATTGTAGAACTACACCCCTCAAGTTATTCAAAACAGATTTTACAAACTTTGTTAACCCTTTAGGTGTTCCACAAGAATTAAAGGACATTTTTAAATTTCACTTTTTTGGCAGATTCTCCATTTTTATTCATTTTTTCCTGTAACACATCTAGGGTTAACAGCTAAATAAAACTCAATATTTATTACCCTGATTCTGCAGTTTACAGAAACATCCCACATGTGGTCGTAAACTGCTGTACAGGAACACAGAAGGGCGCATAAGGAAAGGAGCGCCATATGGATTTTGGAGGACAGATTTCACTGGGATCATTTTAAGTTTCATTATGACATTTAACCTCTTCCGGACACAAGGCGTACAGGTACGCCCTGATGTCCCGGTACTTAAGGACACAGGGCATACCTGTACGTCCTGTCTATTTCCGATCACCGCCGCGCGGTGGGCGGTGATCGGAACAAGGTGCCTGCTCAAATCATTGAGCAGGCACTTTGGGTCAATGCGCATGACCCCCCTATGTTGGCGATCGCAGCAAACCTCAGGTCAATTCAGACCTGCGGTTTGCGGCTTTTACCTGGTGCGGCGGCGGGTGGCAGTGCCATAGGGTCCCCATGCGGCTGTAGGGGGGACCCGATGGCATGGAAGGCAGTGCAATGCCTTCCTGAGGCATCGACGCTGCCTTCCTGTGATGAGCCTGTGAGATCCAGCCCCCTGGATCTCACAGGCCAGAAGCTGTATGAGTAATACTCACTGTATTACTCATACAGCCAATGCATTCCAATACAGAAATATTGGAATGTATTGTAAAGGATTAGACCCCCAAAAGTTGAAGTCCCAAAGTGGGACAAAAAAAAAAGTTAAAAAAATTAAGTTTTCCCCCCCAAAAATTTAAAGTTTCAAGTAAAAATAAACAAAAACATAATTTTCCCCAAATAAAGTAAGAAAAAATTGGTAAAAAATAGGGGGGGGAAAGTTGACATATTAGGTATCGACGCGTCCGTATCGTCCGGCTCTATAAACATATCACATGACCTAACCCCTCAGATGAACACCGTAAAAAATAAAAACTGTGCTAAATAAACCATTTTTTTGGCACCTTACATCACAAAAAGTACAACAGCAAGCGATCAAAATGGCGTATGCCCACCAAAATAGTACCACTCTAATCGTCACCTCATCCCGCAAAAAATGAGCCCCTACCTGAGACAATCTCCCCAAAAATTAAAAAACTATGGCTTAGAATATGGAGACACTAAAACATCATAAAAAAAAAAGCTGTTGTGTAAAACTTACATAAATAAAAAAAAGTATACATATTAGGTATCGCCGCGTCCGTATCGACCGCCTCTTTAGAAATATCACATGACCTAACCCCTCAGGTGAACACCATAAAAAATAAAAACTGTGCTAAATAAACCATTTTTTGTCACCTTACATCACACAAAGTGTAATAGCAAGCGATCAAAAAGTCATGCACCCCAAAATAGTGACAATAAAATCGTCATCTCATCCCGCAAAAAATGAGACCCTACCTAAGATAATTGCCTAAAAACTGAAAAAACTATGGCTCTCAGAATATGGAGACACTAAAACATGATTTTTTTTTTTTCAAAAATGACATTATTGTGTAAAACTTACGCAAATAAAAAAAAGTATACATATTAGATATCGCGCGTCCGTATCAACCAGCTCTATAAAAATATCACATGACCTAACCCCTCAGGTGAACACCGTAAAAACTGAAAAATAAAAACTGTGCTAAATAAACCATTTGTCACCTTACATCACAAAAAGTGTAATAGCAAGCGATCAAAAAGTCATATGCACCTCAAAATAGTGCCAAAAAATTAGTCCCTACCTAAGATAATCGCCCAAAAACTTAAAAAACTATGGCTCTCAGAATATGGAGACACTAAAACATGATTTTTTTTTGTTCCAAAAATGATATTATTGTGTAAAACTTACATTAATAAAAAAAAAAGTATACATATTAGATATTACCGCGTCTGTAATAACTTGCTCTATAAAAATAACATGACCTAACCCCTCAGGTGAATACCGTAAAAAAAAAAAATAACTGTGTAAAAAAAGCAATTTTTTGTCACCTTACATCATAAAAAGTGTAATAGCAAGCGATCAAAAAGTCACACGCACCCCAAAATAGTGCCAATCAAACTGTCATCTCATCCCGCAAAAATCATACCCTAACCAAGATAATCGCCCAAAAACTGAAAAAACTATGGCTCTCAGACAATTAAATCATTGTGTAAAACTTACATAAATAAAAAAAAAGAGTATACATATTAGGTATCGCCGCATCTGTGACAACCTGGTCTATTAAAATACCACATGATCTAACCTGTCAGATGAATGTTGTAAATAGCAAAAAATAAAAACGGTGCCAAAACATCTATTTCTTGTTATCTTGCCTCACAAAAAGTGTAATATAGAGCAATCAAAAATCATATGTACCCTAAAATAGTACTAACAAAACTGCCACCCTATCCCAAAGTTTCTAAAATGGGGTAAATTTTTTGGAGTTTCTACTTTGGGGGTGCATCAGGGGGGCTTCAAATGGGGCATGGTGTCAAAAAACCAGTCAAGCAAAATCTGCCTTCCAAAAACCGTATGGCATTCCTTTCCTTCTGCGCCCTGCCGTGTAGCCCGTACAGCGGTTTATGTCCACATATGGGGTGTGTCTGTAAACTACAGAATCAGAGCCATAAATATTGAGTTTTTTGAGCTGTTAACCCTTGCTTTGTAACTGGAAAAAAAATATTAAAATGGAAAATCTGCCAAAAAAGTGAAATTTTGACATTGTATCTCTATTTTCCATTAATTCTTGTGGAACACCTAAAGGGTTAACAAAGTTTGTAACATCAGTTTTGAATACCTTGAGGGGTGTAGTTTCTAGAATGGGGTCAGTTTTTTGGAATTTCTACTCTAGGGGTGCATCAGGGGGGCTTCAAATGGGACATGGTGTCAAAAAACCAGTCCAGCAAAATCTGCCTTCCAAAAACCGTATGGCATTCCTTTCCTTCTGCGCCCTGCTGTGTGCCCGTACAGCGGTTTACGACCACAAATGGGGTGTTTCTGTAAACTACAGAATCAGAGCCATAAATATTGAGTTTGGTTTGGCTGTTAACCCTTGCTTTGTAACTGGAAAAAATCTCTATTTTCCATTAATTCTTGTGGAACACCTACAGGGTTAACAAAGTTTGTAAAATCAGTTTTGAAATCCTTTAGAGGTGTAGTTTCTAGAATGGGGTCATTTTTGGGTGGTTTCTATTATATAAGCCTCACAAAGTGACTTCAGATCTGAGCTGGTCCGCGAAAAGTGGGTTTTTGAAAATTTCAGAAAAATTTCAAGATTTGCTTCTAAACTTCTAAGCCTTGTAACATCCCCAAAAAATAAAATGTCATTCCCAAAATGATCCAAATATGAAGTAGACATATGGGGAATGTAAAGTAATAACTATTTTTGTAGGTATTACTATGTATTATAGAAGCAGAGAAATTTAAATTGGAAATTTGCTAATTTTTCCCAATTTTTGGCAAATTTGGTATTTTTTTATAAATAAAAAAAATAAAAAATTTTACTACATTTTACCAGTGTCATAAAGTACAATATGTGACGAAAAAACATTCTCAGAATGGCCTGGATAAGTCAAAGCGTTTTAAAGTTATCACCACATAAAATGACACTGGTCAGATTTGCAAAAAATGGCCTGGTCCTTAAGGTGAAAATGAGCTCGGTCCTTAAGGAGTTAAAGACCCATGATGCACCCCTAGAGTAGAAATTCTAAAAAAGTGACCCCATTTTGGAAATTATAGGATAAGGTGACACTTTTATTGGTACTATTTTGTGGTATATATGACTTTTGATTGCTTTATATTACGCTTTTTGTTACTCAAGGTAACCAAAAAATGGCTGTTCACCTGACAGGTTAGATCATGTGCTCTACTTTTATTTTTATTTTGTTTCAGTTTTACATAATAAAGCATTTTTTGAAAAAAAAAATCATGTTTTTGTGTCTCTGTTTTCCGTCTATATTTTCTGAAAGCCATATTATTTATATTTTTCAGGTGATTATCTTATGTAGGGGCTCAGTTTTTGCAGCATGAGGTGACAGTTTGATTGGTACTATTTTGGGGTACATACTACTTTTTGATCGTTTGGTATTACACTTTTTGTTATGTATGGTGACAAAAAAAAATATTTTTTGGCACGGTTTTAATTTTTATTTTTTTTAAATTGTTTTCACCTGACAGAGTAAATCATGTGATATTTTTATAGGGCAGGTTGTTACGGATGTGGCGATACCTACTATGTTTTTTTTATATATATATATTTTTTTAAACAATAAAAGCATTTTTTAAACAAAAAAATTATGTTTTTATGTCTCCATTTTCTGAAAACCGTATCTTTTAAAAAATTTTGGCCGATTGTCTTATATAGGGTCTCATTTTTTGTGGGATAAGACGGTTTGATTGGTATTATTTTTGGGTACATATGACTTTTTGATCGCCTGGTATTGCACTTTTTGTGATGAAAGGTGACAAAAAAGGCCTTTTTTTAGCACAGTATTTTTTTTTTCTTTACAGTGTTGACCTGACGGGGTGGATCATGTGATATTTTTATAGAGCAGGTTATTACGGACGCAGTGATCCCTAATATGTGTGTTTTAAATTTTTTTTCTATTTTTTACAACTTTATACAGTCAGGTCCATAAATATTGGGACATCGACACAATTCTAAAAATTTTGTCTCTATACACCACCACAATGGATTTGAAATGAAACGAACAAGATGTGCTTTAACTGCAGACTGTCAGCTTTAATTTGAGGGTATTTACATTCAAATCAGGTGAACGGTGTAGGAATTACAACTGTATGTAATTTTTTATGGGGAAGGGGCTTTTTTTTATTGAAACTAATTTTTTTTGTTAAAAATACTTTTATTTCACTTTTATTATTTTTTATTTTTGTCCCACTATGGGACTTCAACATTTCAGGGTCTTATCCCTGTTTCAATACATCTGACAGTTGCCTAGGAGACCCAGCCCTGTAGCTGGATCTCCTATGCAACGCATCGGTGCTGCCATAGCAACCACGGGGACCCGATGGGGATTTATAAGCTGCCGAAAACCCCCTGTATGCCGTTGTCAGTGTGACCACGGCATACAGGGGGGGGGGTTAATCCGCCGGCATCTGTGTTTTCACCGATGCTGGCAGATACAGCAGGGGCCCGGCAGCATCAGTGCATGTGGGGCAGCCGGTTAACCCTAGGACGAGAATGCTCGTAATAATGCCGTTAACTACCGGCCAGTTAGGACGAGCATTCTCGTCCTAGGTTGGCAAGAGGTTAAAGAGGTTTTCTGAGATTATGATATTGATGAAATGTCCTCAGGAACATCTGTTTAAGGAGGCTGCAGCACTCCAAGCACAATTAGTGTAATTTATCAAACTGGTGTAAAGTAGAACTGGCTTAGTTGCCCATAGCAACCGATCAGATGCCACCTTTCATTTTTCACAGCTCCTTTGGAAAAAAAAGGTGGAATATGATTTGCTATAGGCAACTGAGCTGATTGTACTTTACACCAGTTTGATAAATGACCGCAGATGTGTTCCACTGGATAGCCATGTGCTCAGTATTGCATCTCAGCCCCATTTAATTGACTGGGACTAGGCTGCACCTAGGCCACGTAGCAGAAGAACCTGACCTCCACCAGACCTCCGTCGATCTGATATTGATGATCTATCCTGAGGATAGGACATCAATATTAGTATCTTGGAAAACCCCTTTAATGGGGGTAACTCTACAGTCGTGGCCAAAAGTTTTGAGAATTACATAAATATTGGAAATTGGAAGAGTTGCTGCTTAAGTTTTTATAATAGCAATTTGCATATACTCCAGAATGTTATGAAGAGTGATCAGATGAATTGCATATTCCTTCTTTGCCATGAAAATTAACTTAATCCCAAAAAAACCTTTCCACTGCATTTCATTGCTCTCATTAAAGGACCTGCTGAGATCATTTCAGTAATCGTCTTGTTAACTCAGGTGAGAATGTTGACGAGCACAAGGCTGGAGATCATTATGTCAGGCTGATTGGGTTAAAATGGCAGACTTGACATGTTAAAAGGAGGGTGATGCTTGAAATCATTGTTCTTCCATTGTTAACCATGGTGACCTGCAAAGAAATGCGTGCAGCCATCATTGCGTTGCATAAAAATGGCTTCACAGGCAAGGATATTGTGGCTACTAAGATTGCACCTCAATCAACAATTTATAGGATCATCAAGAACTTCAAGGAAAGAGGTTCAATTCTTGTTAAGAAGGCTTCAGGGCGTCCAAGAAAGTCCAGCAAGCGCCAGGATCGTCTCCTAAAGAGGATTCACCTGCGGGATCGGAGTGACACCAGTGCAGAGCTTGCTCAGGAATGGCAGCAGGCAGGTCTGAGTGCATCTGCACGCACAGTGAGGCGAAGACTTTTGGAAGATGGCCTGGTGTCAAGAAGGGCAGCAAAGAAGCCACTTCTCTAAAAAAGAAAACATCAGGGACAGATTGATTTTCTGCAGAAAGTATGGTGAATGGACTGCTGAGGACTTGGGCAAAGTCATATTCTCTGATGAAGCCTCTTTCCGATTGTTTGGGGCATCTGGAAAAAGGCTTGTCCGGAGAAGAAAAGATGAGCGCTACCATCAGTCCTGTGTCATGCCAACAGTAAAGCATCCTGAGACCATTCATGTGTGGGGTTGCTTCTCATCCAAGGGAGTGGGTTCACTCACAATTTTGCCCAAAAACACAGCCATGAATAAAGAATGGTACCAAAACACCCTTCAACAGCAACTTCTTCCAACAATCAAACAACAGTTTGGTGAAGAACAATGCATTTTCCAGCACGATGGAGCACCGTGCCATAAGGCAAAAGTGATAACTAAGTGGCTCGGGGACCAAAACGTTGACATTTTGGGTCCATGGTCTGGAAACTCCCCAGATCTTAATCCCATTGAGAACTTGTGGTCAATCCTCAAGAGGCGGGTGGACCAACAAAAACCCACTAATTCTGACAAACTCCAAGAAGTGATTATGAAAGAATGGGTTGCTATCAGTCAGGAATTGGCCCAGAAGTTGATTGAGAGCATGCCCAGTCGAATTTCAGAGGTCCTGAAAAAGAAGGGCCAACCCTGCAAATACTGACTCTTTGCATAAATGTCATGTAATTGTCGATAAAAGCCTTTGAAACGTATTAAGTGCGTGTAATTATATTTCACTACATCACAGAAACAACTGAAACAAAGATCTAAAAGCAGTTTAGCAGTAAACTTTGTGAAAACTAATATTTGTGTCATTCTCAAAACTTTTGACCACGACTGTAGATACATATTTTATGGCTACATTATAATTATAAAGACTATACAGTAAGTAGTATATGTCTGTAGCTTAAATACTGATGTGAACTAATTATTAGCATTTACTGTGATCAGTAAAGTTATTTTCATGGTATCTGGAAATTAGTCCCCTATTATTACATGCTGTCCAGGAATCTGGTGATGCTGGCAACCCTGTTGGACACTGTATATGTACATTACAATTCATGAAGGCAATATGAATGGCATTAGTGTATGACTGTGAAAAATAGACGTGCTTGATTATCTTTTTTTTTTATTTTATTGTTTTTTAGTTTTAAAATATAGCCCTATAAGTTTTATCAGAAATTTCTGGGGCTTTACAAAAAAGAAGTACGGTACAGTTTCTTAGTATATTGTAGAACATAAATTTACTAAATGGAACTTCAACCATTAAAGGGGTTATCTCACTAAAAACATTTATCTGCTATCCACAGGATAGGTAATACATGTATTATTGCTATAGGTGCCCCACCCCGGGACTCCGACCAACCACTGGAATTGGAGTCACCAGTCATCCATTCTAAAGGCATTTGAATGGAGTGGTGGTTATGAATGCACACTGCTGTTCTATTCAATGTCTATGTGACTGAAGATGTAGCCGACTGAATCTGTAGCTATCTCTGTTAGGGCTCATGCGCACGGCTGTTGTTTGGCCGTTCCGTCCATTGGGGACCACAATTTGCGGTCCCCAATGCACGGGCAACATCTGTGTGGATTCCACAGACGGATCCAGACCCATTCAACTTGAATGGGTCCGTGATCCATTCGCACAGCAAAAAAATAGAATATGTTCTATGTTTTTGCGGTGCGGAGGCACATAGAGAAACCCCACGGAAGCACTCCGTAGTACTTCCGTGGGGTTCAGTGCCTCCGTTACGCAACGGAATGTCAGCTTTATTGTACTGCTGGAAGCAGGCATACGGGGGGACATTTATTAAGACCGGTAATTTAGACGCCAGTCTTAGTCCCTCTGCGCTGCCAGTGGATGTACAGGCCTCTACAGTACATAACTTTGGTGCTTCCTCCAGCAGGCCATCAACTCCTATATAATTAGACCAACACACAAATAACAAATCAATCTATCTTTATTATAACAAACAAAATGTCATACATGATAAAAATCAAGGAATGAAGGAAGGTGAGGATTAAAACCCCCAGACCCAAGGATGATGCAGTTATCAGTAAGTTACAGATACCACTGTTGTATATGCAATACGCCAGAACAGAAAATATAACCGAGGTGGCCCTACACACATAAATATAAGTTCGCCACAAAGGTGGCATATGAATAAAAATGAATCATTTAGCAAGATGAGGGCCACCTAAATGGAGATAACAATGTCAAATATAATACTGGCAAAGGCATGGACAACAGTGAGCAACATAAACATATATCATAACAAACCTGACTGGAGGAGTGGCCCAATGTCCGTTTCGCAGTCGCACTTTTACAAAGGGCACCATGTTATGATACAGCCAGGTCCATAAATATTGGGACATCGACACAATTCTAACATTTTTGGCCCTATACACCACCACAATGGATTTGAAATGAAACATAGAAACATAGAATGTGTCGGCAGATAAGAACCATTTGGCCCATCTAGTCTGCCCAATATACTGAATACTATGAATAGCCCCTGGCCCTATCTTATATGAAGGATGGCCTTATGCCTATCCCATGCATGCTTAAACTCCTTCACTGTATTTGCAGCTACCACTTCTGCAGGAAGGCTATTCCATGCATCCACTACTCTCTCAGTAAAGTAATACTTCCTGATATTACTTTTAAACCTTTGCCCCTCTAATTTAAAACTATGTCCTCTTGAAACGAAAAAGATGTGCTTTAACTGCAGACTGTCAGCTTTAATTTGAGGGTATTTACATCCAAATCAGGTGAACGGTGTAGGAATTACAACAGTTTGCATATGTACCTCCCACTTGTTAAGGAACCAAAAGTAATGGGACATAATAATAATCATAAATCAAACTTTCACTTTTTAATACTTGGTTGCAAATCCTTTGCAATCAGTTACAGCTTGAAGTCTGGAACGCATAGACATCACCAGATGCTGGGTTTCATCCCTGGTGATGCTTTGCCAGGTCTCTACTGCAACTGTCTTCAGTTCCTGCTTGTTCTTGGGGCATTTTCCCTTCAGTTTTGTCTTCAGCAAGTGAAATGCATGCTCAATCGGATTCAGGTCAGGTGATTGACTTGGCCATTGCATAACATTCCACTTCTTTCCCTTAAAAAACTCTTTGGTTGCTTTTGCACTATGCAAGGTCATTGTCCATCTGCACTGTGAAGCGCCGTCCAATGAGTTCTGAAGCATTTGGCTGAATATGAGCAGATAATATTGCCTGAAACACTTCAGAATTCATCCTGCTGCTTTTGTCAGCAGTCACATCATCAATAAATACAAGAGAACCAGTTCTATTGGCAGCCATACATGCCCACACCATGACACTACCACCACCATGCTTCACTGATGAGGTGGTATGCTTAGGATCATGAGCAGTTCCTTTCTTTCTCCATACTCTTCTCTTCCCATCACTCTGGTACAAGTTGATCTTGGTCTCATCTGTCCATAGGATGTTGTTCCAGAACTGTGAAGACTTTTTTAGATGTCGTTTGGCAAACTCTAATCTGGCCTTCCTGTTTTTGAGGCTCACCAATGGTTTACATCTTGTGGTGAACCCTCTGTATTCACTCTGGTAAAGTCTTCTCTTGATTGTTGACTTTGACACATATACACCTACCTCTTGGAGAGTGTTCTTGATCTGGCCAACTGTTGTGAAGGGTGTTTTCTTCACCAGGGAAAGAATTCTTCGGTCCTCCACCACAGTTGTTTTCCATGGTCTTCCGGGTCTTTTGGTGTTGCTGAGCTCACCGGTGCGTTCCTTCTTTTTAAGAATGTTCCAAACAGTTGTTTTGGCAACGCCTAATGTTTTTGGTATCTCCCTGATGGGTTTGTTTTGTTTTCTTAGCCAAATGATGGCTTTCTTCACTCATAGTGACAGCTCTTTGGATCACATCTTGAGAGTTGACAGCAACAGATTCCAAATGCAAATAGCACACTTGAAATTAACTCTGGACCTTTTATCTGCTCATTGTAATTGGGATAATGAGGGAATAACACACACCTGGCCATGGAACAGCTGAGAAGCCAATTGTCCCATTACTTTTGGTTCCTTAACAAGTGGGAGGCACATATGAAAACTGTTGTAATTCCTACATTGTTCACCTGATTTGGATGTAAATACCCTCAAATTAAAGCTGACAGTCTGCAGTTAAAGCGCATCTTGTTCATTTAATTTCAAATCCATTGTGGTGGTGTATAGAGCCAAAAATGTTAGAATTGTGTTGATGTTGCAATATTTATGGACCTGACTGTATCATAACATGGTGCCCTTTGTAAAAGCGCGACTGCGAAACGGACGTTGGGCAACTCCTCCAGTCAGGTTTGTTATTATATATGTTTATGTTGCTCACTGTTGTCCATGCCTTTGCCAGTATTATATTTGACATTGTTATCTTCATTTAGGTGGCCCTCACCTTGCTAGATGATACATTTTTATTCATATGCCACCTTTGTGGCGAACTTATATTTATGTGTGTAGGGCCACCTCGGTTATATTTTCTGTTCTGGCGTATTGCATATACAACAGTGGTATCTGTAACTTACTGATAACTGCATCATCCTTGGGTCTGGGGGTTTTAATCCTCACCTTCCTTCATTCCTTGATCATTATCATGTATGTCATTTTGTTTGCTATAATAAAGATGGATTGATTTGTTATTTGTGTGTTGGTCTAATTATATAGGAGTTGATAGCTGTACATCACGCATTATATTCTGCTGGTTCCAGCAATTGTTGGTATTATACTCCAGCAGGCCATGCGACATACTAAAATCTACGGCAGCTCCCTTGCTGGGGTAGATTTAAGTAATTTTCACACCAAAAACGGGCGTGGAAAATGATAAATGAGACAGGCCTGCTGGCTCACCCTTTTCCCCTCCCACGACTCGCCCCCTTTTCTTGGCACTTGGGAAAAGTGGTGTGAGCAGCAACAAGTCGCAGATTTTGCCTTAAATAACCACTGCAACAAAATCTGCAACATTGCTGTACCAAAAAGTGGCGTATAATTATGGGATTTTACTAGTTTATGACGTAAAGTCATGATTTTATGAAAGACACGGAGGCGAGTATTGCATCATCTTTCTTTACTGAAAGCCACAGCAGCAAAGAAAAACTGAAAACAAATTTACATATTGCCATAGCAACCGTCCCTCCCACCTTAGTCCTGTATATAATGTCCACAAGCCCCTAACACTTCCTCTTTCTTGGCGGATGCCACTCCAACCGGACCGGACACTGTATACTCCAAACTGAACCGCATGAAACCGGAACCATACGAACTTGAAACATCTCAGAAGAGACAACAGCAGTCTTCTTCCGGAACCTCTGGAAAAAAGGTAGACCTCTGATCCCGCAACCTTAGAACTGGAACAGGTCGAAGCTACATAACAGAAACGAGCGGGAATAATCCATCAGCGGATTCATCCTACAAAGAGAATAAAATATGTGAAAGAAAAAGCTCCACCTGGACGAAACGTGCAAGCACGACAAATCAGCAAGAAAAAACACAATAATACAGAATATCACAAAAGAAACTGTACATCATAATAAACAATAACCCAAGGGGGGGGAAATACCTAAAAGGGAGGGCAATACTCGCCTCCGTGTCTTTCATAAAATCATGACTTTACGTCATAAACTAGTAAAATCCCATAATTTTATTTCAAGACACGGAGGCTCCTATTGCAAGTTTAAAGCTGTAAAATAACCGAAGAAAAAGCATGTAGAGACGGGCGAAAATAGAATTCCTTAAAAGTAGAAGCCCGAGACCAGTCGGCGATCTTCATGATGTCCTCTAGACGAGCCCCAGACACCAACATAGAGGTGGAAGCAGCACTCCTAGTAGAATTGGCCGTGAAGACAGAGGTATCCACACCTGCTAAGGACATAGTCCATTTAACCCAACGCGCCAGCGTAGGAGTAGAAACCGGGGCAAACGGACGTCGATATGAGAGAAACAACTGAGGGAAAGTTGAGAATTAGATGGCCAAGTAGAGAAAAGATCTAAAACCAAGGAAACATCCCAGGTAGAAGAAAAACGAGGCCGAGGAGGCCGAGACATACGAGATCCCTTGAGGAGACGGCATACCAGGGGATGTTGACCCGCAGGACGTCCTTCGAATCCCTGGTGGAAGGAAGAAATCGCAGACCGGAAGAGATTTATCGTACGATACGCCTTACCTTCCTCGAATAATGATGTCAAAAACTGAAAGGGGCTGAAAGGGGATCCACACCTCGTGCCACGCACCAACCAGACCATGATCCCCAGGCCGCTCTATAGGCCCTCCTGGTGCCCGGAGCCCACGACTGTTCCAAGAGTCTATGAGCTGCATCCGAAAGATCCTCGCTTTGGCTGAGTCTAGGAGAAGATCTGGGTAGTCTGGAAGAAGAATCGGTGGTAGGATGAGTAGGTCCAGCAGGTGAGGAAACCACGACTGGGAAGTCCAAAACGGCACAATCAACACCAACTCCGCTTGTTGATACCGCACCTGAGTCAAGACCCGGGGAAGCATCGCGAACGGTGGAAAAGCGTAGAGGAGAGGTCCGCGCCAATCCTGCAGGAATGCGTCCACTGCCTCTGCATCCGGATCCGGTCGCCAACTGAAGAAGCGCGGTAGCTGAGCGTTCAACCGAGAGGCAAATAGGTCGATATAGAATGGACCCCAGATGGATGAGATTTCTGAGAACACCAGCCCATCTAACTTCCAATCGCTGACATCCCTGAGGTAACGAGAGTTTCAGTCCGCTTGGACATTCTGCAGACCAGGCAGATACTCCGCCACTACCGAAATTTCCTGGTTGAGACAGAAAGACCAGAACTCCTTGGCCAAATGAGACAACATGCTGGAGTGGGTACCTCCCATGAAGTTGACATACCGGACAGCAGACACATTGTCCATACGAAGGCGAATGCAGGCACTGGCGATGTCCTTGGCAAAACTGCGGATGGCGAAAGATCCGGCTAACAGCTCCAGGGCGTTGATATGGAGTGAGGCTTCCTCCTGAGACCAACGTCCTCCGGTGGAGACTCCGTCGCAATGGGCCCCCCACCCGAGCAGACTGGCGTCTGAGTCTATCGTGAAGTCCGGGCACGGACCGCAAATCGCCTTCCCATTCCAAGCCTGAAGATTCGAAATCCACCAATGCAGCTCGTCCCGAGTTTCCGAATCCAGCGAGATCGTGTCCGCGTATGAGGCACCGGATTGAAGGTGTGCGTGTTTCAGGCGCAGAAGAGCCCGGTAGTGGAGGGGGGCCGGAAACACCGCCTGAATTGAAGAGGAGAGGAGACCTATGATCCGAGCCAGATGGCGAAGTGTAATACGGGGGGTAACCAACGTCTTGCGTAGTTCTTTGCAGATGGACCAGAGTTTTGACTGGGGAAGGCTGAGAGTCTCCGAGACGGAATCCACTGAGAAACCGAGGAATTCCATAACTCTGGAGGGAGTCAATAAAGACTTCTCGTGGTTGATGAGGAAACCCAATCAAGATAGAAGATCCATCGTCACCTGCAACTGAGAAAGAAGAACAGAAGGATCCTGATCCATTAGCAGTATATCGTCCAGGTAGATGATCAACCTGATTCCGCGACTGCGGAGCCAAGCGACTACCAGACGCATAAGCTTGGTGAAGCACCAAGGGGCCGACGACAGGCCGAAGGGGAGGCAAGAGAAACGCCATATCTGCCCTTTCCAACGGAAACAGAGAAGGTCCCTGGAGGGAACAGCGACCGGTACGGTGAGATAGGCGTCCTTCAGATCTAATTTCACCATCCAATCTCCCTTGAGGAGCAGATCCCTGAGGAGGTGAATACCCTCCATCTTGAAGTGCCTGTAGCGCACAAATCTGTTCAAGGGTTTGAGATTTATGACGGGGCACATCTGTCCCCCTTTCTTCCGTACGAGGAAGATACTGCTGAGCAGGCCCACTGAAGAGAACGGGACCTGCTCGATGGCGTTCTTGTGAAAGAGTTCTGTTATTTCCTTGTCTATGGCCTGAGACGTGGCCCCGGAGGATGGGATAGGAGGGGGAAACGGGATATGATGTGGGACCTGGGCCAGTTCTATCTGGAATCCCCGTATTGTGGATAGAACCCAACCGTCTGATGTGATTGACTCCCAGGCATGAGAAAAAAGTTGGAGTCTGCCCCCTACACAAACTGGAGAAAAAGGAAAATGAGGGAGACTTACCAAGGGGATGACGGAATCCGGAACCTCCTCTGAAAGGCCTGCGGCTAGGTGCACCTCGGGACGGGAAGAAACTTTGCGACTGCCTAAAATCCTGGAAGGAGGGTCGCTGAGAGAAAGGTCTTTGACCGTAGGAGCCTCTACCCGAACCACGGGCGTGGAATGAAGAGCGGCCGGCCGAACGGCCCCTGTAACTGCCGGCCCTTGAGGAAAAACGGCTCTGGAACACTCTCCTCATGGACGACTGTGCCTTGTCCAGAGCAGTAAAGGCACCCACGAATCTGCCCATGTCCTTAATGAAGGGCTCTCCAAACAAAAGACCCTGTGCTTCACCTGCGGCCTCAGTGAGGGCAAGATTGACTAGCTTTGGTTCAATTTTGAACAGAATAGCTTTACGCCGTTCTATCGACAGGGAACTATTGGCATTGCCCGCAATACATATGGCTCGCTGGGCCCATCCCCGGAGTTCTTCCGGATCTATGGGCGTATTAGCCTCTCTGGCGATTTCCGCCATCTCAAAAATTTTTGTCAACGGACCAAAGACGTCCAGGAGCTTGTCCTGGCACGCTTTAAGGGCCGATTCCAAACCCCTTCTAGGGTTCCACCCAGATTTTGCTAAAAACTGGACCATTTTGGGGTCCACAGATGGGGTCTCGCAGACCTTATTTGCAATAATGGGTCTAGGGCACTCGGCCTTCAGCTTGTTACGCGCTTCCTTAGACAGAGGGCAACGTACACGTGCCTCCAGGTATTGGGCTACGTGATCAAGCGGGAGCCATTCGGCGGATCAGGGGTGGTGGAGACTGTCAGGGTCAAAAAGGGGATCCCCTAGAGGGTCGGTTAAGACACCAGATGGTCCTTGAAAAACATCCGCAGATGAAACGCCAGGAGGCGTCGGGATGGGAGCCGCAATAGGATCGGCCGGGGCATAATCAGACAGATCTCCATCAGGGTAATCCATATCCTCACATCTAACCTCCTCCTCAGAGTCAACATCAGAGTCGATCTCTAACTCAGTTTGTGCTCTGGCGCACTTCCAATTCCTCGCCTGTTCTGCCTGGCGGGATGAGGCTCTCTTGCGCGAGGTCGCGCTCTCAGGGGTGGCATTGGACTCACCAATCAAGTTTGTTCTGGAGGCGTGAGGTACAGGTAAATCGGGCTGCGCCGTGTCACTGAAGACAGTAGGGCGAGCATAGAGGGCATCCGAGATGGATTTGGTAAGGGACGTGGTAACGGAGCCCATAGCGGCCATGATGGCCTCAGAGACAGAACGCTGGAAAGCATCCGCAGAAAAAGCGGAGCCACCAGGTGCAGGATTAGGTGAGGAGACGGAGTCTCTGCCTGCTTCCAAGCTCTGTGAAGGGGTATGGCCAGAGGGATGAGACAACATTGCAGTGTTAATGATTCACTATCAGACCTATAATACAGTGAGGGGCAGTAAATCCCAGGGGATAACACACCTAACCTGAGGGAAGGAGAGGAAAACTCACAGTGGGTAGTCACCCAGCAGTGAGAAGGAGCAGGGAGAGAGCAGGAAGAAAACACACTGAGAAGCAGGGAGGGGGCGTGGCTAAAATCGGAACAAGAAGAAAAACTAGAGGGAAAAGGTAATAGGCAGATGGATAGAAAACAAGAGATAGGCTACTACAAAATGGCCGCCGAAATCTCGTGGCCGGCCGAGATCCCGCGAGACTACGGGACTAAGCTAGCAAGCAGCTGCAAGAGGATGACAAAGCAGTGAGAGAGCTCGGATTCCCCCCCCCCCCCCCACAGGGTAAGTGAAGGGGAGAGAGGAAAAGAGAGTATGTGTCCCAGAAAGAACAATCAATAAGCCCCTCAGATCCCAGCCATTGCGGCAGGACAGCAAAATATTTCCCTCCCCCCTTCCCAGGGAGGGAGAGGGAGACAGAATAACGGCACCTAAAATAGGGGAAAGATACTGAAATGCCTGTAGACAAATAAATCTAAGTGCCCCAGGCACCCAAAACGAATAAGATCAACAAAATATATATACATATACCATACAATAAATCAGAAATATGCTGCTAGACAAAACAGGTACTTAGCTCTGTGGCAGCAGCAAAGAAAGAGAAAGTGTTAGGGGCTTGTGGACATTATATACAGGACTAAGGTGGGAGGGACGGTTGCTATGGCAATATGTAAATTTGTTTTCAGTTTTTCTTTGCTGCTGTGGCTTTCAGTAAAGAAAGATGATGCAATAGGAGCCTCCGTGTCTTGAAATAAAATTCATAATAAATGTCCTCCATGGTATATACACAGAAAAGGTTCTGTATGCATTTCCTATGGTCCTATAGGGGAATGGACTGTACTCTAATGGGCTAGAAATTTCTAGAGAATACAGTAATCTATGACATTTCTCTGTTCACTTGCATTAATTTCAGCTGCTGTTAAACAGACATACACTGATAGATTATCAATCCAGGGAGGAACTATGTATCTCCGATATGGTGACCCCAGGAAATAGAAAAAGGAAAAAAAATGAATAGCTGCAGTACAACAATTAAAAAAAGAGCAAATACAGAATTTATCTTCTACAGATATACATCTAACAATTACCCATTAAAGTAAAGGTAACAAAACAGTGGTTTTTTTTAGGTATTTATGTGTTGCAAATTTAGATTCACAGGTAAACGGGTAGTATTTTGAAGGATTCAATACACACTCATGCATAGTAAAATAAACCCTTCAGGATTGAGCTCATATATACACTTTTTGGGATTGTAATACATAAATACAAAGGTTACCGAGAGATATTTGCGCTACTTTCTTCTATTGCAATATTACTAACCTTACATAAGCAGTATGTGCAGCTTCTAAATTACCTGCAGACATGTTGTAAATGATATGTTAAAGTAACATTATAGCGGACGTGCCAGTATCACCATTGTGTGATTGTTAAATAATTTACAAGCTACCTGATGACTGCATTTTGATGGCTGTGTTCATGTGAGCAAGTAGTATTTTCTCCATTACATCACAGTCTAAAAATTTCATTAAAGGGGTTGCTTAGCTACAGGATAGGGGATAAGTATTTTAATGAGAGGGGTCTGTGCTCCCCCACTTGAAACGGGCCAACTCTATGGTTCTGCCAGAGATAGCCAAGTATGCTTAGCTATCTATGATTGGCAGGGGCCCCCTGCTGATCAGATATTTAAAGGGCATCTGTCAGCAGATTTGTACCTATGACACTGGCTGACCTGTTACATGTGCTCTTGGCAGCTGAAGGTATCTGTGTTGGTCCCATCTTCATATGTCCTTGCACTGCTGAAAAAAAGTGTTATAATATACGCATATGAGACTCTTTGAGCAATGAGGGCATTGCCATTACAGCTAGAGGCTCAGCTCTCTCTGCAACTGGCATGTTCTCTGCACTTTGAATGACAGGGCCAGACAGTGTAAATGTGATCACTAGGCCAGTGACGCCACCTTAATCGGTCACATTGCCTCGGCACAGCTCAGTCCCATTCAAATAAATGGGACTGACTGCAATACCAAGCACAACCACTATCCAATGGACAGCAGATCGCCGCTGGCTCCTGAAATAGCTGATCAGCCAGCGCTCGACACCTGGGGGATCGGTCATTAATATCAGAATCTCTGAAAAGGAGCACCCACTAGCTTCCTGTTATTAGGTCATTTCATATATGCTCTAATTAATCAGTTTTTTTGGCAAATTCACTTTTTTTTTTAAGAATATGAACAGAACACACAAGGATTAAGACAATACTATGTACAGGTCACACTGAGACTAGGAAATGCAGGAAGTGTCACCTTTACCTTCCTAAACACCATCAGCATTATTTCTATGGAATACAAAATAAGCACTGTAGGCTGGTTTAAAGGTATAAAGTGAAAACTAATTCATTTACACATTCAAGTGAATTGGTATTAAACAAATATGTCAAGAAAAAGACAATATAGAATATATAGGTCCTATAAAATGTGTGTGCGTAAATCCCTACATGAACTGTAAACTGAAATGCCAGATATACTGTGCATGTGCATTACCTTCAAACACATTGTTCAACAAACTCATTTTTGAACAGGTTCAGATAATAGCCACCATAAAAGTAGGAATCAGAACACATTTGCAGACACCAAAGAATAGGTTTAGCATATCATAGCTCCATAATACAATTGTGCAGCCATAAACAGTAGACTGTAGATACATTTGAACTTACCTGTGGCATCAAAAGCAGCTGTAGGAGCAGAAGCTGGCTGCATCCTGCAAGAGATGGTGACTCCAACTGATCACATTAACAGCAGCCTTCCCTTACTCTCTGTTATAGGCTATCCCTCCAAAGCAGCAACTCAACCAGTTCTGCACAGTCTGCCTATGTCTATATCTCAATGTGACCTGCTCCAGAGACAGGTGTGATATGTGGCTCAGAAGGAGGACGCCTGATCCTCTAGTTACATCAGCACTCAGTGAATTAGTGTACTATGATGGTGGATGATAGTACACTAATGAGACAGAATGTTAATGTTTAGGTTTAGAGCCAATGCAAATGTTATATCAAATAATGGCATGTATAGCAATTCTTCACCAAGGAGTAATAATTAAAATCCCCATCCCCAATTCCCCATGCTTGTTACAGACACATGAGCAGAATAAAAGTTATTGTGCGCATGCATTACATGTGCTTGGATTGCTGCAAATCAGATTAATGGGACAGTTTCTATATTTCATCATCTGTGAAAACTGGAAGCTAAACCCCATGTAAAACAATGTGCAAACTTGGATTAGTCAGTCCAGGTGTACTGTGCTCCTTTTTTGACAAAAACCCTACTGTAAAGTCCTGCTGCCTTCTAGTCTCCTGTATTCCAAATGAAATCCCTTTTTACAACAAATTACATTCAGAATTGGTGTCTTCCAATGAATTCTCACTATATATGCATTACGACATTTACAAATAAAAGTGTAAACCCTTTAATGTTTATTTTTTTTCTCAATGGCTGTGACGTGGTCCGCTGACAGGCATCCTATTAGGCCCTGCCTCTTAAATACAAAGATGGTACACCTGGGACCCTTCATTAGGCCCCCAGCTGCCCAGGAAATTCCCTGGCAATTGCTGGGATACTGACCGATCTCTCTGAAACTTCTTAGATACTGGAGTTGCTATTGACAGCAGCATCTAAGGGGTTAAAGGCCAGGATCAGAGGTTGATCTGATCCCAACCATTAGAGCAGAAGCCCATCGTATTGGCAGGCACTAAGGGGTTAAACTATTTCAATGCACAGTTTTCATTTTATGCAATATTCACAAGTAACGTAAAAGTCATTATGCCGAAGGCTTTTATGTGTAAATTACTAGAAGATAGAATCAAGTATATTAGCACTGTAAACGCACCTCTTATTGCAGATTGCGTTCTCCTGGATGCTCTTGAAATCTCACAGTAAGTATGGATGGATGAGCAGCTGCAGGTGAGTACAGTTCAATGTCACATTCTACTGGCTAAATTAAATCCATGATTTGCAACAAAGAATTCCTAGTAGGAACTATATGGGTTATATGCGCGTATTTCTTTACATAAAATATTGCATGTCATAGGTGTCTGATGAAAATATACTATTTGGACATGCAAGTCTGCATATGGTAATGCATGCTTACTTAGCCTATAACTATTGCATATTTATTTAATACTTAACCTCTTAACATCCGTCTGCCGTTTTGTGACGTTGCCAGATGCAAATCCCCAGTCTGCAACATCACAAACAATCCATACTGCTGCATGATCAAAGGGGAATCTCACTGCAATCGGGTTACCGGGTTGTGACCCTATCATAGCTGGGGGAAGTCATCCCTGGGGACCTATGAAGAACCTCAAGGCTATCTGCACTGTAAGCTTGCCATTAGGGCACGCTAGTGTTGCCCTAACATCAGCCTGTGTCATACTGACACAGAACATAATGTATTAGCGTACAGGAGTAGGCTAATACATTATAAATATGAAATAAAGTTAAGAAACATGCTATAGATCAGTAATGGCGTACCTATGGCACGGGTGCCAGAGGCGGCACTCAGAGCCCTCTCTATGGGCACCCGCGCCTGCACCATTATTTAGTGGCAAATACATTTTATTTTGCACAAATTCTGGAAAATAAAAATGAAATATACACATATTAGTTATCCACGCAATTGTAATAACTGGAAGAATTAAATTATTGGGTTATTTAGTCTGAAACGGGAACGACGTAAAAAGTCACGGCAAAAATCGTTTTTTTCTATATTTCCACAGCAATGAAAATTATATAAATTACACTGTAATTTATATGTATTCCTGAACAACGTCAAATAATTAAATTTATCTTATTGAACACTTATGCTTTTTCTTATTTTTTTGTGTAATAAAATTTTATTTGGATCAGGATGTACATAATAAAACTGCACATAGTGTATATGTCAATGTATATGTCATCCACCAAAGTTTCTTTTTCAGAAGATATTATGCCATTGTCACCAAAATTGAACTGTAAAACCAAACATCCTGACCCTTTTTCTGTATTTAAGTACCCCCACCCTAACCCAACATATCCCCCCTGAACTGTGGGGTCCAAGGTTCTGCTTTTATTTATCCATCCTGCAATACGTAAGAAAGTGGCCAACGTTTCAGTCCTCTCCCAGGACCTTGTTTACTGCCTATGTAAAACAAATCAATGTATGTCTTTAAAGAAAATATGCATAATAATATCCATTAGGAAAACAGAATAAACCAAGATGGACTAAGGGGTTAAAGTCTCAGTTATCCGTGACTCATTTGAAAAATCTGCATTGTGCTGTTCTATGAGCTCCACTCGGTTCTTTTATTACAAGAGTTACATGATTCATTCTGTGATGGAAAATACATTTTCCACTTTTGATTTTCCTTTGCTCAAGCATGATGGTTATATTCTAAACTGCACACTTGAGGATGATGTACTATTGACTTTTGGAACCATTTTCCTTTTCCTTGTGAATAGAATAGTTCATGGAGATAAAATTATGTTATTCAGTAACAATGTAATAAAATTGATTATATAGCCACAATACTTGAGGTCCAGGACAAGTCATCAGATCTAAAAAAAAAAACCTAAAAAACAGTGCAATGTTTTTGAAGGTAATTAATAGTAACTCTTTGATTAAAAGCATACAAATACAAAATGATCACCTTTTAAAAATATCTCGAGAATTCTTTTTAATGTTTCTCATAACATAGATATTGCTGTTGGCCAAAAGACATCTCAGCCTAAAGCCTCAGGCCTCATGCACACGGCCGTTGTTTAGGTCCACATCCGAGCCGCCGTTTTGGTGGCTCGGATGCGGACCCATTCACTTCAATGGGGCCGCAAAAGATGCGGACAGCACTCCGTGTGCTGTCCGCATCCGTTGCTCCGTTCCGTGGCCCCGCAAAAAAAATATAACATGTCCTATTCTTGTCCGCAAAACGGACAAGAATAGGCAGTTATATCAATAGCCGCCCGTTCCGTTCCGCAAATTGCGGAAGGCACACGGGCGGCTTCCGTTTTTTGCGGATCCGCGGTTTGCGGACCGCAAAAAACGGCACGGTCGTGTGCATGTAGCCTAATTCACACGTCAGTGTTTTGGTCGGTGATTTCCATCAGTGATTCTGAGCAAAACCAGGTGCGATTTTAAACACAGAACAGGTGCAGATCCTACCCTTATACCTCATGTCTGTGTAGCCCCACTCCTGGTCTTGGCTCACAATCACTAATGGAAATCACTGACCAAATCACTGATGTGTGAATGAGGCATAATATAGATGCTAGATTTAGTAAAGTACAGTACTAAGTAAAAGTCAATAAAACATACAGAATGGCAATAGTGAAAAACAGCAAAAAAAAACAAAACAAAAAAAAACACTAATAAAGGGTAATGAAGCTCTGAGGACAACAATAATTTCAAGGAGAGAGCATTAAAAGGGTTTTCCAATATATATTTTTTATTGATGACCTATCCTCTGGATATATGTTCAGTATCTGATCAGTGAGGGTCCGACACCTGGGACCCCCGCCGATCAGCTGTATTGAGAAGGCAGTGGAACTCCTCACAGCTTACTAAGCACAGCGTCATACTCTGTATAGCGGCTGTGTTTCGTATCGTGCTCAGCCCAATAGAAGTGAAAGCAGAGAGAAGGCCCGGCGCTCACAGGAGTGCAGCTGCTTTCTCAGACAGCTGATTGGCAGCGGTCCCGGGTCTCGGACCCCCACCGATCAGATACTGATGACCTATCCAGAGGACAGGTCATCAGTAAACAAACCTCGGAAAACCTCTTTAAGCACCTTTCACTTGAAGTGTAACTTTGTTTTCAGTTCATTTTTAACATAGTGTACAAACAAGGATGTTAAACATTTGGGTAACATACTTTATTAGGAAAAGATGTTTCTTTGTATTAGAATAAGGGGTGTAAGCATTGCTAAGAAGAGTCTGCCTTCAGTCTTTAGCATTTTACGGAGAGCTGTAGACTCCTGTGTGTAACAAGTCAGGTAGGCAGGGAGATCGGCAGTGATAGGACACATGTACATAGGGACTAGGGTTGTGATAAGAGACAAGCTGGAAGCCTCCGTTTGTTACACACGGGTGTCTTCAGCGCTCACTAAAATGCTGAAGACTGAAGACAGACTCTCCTAAGAAGACTCTTACACGCTGTTTTCTAGGACAAAGAAACATGTTTCCCTAATGAATTATTTTACAAAAATGTTTAACATCCCTGCCCCTAAACTATATTAAAAGTAAATTAAAACAACAGTTACACTGATCAATGTATCATGACTGATGTATGTTCAAGACTCAAAAAGGTATACTAGATCATCCAAAAGGTAGTGGAAGGGTAAGTAAGATGAAGAGTTGCATATAATGTTGCATATTATGTAATAATAAAATTTTTACTTTTGGCATTAATGATTGACGAATACTGAAGATATTTAAAATTCTATAAGCCACAAGCATGCCAACATAAATAGCTGCTTCAATTTGGATATTTTTATATATTTATAGAACTCTTGTTTGGTGTCTTCTTTTCACAACCAGGTTACTTTACAGCAACATTTACAGGTTATACTGCCGCTAAATATGCCAATTCTAGTATCCAATGGGATCATTTCCAACAAATATTAATTGGTCCCCTTGGTCATACTCGGGGACAGTAGGTGGGCTAGTTTGCTCCAAATGTTTAGCTTTCTAAGATGTCCTTTTATCCTTTACCATTAGCTAATCAAAAAGGAAAATATGTTGCGTGACTCACATTATAGGCACCCTCCAGTCTCTCTTCCTTCCTTCAGCTGACAGATTTGTTGTTTTTAAACAGTGGACCATGGCAGACACTGAAAATTGCTTGAATTCAATTTGGAAGCTATTGTGGTTGTAATTAAATTATATGGCTCAGTGTTGAGCATTAGTCTTGAATACATTTCCACTGGAAGAACTATTTCAAATCAATACAATGTGCTTTTTATCTCTGTGCTTGTGGATTGAAATGTTCAATACATCCCCTGATTTACTGAGCTCATTTATTTATAGAGGTTCCTACAAGCATTTCGTAACAAGAACGTTTTTAATAATTTTACTAGACCTCTGTGCTGTGCACAAATAGATCAATATAAGACTTTACTCACTCGTAAGTACACACAAGACCAACAGAAACATTGACTGCCTGATTAGATAGTTCTTTATTACAGTAGACAAAGCACAGTCCAGTAATGACGTAGAAGAAGATGGCGATCTACGGTACATGATGAAGTATTATTTACTCGCTCAAAGATGCTAGCTTGCTCAAACAATCTATGGCGTTAAAACATCACATATAGGGTTGAGTGAACCCGAACTGCAAAGTTCGGGTTCGTACCGAACCTTGCGAGTTCGGGTACCCAGACCCGAACCCGGACTTTTTCACCGAAGTTTGGGTTCGGTATTTGGATTTTTTTATTTTCCATTATAACATGGTTATAACGGAAAATAATAGCATTCTTAAGACAGAATGCTAAATAAAATGGCCATTGAGGGGTTAAAAATAATGTCAAAAACTCACCTCATTCACTGGATCGCGCAATGGCAATTTTATTTAGCATTCTGTCTTAAGAATGCTATTATTTTCCGTTATAACCATGTTATAACGGAAAATATTAAAGTGAAGTTCGGGTCCCCATTGACTTTAATGAGGTCAAGTCCCGAACCCGAACTTTGACCTGAAGTTCGGCCAAATCTGGCGAACCCGAACTTTCACGGGTTCGCTCATCCCCAATCACAGACATTTTTGGAAACTAGAAGCCACCAAGGTTGGGTGGTTGCCCAGTACAAAAATCTAATATTTTGTTTGTTTGACTTTATTTGTATCTTAAAGGGTGCCTCCAATGTTTCTTCCATTGTTGTCTCCTGTCACAGGTTTAACTATGACAGTGGTGGACACAGCTATCATGTATTAGCGACCAAAGCCACTTCTTCACAGCTCCAGTGAAGGAAAGATGTTGGCAGCAGCACTCGAGGTAAACAAACTGAATCCAGCTCACCGTCAGGACACTTGGAACTCTCTCATGCATGACAGCCAAAGATCAGGTTAAACAGCAACGCGGAAAAATCCAGCACTGAACTGAGTTACCGATAAAACTCCTTCATTACTCAATCCATATTAAAATCCAAGATGGTTCCCCATATTCTGACCAGGGAAAATGTTGGGTTTTAATGTGGATTTAAGCAGACGTTTTATAGAAACATCCATTTAGTGCTGGATTTTTCGATTTTGCTACACTGGAGGTATACTTTATATGCTTTAACGATAATTGTGACTGCTACACCTTCAAACTGTGTTGTTCAAGGTATTCTGCCTTTGCTTTATAGGAAGAATTTAATATAAAAGAGGGTTACCAGCTATTACTGTACACTTGACAATATTTGATGAACAAGCAATTCCAGATTGGTACAACACATAAAACATTGGCAACTTACCTGTCTTGTTCACTACTGTTATCCCATTTAGGAATCTCACATAGGACATTGACTGCAGTAGTATAAAATTTTTAGGCTGTGTTCACATTTGCATTTTGTCAAACAGAAGTTACAACACTCTGTCAGATTCATCTACTTGTCTATTGACTTATAAAGGAGTCCATTGTGTTCCGTTGTGAAGTTCATTGATTTCATAGGAAAAATAGCTTTACATGCAAATGTGATGGAATCTGTGATGGAGGCTACATAATTTGACAAACGCAACTAATAATTTCTGTTTCTATGGATCCTGTGTATTATGTGTGCACTATTCACACTTGAATTTTGCATTATTTTGTGTATCATTTCATCATAATTGAATAATTTTATTTATATACAGTGTAGTAAGGCACAAGGGACCATCGTTGATGGTAGATACGTGTCACCGAGGTTCAGGTGTGTCAGCCAGTAGTTCAGGTGTGTCAGCGGCAGTAGGTGGTTGACATTTTGTTTATTTAGTATAGCTGTGAATAACTGATCCGGGACGGCTCTTACTGGCAGTAGTCATAGTGCTGAGTCGGTGACTACTCCCCACATTCCAGGCCGGGTCTTGACTGGCCTACAAAAAACAGCCAGCAGTGTCAGGTGGGGGTGATTACCTGTCTGACTGTGGAGCTCTGTGGGGGGCTGTTTGGGATCAGAGTCTGAGCTGGAGTTGCAGTGCCTGAAAGACTGAGGACAAAGCGAGGTCCACATACACCCCGTGGGGTTATAGTACTGTGCAAAACCATACCTGTGTGATTCTATAGATACTGGACTTTATTGTTTCTTTAACGCCGGCTGGAGCAAGCTGGTCACTGCCGTTTAGTGCCTTATTGATTTGTCAAGAATAAAAGACAACTGTTGCTCTTCTTTCACCACTAAAAGGCTACTGCTGGGGCAGATCCCTACAGCCGTCATGTGAAAAAGCAAGGCTGAACTCAGATGGGACAAGAATGATGTATGCTGCACTGAACTAAAGTATGAATTACACCATTTACTTTAACCCTTTGGCAGCCAATGATCACATATGTATGTCATTGGTCACTAAATAATCTATGGAACAGGCTAATGAGCTGGGCTGGCTTCATACATGGCAGGTGCCAGCTGTACTATACAACTGACACCTGCCAGCAGCGGTCATGATCGGAGCTGGCTCCAACCATGGCGTGGTTACATAGACCCCTTCTGTTCTCCAGTTGGCACCCCCACAAAGTATTCACAGGGTACTGATTGGCTACTTTAGAAGCCGGGGGAATTCTCTGGCAGGGTATAATAGAATGCTGGTAAAATTCTGAATTGCTGTGAATAGTAAATGCGATCAATTGATCATAAGTTCAGTCCCCCAAAAAGGACTAATAAAACCAGTAAAAATCAGCTGAATAAAGTATTATAAACATATTAAAAAAAACATTAAAAGTTAAAGGGGTTGTGCCATAAAACACTTTTCAATCTGAAGTTGTTTTTTTTTTTTTTTTTAATTTACCTCATTTGCAGTTTTCTCTTATCCCCCAGGCTTGAATCCTACTTCCTGGTTTGTCATGTGGCTGCTGTCCAATCATGCCTTAGGGCAGTGATGTGTGTCCTGGCATCAGTAGGACATGTGACACTAACCATGCCCCTTGTTCTTGACATCAATGACACTTGTGCGTCCTACACTACAAGGCTACAATGCAGGACATAACCTACAGCAACTGAATATCCAAACAGATTTGCCTCAGCATGCAGTGGTAGGGTTATAACTTAAGAATAAAGCAGTTTTGATAAATGGTGGTATTTGGGGAAAGTGATATAACAGCAATATCTTCTTATATTAGCGGCACAAACTCTTTAAACCCCACCACTTCTTTTCTGATTTCTCATATAAAAATAAACATAATTGGTATTAATGTCGCGGCCCAGGAGGAATGGGGGATGGCAGTGGTAGTGGCTCTGGCTGCAACAGTTATTCGCAGTGGCAATGCTCATACCGATGATCCCTACGGCCGGACATTGACTGGAGGGCGCTTGTTTCTTCCCTTGGGGCACACCCTGATGTTGGGGCTCCTGCCTGATGGTAGTTGGTGCCCTTGGTGTTATGAGTGTTGTATGAGTGCAAGGAAGCAGATGTAGGTGCTGTGGCTGGCAAATAGTGCAAGAGTCAGTAACCAGATTAGTTGCAGAAAATAGAAATTTAAAGAAAAAATACATACAGGTGAAACTCGAAAAATAAGAATATCATGCAAAATTCTTTTATTTCAGTAATGCAACTTAAAAGGTGAAACTAACATATGAGATAGACTCATTACATGCAAAGCAAGATATTTTTTAAGCCTTTATTAGTTATAATTTGGATGATTATGGCTTACAGCTTATGAAACCCCAAGGTCACAATTTCAGGTACCCTTTGCTCAGGGGATATGGACTAATTAGCTGACTAGAGTGTGACACTGAGCCTAGAATATTGAACCTTTTCACAAAATTCTAATTTTAAGTTGCATTAATGCAATTCCTTTTAACCGCCTCCGGACCGCCTAACGCAGGCTCCAGGCACAGTCACGCATATATGCGTCATCTCGCGAGACGCGAGATTTCCTGTGAATGCGCGCACACAGGAGCGCGTTCACAGGATCGGAAGGTAAGCGAGTGGATCTCCAGCCTGCCAGCGGCGATCGTTCGCTGGCAGGCTGAAGATGCAATTTTTTTAACCCCTAACAGGTATATTAGACGCTGTTTTGATAACAGCGTCTAATATACCTGCTACCTGGTCCTCTGGTGGTCCCTTTTGCTTGGATCGACCACCAGAGGACACAGGCAGCTCAGTAATAAGTAGCATCAAACACCACTACACTACACCCCCCCCTGTAACTTATTAACCCCTTATTAACCCCTGATCACCCCATATAGACTCCCTGATCATTCCCCTGTCACTGATCACCCCCCTGTCATTGATCACCCCCTTGTAAGGTTCCATTCAGACGTCCGTATGTTTTTTACGGATCCACGGATATATGGATCGGATCTGCAAAACACATACGGATGTCTGAATGGAGCCTTACAGGGGGGTGATCAATGACAGGGGGGTGATCACCCCATATAGACTCCCTGATAACCCCCCTGTCATTGATCACCCCCCTGTAAGGCTCCATTCAGAAGTCCGTATGTTTTTTTACGGATCCACGGATACATGGATCGATTCCGCAAAACACATACGGACATCTGAATGGAGCCTTACAGGGGGGTGATCAATGACAGGGGTGTGATCACCCCATATAGACTCCCTGATCACCCCCATGTCATTGATCACCCCCCTGTCATTGATCACCCCCCTGTAAGGCTCCATTCAGACGTCCGTATGTTTTTTACGGATCCACGGATACATGGATTGGATCCGCAAAACACATACGGACATCTGAATGGAGCCTTACAGGGGGGTGATCAATGACAGGGGGGTGATCACCCCATATAGACTCCCTGATCACCCCCCTGTCATTGATCACCCCCCTGTCATTGATCACCCCCCTGTAAGGCTCCATTCAGACGTCCGTATGTTTTTTACAGATCCACGGATACATGGATCGGATCCGCAAAACACATACGGACGTCTGAATGGAGTCTTACAGGGGGGTGATCAATGACAGGGGGGTGATCACCCCATATAGACTCCCTGATCACCCCCCTGTCATTGATCACCCCCCTGTAAGGCTCCATTCAGACGTCCGTATGTGTTTTGCGTATCCGTGGATCCGCAAAACACGGACACCGCGGATCCGCAAAACACATACGGACGTCTGAATGGAGCCTTACAGGGGGGTGATCAATGACAGGGGGGTGATCACCCCATATAGACTCCCTGATCACCCCCCTGTCATTGATCACCCCCCTGTAAGGCTCCATTCAGACATTTTTTGGCCCAAGTTAGCGGAAATAGTTTTTTTTTTTTTTTTCTTACAAAGTCTTATATTCCACTAACTTGTGTCAAAAAATAAAATCTCACATGAACTCACCATACCCCTCACGGAATCCAAATGAGTAAAAAATTTTTGACATTTATATTCCAGACTTCTTCTCACGCTTTAGGGCCCCTAAAATGCCAGGGCAGTATAAATACCCCACATGTGACCCCATTTCGGAAAGAAGACACCCCAAGGTATTCTGTGAGGGGCGTATTGAGTCCATGAAAGATTGAAATTTTTGTCCCAAGTTAGCGGAAAGGGAGACTTTGTGAGAAAAAAAAATAAAAAATCTATTTCCGCTAACTTGTGCCAAAAAAAAAAAAAATTCTATGAACTCGCCATGCCCCTCATTGAATACCTTGAGGTGTCTTCTTTCCAAAATGGGGTCACATGTGGGGTATTTATACTGCCCTTGAATTTTAGGGGCCCTAAAGCGTGAGAAGAAGTCTGGGATCCAAATGTCTAAAAATGCCCTCATAAAAGGAATTTGGGCCCCTTTGCGCATCTAGGCTGCAAAAAAGTGTCACACATGTGGTATCGCCGTACTCAGGAGAAGTTGGGCAATGTGTTTTGGGGTGTCATTTTACAAATACCAATGCTGGGTGAGATAAATATCTTGGTCAAATGCCAACTTTGTATAAAAAAAATGGGAAAAGTTGTCTTTTGCCGAGATATTTATCTCACCCAGCATGGGTATATGTAAAATGACACCCCAAAACACATTGCCCAACTTCTCCTGAGTACGGCGATACCAGATGTGTGACACTTTTTTGCAGCCTAGGTGGGCAAAGGGGCCCACATTCCAAAGAGCACCTTTAGGATTTCACAGGTCATTTTCTACACATTTTGATTTCAAAATACTTCCCACACATTAGAGCCCCTAAATTGCCAGGGCAGTATAACTACCCCACAAGTGACCCCATTTTGGAAAGAAGACACCCCAAGGTATTCCGTGAGGGGCATGGCGAGTTCCTAGAATTTTTTATTTTTTGTCACAAGTTAGCGGAAAATGATGATTTTTTATTTTTTATTTTTTTCTTACAAAGTCTCATATTCCACTAACTTGTGACAAAAAATAAAAACTTCCATGAACTCACTATGCCCATCACGAAATACCTTGGGGTGTCTTCTTTCCAAAATGGGGTCACTTGTGGGGTAGTTGTACTGCCCTGGCATTCTAGGGGCCCTAATGTGTGGTAAGTAGTTTGAAATCAAAATGTGTAAAAAATGACCAGTGAAATCCTAAAGGTGCTCTTTGGAATGTGGGCCCCTTTGCCCACCTAGGCTGCAAAAAAGTGTCACACATGTGGTATCGCCGTACTCAGGAGAAGTTGGGCAATGTGTTTTGGGGTGTCATTTTACAAATACCAATGCTGGGTGAGATAAATATCTTGGTCAAATGCCAACTTTGTATAAAAAAAATGGGAAAAGTTGTCTTTTGCCGAGATATTTATCTCACCCAGCATGGGTATATGTAAAATGACACCCCAAAACACATTGCCCAACTTCTCCTGAGTACGGCGATACCAGATGTGTGACACTTTTTTGCAGCCTAGGTGGGCAAAGGGGCCCACATTCCAAAGAGCACCTTTAGGATTTCACAGGTCATTTTCTACACATTTTGATTTCAAAATACTTCCCACACATTAGAGCCCCTAAATTGCCAGGGCAGTATAACTACCCCACAAGTGACCCCATTTTGGAAAGAAGACACCCCAAGGTATTCCGTGAGGGGCATGGCGAGTTCCTAGAATTTTTTATTTTTTGTCACAAGTTAGCGGAAAATGATGATTTTTTATTTTTTATTTTTTTCTTACAAAGTCTCATATTCCACTAACTTGTGACAAAAAATAAAAACTTCCATGAACTCACTATGCCCATCACGAAATACCTTGGGGTGTCTTCTTTCCAAAATGGGGTCACTTGTGGGGTAGTTGTACTGCCCTGGCATTCTAGGGGCCCTAATGTGTGGTAAGTAGTTTGAAATCAAAATGTGTAAAAAATGACCAGTGAAATCCTAAAGGTGCTCTTTGGAATGTGGGCCCCTTTGCCCACCTAGGCTGCAAAAAAGTGTCACACATGTGGTATCGCCGTACTCAGGAGAAGTTGGGCAATGTGTTTTGGGGTGTCATTTTACATATACCAATGCTGGGTGAGAGAAATATCTCGGTCAAATGCCAACTTTGTATAAATAAATTTGAAAAGTTGTCTTTTGCCGAGATATTTATCTCACCCAGCATGGGTATATGTAGAATGACACCCCAAAACACATTGCCCAACTTCTCCTGAGTACAGTGATACCACATGTGTGACACTTTTTTGCAGCCTAGGTGGGCAAAGGGGCCCACATTCCAAAGAGCACCTTTAGGATTTCACAGGTCATTTTTTACACATTTTGATTTCAAAATACTTCCCACACATTAGGGCCCCTAAATTGCCAGGGCAGTATAACTACCCCACAAGTGACCCCATTTTGGAAAGAAGACACCCCAAGGTATTCCGTGAGGGGCATGGCGAGTTCCTAGAATTTTTTATTTTTTGTCACAAGTTAGCGGAAAATGATGATTTTTTTTTTTTTCTTACAAAGTCTCATATTCCACTAACTTGTGACAAAAAAATAAAAACTTCCATGAACTCACTATGCCCATCACGAAATACCTTGGGGTGTCTTCTTTCCAAAATGGGGTCACTTGTGGGGTAGTTATACTGCCCTGGCATTCTAGGGGCCCTAATGTGTGGTAAGTAGTTTGAAATCAAAATGTGTAAAAAATGACCTGTGAAATCCTAAAGGTGCTCTTTGGAATGTGGGCCCCTTTGCCCACTTAGGCTGCAAAAAAGTGTCACACATGTGGTATCGCCGTACTCAGGAGAAGTTGGACAATGTGTTTTAGGGTGTCATTTTACATATACCCATGCTGGGTGAGAGAAATATCTCGGTCAAATGCCAACTTTGTATAAAAAAATGTGAAAAGTTGTCTTTTGCCGGGGTATTTATCTCACCCAGCATGGGTATATGTAAAATGACACCCCAAAACACATTCCCCAACTTCTCCTGAGTACGGCGATTCCAGATGTGTGACACTTTTTTGCAGCCTAGGTGGGCAAAGGGGCCCACATTCCAAAGAGCACCTTTAGGATTTCACAGGTCATTTTTTACACATTTTGATTTCAAACTACTTACCACACATTAGGGCCCCTAGAATGCCAGGGCAGTATAACTACCCCACAAGTGACCCCATTTTAGAAAGAAGACACCCCAAGGTATTTTGTGATGGGCATAGTGAGTTCATGGAAGTCTTTATTTTTTTGTCACAAGTTAGTGGAATATGAGACTTTGTAAGGAAAAAATAAATAAATAAAAATCATCATTTTCCGCTAACTTGTGACAAAAAATAAAAAGTTCTATGAACTCACTATGCCCATCAGCGAATACCGTAGGGTGTCTACTTTCCGAAATGGGGTCATTTGTGGGGTGTTTGTACTGTCTGGCCATTGTAGAACCTCAGGAAACATGACAGGTGCTCAGAAAGTCAGAGCTGCTTCAAAAAGCAGAAATTCACATTTTTGTACCATAGTTTGTAAACGCTAGAACTTTTACCCAAACCATTTTTTTTTTTTACCCAAACATTTTTTTTTTTATCAAAGACATGTAGAACAATAAATTTAGAGAAAAATTTATATATGGATGTCGTTTTTTATGAAAAATTTTACAACTGAATGTGAAAAATGACATTTTTTTGCAAAAATTTTGTTAAATTTCGATTAATAACAAAAAAAGTAAAAGTGTCAGCTGCAATGAAATACCACCAAATGAAAGCTCTATTAGTGAGAAGAAAAGGAGGTAAAATTCATTTGGGTGGTAAGTTGCATGACCGAGCAATAAACGGTGAAAGTAGTGTAGAAGTGTAAAAAGTGGGCTGGTCATTAAGGGTGTTTAAGCTAGGGGAGCTGAGGTGGTTAATTTGCATTACTGAAATAAATGGACTTTTGCACGATATTCTAATTTTTCAAGTTTCACCTGTAAGTCTCTCTTATGAGAATGGGAGTTGTAGTACATCCAATGATATCCAACACAGTTCCAAACAATTCATAGTGCAAGTCTGGCAATAAGCTTCTTGCAAACGTGTCGGTAATTCCCACTTGAAGGGTAGAGAATTAAGAAAGGGCTGACCAGGACTGTGTCAAAGTGTGGAAGGGTGCATTATCAATATCCCTTCTCAATCCAGTATAATCTTTATTGGCTATAAATAGCAAATGCCTTACTGACTCCAGTGCTCGGCCACGCAGATTCTGGACCTTCTAATTCTTTACCTCTATCATTCTGGAGTACTGTGAAGCAAAGGTACAGAGCTTTTTTGATGCAAAGCTCCAAGGAGTGAGCGCATGTAGCTCCTCCCGCTTCTTCAGCTGACACCAGAGTGAACTGAACCACGGACCTAAATCCATCAACTATCTTCTTACAACAAGTCAGAATTGTTAACCCTGACTGATCCATACAGAGGTATACCAAATTATACAATACATCAGAACATTATAAAAAATTAAATAATTTGCAAGTACCCTATTCTGGGGTAATGCATAGCCATGTCTGAAAATGCGTGAAATATTAAAATATCACATTATTTATTACAAGTGATGTCATAGCAAGTCCTCATATAGGTCCATCTGTAGAAAAGTAAAGTTACAGTTGTCAGAATAAGGCGATGCAAAGCAATATTTTTTAGAAAAGGCTTTTAATTTTTTAAGTTATAAAACAAATATAAATAGTATGATTGCAATCGTACTGACCCAACAACTACACGTAATAAGTAATTTTAAACGCACTGTGAACATCGATATCTGTCATGAAATGTACTTTATTATTGAGTAATAGAATAATAATTTTTGGGTGGAATTGGGGCAGCATTACAAAGTAGTTACAGACTTTTCACCAGATGATCGCTAATGAGCGTTCGTATGATCATCTTACAGTGTAATACTGCCGCCGATTGGCCAATGAACGAGCTCGTTCAACCGGCAGTCTAAATCTTTTCACATTATTATTATTATAGTTTGCAGGTGGCAGATCGTGGTGTCTAATCGCTATCTGCCACCGGCAAACCACTATACAGCATGGGGACGAGCGATGGCATAGTGATTGCTCCTCCCTATGCTGAGGAGGAGATCGCTACATGTAATAGTGTAACACCGCAGAGTTGGGTTACTAAACGCTTTTACCCTGCTACAACCTGTTAAGTGTATTTATATTGTCACCTAATGTGATTTTATCTAATATACTCACAAATGTGCATTGTAAAGCCTTGTAAATGTATATTGCTGTAATCTCTATGTTCACCAGCAGGTGGCAGAAATGTGTTCAGCAAGGACTTAGGTACAGTTTAGTGTTTCTGAACTGGAATAGTTCATTCCAGTTCAGCTCCCCCCTTCTTTGAGCAAAATGGGCTGCGCCTATTTCCTGCCTCATGGGTGGAGAAGGAAGTTAAGTTAGTGTGCCAGCCACCCCCGGTAGGGGAAGGCTGTGCGTGTAGGAGCTCCTAGATATAGGGATCCAAAGCCAGGATCTTGTCTCGGCTGAGACACTGATCGTCATCCCCAGCCTGAGCCTTGCAGCCTCAGCTGGTAGAAGCAAGCAGCCACCTCCAGTTACAGGAAGAAGCATATCCTGAGACAATAACTGTGAGTACCATCCAGAGAACCCCAGGAGAAGACATATTCCTCCTCAGCAAGTCAGATATATATTCCTGCCACATTACAGAGCTACAAAGCAGACGTCCCTTTCCTGCAAAAGCTCCAGGCACATGATAGAGCAGAAGATAAATCCATGCCACAGATTGCCAATACCTGCTGGGACCAAAGAGTAATGCTGTATTTTGCATGGATGAAAGATGCAACTAGTAAAGACAAGTTTGAACTTTACCAAAGGTCTGGATCTCAATTACTGCTGCAAAATCCCTCTATTATTCCTACTAGCACCACACTCATTTTATTGCAAGTGAGCCAGGATCCAGGAGTCCAGTCGTACCCAGGTAGGAGACACCGTTGACACTATTATTACTACCATATAGAGACATTACCCCACTCTGGCATTCCTAACCTGGTACGTGAGTTACAACACCTTAAAGGGCCCTGTGACTGTACCCTGCGCACGCTGCAATTGGCGTCACGAACTAAACTATAAACTATCACCTACACCTGACCCAGCCATTGCATATTATTGGCTTTAGAGTGCATACCCCCGATCCAGCTCTACTGCAATAGCAGTGGTCTCCTCCGCCAGTGAGCAGGCTATTGCTGGGAAGTAACGCTTTCCTCCTGACAATCGTCTGCCGCATCGGGCTATGTAATACAGCCTTTAGCCTAAGGCAGCAGATATTTTAGAGCCAACCCTGGTAGTGTTATGGAAATGTTACATAGAAATGGTCATCCACAGACACGCCTTAGATTTGCCTTATTCTGTATTACTGGTTCAAATGAATATGGAAATAAAATATCGTAGCTTGTACATTCATAAGATGCTGTAAAATGTGTACATATGGGTACTTTTACAGTTTCCTTGCATGGTATATTCTATAAATGTGCCATAAATCCTAGTATGTATAACAAATCGTTATGTGGAACTATGTGAAATGCCTATCTGACACCTAGGGGTTACATATTCTTGTCATTATCATCTCGGAACAATTAGTTTTTCCTTGTGAAGTATTGGGAATTCTGATACTGAACACACATCAAGTGAACTAATTACGACAAGATTTTCGTCTGAAAATCTCATGCAGACAACTGCATTTTAAACGTCAAGAAAGTTTCTTAACAGAAATAATGAATTGCAATAGTGTGCGAATTCCTTAAATGGATGTTTTAACTTTTAGTGTATGGTGCCCCCCGGTGGTCAATTTTAAATGCACAGTGTTAAACATACCAGTCACTTACCTATATGTGTACTGTACAGTAGTATATCTAAGGGGGCATATTTTTTAAGTTCTTGCTGGAACAGACCTTTTCAGTGGCTGATGTGTATCCCCTGGTTTTAGGGCTGTATTACACTTCTAGATTTAACAGACAATTGTTGGGAAGGAGGCGTTCCTTCCCGACAATCACCTGCTCGTCACTGAAGGAGACTGCTGTATTTATTGCTGATGCAGCGATCTCCTCCACAGTATGGGGAAGAGAGATCGCTAATGCCATCGCTCATCCCAATACAGAATCCTTATTTGTCGGCAGCAGAGGCTGTTTAGACGGCACAATCTGCTGCCGGCAAACAATGACTTTTTGTGACCACATGAAAGATGCGATTACCAGATGAACAAGCATTTTGCTCATTCATCGAGTAATCGGCGTCACCTTTACTTGGCAGATCATCACTAACGAGCATTCCTACGAACGCTTTTTAGCGATTATCTGGTCGATCCTCCGCCAGTATAATACAGCCCTTACACATTCCACGACTTTCCCTTACACGCCTCCATGAGCAGCATAATGTGTGCAAGATAAGAGATTTGTGTTTGCAACACAGAGAGAGAATTGATAGATGAGAGTGAAATACATACTTAAAGGGGTTGGCCACTATATAAGTACTTTCCACTATATAGTGTGAGGTAGGGTAAAAAAGAGTTTCCTAATATACTTTATTACAAAAAATCCGAATGGTAATGGTTTTATAATGAGCCCCGCCCCTTTAATGGAATTTTCCATCATTTTAATGTTTATGGTAGCTGCCAGACCCTCGATTTCTAAGGAAAAATAGATAGAGGGTGGATTTTTCCTGTCCTACCGTCACTCTCTAAAACAGGGAAAGCATACCTGTAGCATGTGGTGCTGGGTGTGAGGGCTTGAAAGCATTCTAATGCAAGAGGATCTTTAAAGGGACACTGACAGGCCAAAACAGCATATATAGTTAGATAAATCACATTACAGGTCTTATACAGTCTTTTAAAAGCATATAAGTATCCCCCCTGTCCACCTTATAAAGAGCGAAATATAAAGTTTTATAACCTGCTTCTCCTGTCAGCAATCTGCCCAAGGGGTGGCGTTTCATGTGAAAATGCGCCCAGCCAGCCTTCCCAACTGCCGTTTGAAGCCCCGCCCAGCTCATCAATATTCACTTTGCTGGGCGGCGGCTAGAACTCTCCCCAGTCCCGATCCTGCGCCTGCGCAATTCAATCCTCCAGGCATCGTTCATGCCCAATCTTCTGCGCCTGCGCCCCGCCGTGCCCTTAGATCGCGCCTGCGTACACACACCAGCCTGCGTCTTCGAGGCAGCTGCAGCCTCAGCCATGCACTGTTCAGAGCAGCCCGGAGGATTGAATTGCGCAGGCGCAGGCGCAGGATGTAACTCCTGTAGAGCTCACAGACATTTCCCTGGAAAGATTTTTGTTCCATAAAATCACTGAAAATAAATGTCCTCCTTGTAGCAACCCCTGAGTTATTAGCTTTACCTATGACAGACTCCCTGTGGCCACACATCACAATGGACTTCTGGAAGTTCTGTACTCTCCACATGCGGCCTTTATGTTATTAATCTCCATATGTATTTCAATATGTTTGTATATTACATATGCTCTTGCTATGCTATATAATGTATACTGTGATATGTACAGAATATATTTGCCTCATAGTCAGCATTGTTATTTCTCGTTGCAGTTTTACACTGATCCTTTCAATAAAAGCTGTAAAGGACCCCCTACCTCAGTAAATTGTTAGGAAGGAGTTTAGCTGCCTGTCAACTCATTCTCCTGTCAATGTGTGAGGGTGGCAGAACAGGCACACAGAGAGAGCACAGCACAGAAGATGCGATCCACCCTGCCTTCCACCAGGTGTAAGACAGCCATGGGGACACTCAAAGGGGAGCTTGGAATGGAGCACACACATACAATGCACTCCATCATGCGTGTCAACAAAAGAAAGTGAAGAATACAGATCATGTGTGTACCCATGCCTACCATTCTCCATCCCTGTGCAGCTGAGAGGATGAGTATAGTGGGAACCACATGGGAGACATACGAAAGATGTAAATCGATCAGGAAGGGACACAAATAAAATACAATTACATATATACATATCGCTCTCTCTTTCTCTATATTTATACACATACACTCACCTAAAGAATTATTAGGAACACCTGTTCTATTTCTCATTAATGCAATTATCTAGTCAACCAATCACATGGCAGTTGCTTCAATGCATTTAGGGGGGTGGTCCTGGTCAAGACAATCTCCTGAACTCCAAACTGAATGTCAGAATGGGAAAGAAAGGTGATTTAAGCAATTTTGAGCGTGGCATGGTTGTTGGTGCCAGACGGGCCGGTCTGAGTATTTCACAATCTGCTCAGTTACTGGGATTTTCACGCACAACCATTTCTAGGGTTTACAAAGAATGGTGTAAAAAAGGGAAAAACATCCAGTATGCGGCAGTCCTGTGGGCAAAAATGCCTTGTGGATGCTAGAGGTCAGAGGAGAATGGGCCGACTGATTCAAGCTGATAGAAGAGCAACGTTGACTGAAATAACCATCCAAAAATAGTAAAACTGCAGCACTCTCTTGTCTCTTTAATCTCTTTATTCCATCAAATTCATGCGACGTTTCGACCTGGACGGTCTTTTTCAAGCTTGAAAAAGACCGTCCAGGTCGAAACGTTGCATTAATTTGATGGAATAAAGAGATTAAAGAGACAAGAGAGTGCTGCGGTTTTACTATTTTTGGATGCATACTTGGAGGGACGCTACAGACTGTCGTTCAACACCGCATGCACCACCACATTGAGGACGGTATACCCCTAGTGCTGCTACACCATCTATCTTAGATGACTGAAATAACCACTCGTTACAACCGAGGTATGCAGCAAAGCATTTGTGAAGCCTCAACACGCACAACCTTGAGGCGGATGGGCTACAACAGCAGAAGACCCCACCGGGTACCACTCATCTCCACTACAAATAGGAAAAAGAGGCTACATTTTGCACGAGCTCACCAAAATTGGACTGTTGAAGACTGGAAAAATGTTGCCTGGTCTGATGAGTCTTGATTTCTGTTGAGACATTCAAATGGTAGAGTCCGAATTTGGTGGAAACAGAATGAGAACATGTATCCTGATGGCTACTTCCAGCAGGATAATGCACCATGTCACAAAGCTCGAATCATTTCAAATTGGTTTCTTGAACATGACAATGAGTTCACTGTACTAAAATGGCCCCCACAGTCACCAGATCTCAACCCAATAGAGCATCTTTGAGATGTGGTGGAACGGGAGCTTCGTGCCCTGGATGTGCATCCCTCAAATCTCCATCAACTGCAAGATGCTATCCTATCAATATGGGCCAACATTTCTAAAGAATGCTATCAGCACCTTGTTGAATCAATGCCACGTAGAATTAAGGCAGTTCTGAAGGCAAAAGGGGGTCCAACACCGTATTAGTATGGTGTTCCTAATAATTATTTAGGTGAGTGTATATATATATACACACATACACCCACACATAAATAGTGAAAAAATTTAAAGGCCGATTCATTGGCCTGTATTTGTGGGAGGGGCACTGCTGCCTTTATGTTCGGCCGGCGTTCCTCCCACTTTGTAGGTCGTTCGGTGTTTTGGAGCGGTACCTGGGTTCCTATTGTTTGGAGAGCGGTGTATGCAGGGAGCGGTGTCTCATTGTCAGCGGTGTCCCTTTACGGTGAGTAACTGCCACGTCCTGCAGCCCAGCGCTTCTGAGGCTGGACGGCGGTGGGTCGGCCCCCTAGGTGAGGGGGGGCACCCCCGCACCGGAGCGGTCTGCCAGGGAGCAACAATAGCTCCCCACGCGGCATGACACGTTAGGGTGCAGGGGGCAGTGTGTCCCCGCTTAGCAGTCTGTTTAATGTCTGGCACGGGCCGCCGCGCTGTTAGATAGGCAGGGATACAGGGTGCGGGTCGGGGGGGCTTGTCGAGGGGTTTTGAAAAGTCACAGGGTTGTCGCCGGTCTGTCCCGTTATCAGTACTGGCAGGTTGTGAGCCAGTGTGTGTGTGGAGCCCTGTACTGGGTTGGTTAGTGTTAATCTTGAGGGTGCCAGTCTTTTCCAGGGGTAGAAGGAGGAGAAAATGTATATATAATAATTGGATTTAAAAAAAAGGGAAAAATAACTGTGTCCAGGGAGGGTAGCGGATTAATATGGAGGAGTGTAGGGTAGAGAGTTAGGGCCGGGGGGGGGGGGGGGGGTGGTCTTAGAGGAAGTGCTGTGCGGTCTCTGGCTGCAGTTATTTTCTCATTCATGGGGTTCGTTAGCGCCTTATCACCTGAGGCTCTCCCCGTTAGGGAGGCAGGGGCGGACTGACAGGTCGGGCACTTCGGACATGGTCCGAGGCCGAGGGCCCGCCGCAGAATAACAATGTGGTAATGGCAGCGGGGCCCGGTGCACTCACTGTATTCTATCGCACCGGGCCCCGTTCACTGTAATACTAATTTTCATATGTGAACAAGAAGAGAAATCCTCTGCGATCCTCTCCCTCTCTGTACTCACAAACTCAGTAGCAGGCAGGCCGGGCGGCAGCGCAACTCACTGATGTCACGCGCCTGCTCCGCCTGCTTCATTCATAAAGTGGGAGGAGCAGGCGCGTGACGTCAGTGAGTTGCGCTGCCGCCCGGCCTGCCTGCTACTGAGTTTGTGAGTACAGAGAGGGAGAGGATCGCAGAGGATTTCTCTTCTTGTTCACATATGAAAATTAGTATTACAGTGAGCGGGGCCCGGTGTAATAGAATACAGTGACTGCACCGGGCCCCGCTGCCATTACAACACCAGATGCTGGCCCCCAGACCCTGTATTGGGGGTCATTCACTCACAGGAACACTGTTATGGGGGGATCTGTGGATGACACATATATAGCATAAGGTGCTATATATGTGTCACCCACAGTGCCATCCACAGAGCCCCCACAACAGTGCCATCCACAGAGCCCCCACAACAGTGCCATCCACAGAGCCCCCATGACAGTGCCATCCACAGAGACCCCACAACAGTGCCATCCACAGAGCCCCCACGACAGTGCCATCCACAGAGCCCCCACAACAGTGCCATCCACAGAGCCCCCACGACAGTGCCATCTACAGAGCCCCCACGACAGTGCCATCCACAGAGCCCCCACAACAGTGCCATCCACAGAGCCCCCACAACAGTGCCATCCACAGAGCCCCCACGACCAGGGCTGGGACAAGGTCCACCATCAACAGAGGCTGAGCTGCCCAAGTGTGCCCCCCCCCCCCCCCTTGCCTGCGCCCAGGGCCGGTGCAAGGTTTTTTACCAACACAAGCGAACCTACATTTTGGCGCCCCCGACCCCCCCCTCCCCCTTCAGCTCACCTGGGGGAAGGGGGGGGGGGTGCGCCAAAATGTAGGTTCGTCCCATAAGACGCACCTAGGTTTTAAAGGAGGATAATAGGAAACAATATTTTTCATTCCACCTCAGGTCAGACCAGCCATCAGACCCCAGCTCACAAGCACAGCCCCAATGCCTCAGATCAGACCCCCATGTCAGCCATCAGCCCTCCATGTCATATTTCTCCCCGTCCATGGCACAGACAGACTACAGTCATTGTCTCCGGCTTAATGTAACCCCATCCTCACCCATGTCACATTTCTCCCCCTCCATTTGATTGCTCTAACACCTAAAGAAATTTAATTTTATTTTTAAAACCTGATGTTTCTCCAGATGATCTTATGCTAAAAGTCATGGTAATAGAGTCTCAAAGGTCTATAGAAGCAGGTACAATATTTTTACAAACCTTTGAGACTCTATTAACACTACTATCAACATCAGGTCATTTAGAGAAACAGCATGTTTTTTTAATTATGTTTTTCCTTTAGGTGTTAAAACATAACTTTTATTTGATTGCTGTAACACCTAAAGGAAAAATCTTTTTAAAAACCTGCTGTGTCTCTAGATGACCTTATGTTGATAGTAGTGTTAATAGAGCCTCAAAGGTCTGTAAAAATAGGGTAACTGCTTCTATAGACCTTTCAGACTCTATTACCACTGCTATCGACATAAGGTCATCTTGAGAAACAGCAGGTTTTTAATTTGATTTCCTTTAGGTGTTCAAGAAATCAAATAAGTTATGTTTTAACACCTAAAGGAAAAAAATAATTTTAAAAACTTGCTCTTTCTCTAGGTGACCTTATGTTTATAGTAGTGTTAATAGAGTCTCAAGGGTCTATAAAAGCAGTTACCCTATTTTTACAGATCTTTGAGACTCTATTAACACTACTATCAGCATAAGGTCATCTTCTAGAGAAACAGCAGGCTTTAAAAAAAATCACTTTAGGTGTTGGAGTAAATTGCAATCAAATGAACGTTATGTGTTAAAATTAGGGTCAGAAGCAGACAAGCAGGGTTTCTTTAGCCTCTTGGGTATTAGTTTTTACATTCATAAAGCTCCACATTGAGCTTCCAGCAGCAGACAGATGCCAGGGCACTTCTGTGGTCACCTCACCTGGGCACATGGTCTTTGCTCAGCAGAGTCCTGCCATACATGCTGGATAGATGCTAGAATGGATTTGTTAGAAGGAGGTCTGTGACGTCACTGGTCACATGCTCCTTCATGGTCACATGATCCACTGTGAGAACGCAGGCTTCCTGTCTTCAAAGTTCACACCCTCCTGCTGTGTTCAGCTCCAGAGAGAAGGGGGTGTGAAAGGATGGACCAATGGCAGGGCAGCTAGCTGATACTGGCCAATCAGCAGCCTCCTGCTCCTATCTACAAGCGCAGCTTAGAGTGAACACTGGCTGGGGAGGGGAGGGGAGGGGAGGGCGCCCGGCAGCAAGTAAGTGATAAAAAAAAAAAAGAAGAGGTTTGTTTTTCCGCCCACCCCAGGCTGCGCCCTGAGGCTGGAGCCTCCCCAGCCTCTGTGTCGGCCCGGCCCTGCCCACGACAGTGCCATCCACAGAGACCACACGACAGTGCCATCCACAGAGCCCCCACGACAGTGCCCTCCACAGAGCCCCCACAACAGTGCCATCCACAGACCACCATTAGTTCAAAACCCACCAAAAGCACACCTTTTCCGCTACTTGTGGGCTGCGCGGGCATGAGTTCAGTCACTTCGGTGCGCAATCCCGTCCTGCAGCGCGTGATCCCGCGAGACACGCCGATGTAGGTCACGGGTCTCGCGGGATCACGCGCCGAAGTGACTGAACTCATGCCCACGTAGCCCGCAAGTAGCAGATCAGTGGAACAAGTACAAGGTGGAGGGGACTGTTTCTAACAGAGGCTCACTAATGGACGCTGAGATTAGATCACCCCATACGAAAGCATTGAATCAATGCTTTCCTATGGGGAAAAATCTGACCCTGGAGGTCATCATGCAGACTGTAAGGACGTCCAGCGTCAGATACCAGACCAAACGTTTTACTCCAGGAAGCCATCAGGTGGCTGCCAGCCACTAGAGGCTGACTTATTGCTGGAACGTAAACAATGCAGTTTCTCTAGAACAGGGGTCAGCAACCTTCGGCACTCCAGCTGTTGCGAAACTACAATTCCCAGCATGCTCCATTCATTTCTGTGAGAGTTCTGAGAAGAGCAGAGGAAGTATGCATGCTGGGAGTTGTAGTTTCACAACATCTGGAGTGCCGGAGGTTGCCTACCCCTGCTCTAGAACATGCAGTTTCTCTCTCAGTCCGCCCCTGTAGGGAGGCAGGACATAGTCGCAGGTTGTTTTTCTTTTTTCCTTCTCCCAGGCAGTAGGCGGGGTTAGTGGGTCCGGCACAGGTCAGAAACTTTTTGGAGAGGGAGAAAAAGGGAAAAAAAATGATTTAAAAAAAAAAATAAGGGGAAAAAAAAGGAAGGGGAAAGGTGATATAAAGAGTAAACAATATACGTTAACATAGTCTCCTTCAATTCTACTCGCTAGTCTCGTTTGCTCACCCTCTTCTTACCGTTGTTTGTGGTTTCCTCCCGGAGTGGTGTGTAATCCAGTGTTGACGGCATAATTGTTTGCTTCTAGGTTCAAGTGTTTATCTCAAGTTACGTTCAGGATCTTGGCTTACCTGCCAGGTAGTAGGGGTACACGTCGGGGGGGAGAAGAGAGGTTGCAAGTGTTGTTCATGTCTCATTCACTGTCCGTTGTTTTGTGTTATATTGTCTCTACAGCTGAAATGTCGTGAGCTTCAGATATCGTTGAGGCTTCCGTGGATGAGGATGTTGTGGGAATGTCTGAAGGGGGCAGTATTCCGTTCCTACGTGCATGGACTATCCCTAGGCTTACTACGGAACTAACAAAGAGGGGTATTCCATTCCCGGCTTCCGCCAGGAATGCTGAGTTGTACCGGCTGTTGAAAGACTCAGTGGCTCCGTGTCAAGATGACGTCTCCATGGCCACGGTGCAAACGTCACTCACACAGTTACACGTCATGTTGAATAGCTTAATGTCGTCCATTACTAGTATAAAAGCAAGGTTGGAGACGGTAGAGTCTCGTGCATCGGTCGTTACTGTCTCTTCTCCGGACCTACCCGCTGCCTCCACATCCGCAACAGGTGGCTGTCGTTCAACGCAGGCCGTTCCTAATGTCTTTCCTGCACATTTTGTTCCGGCTAACATAACAAAAAGGATATATTAGAGGGTAGGGATGTTAACCTTGCTTCTTTGCTGACTTGTCCGACAGTAAGGTCATTGCCTGCGGTGAGGTCTCTGTGGTGCTGAGAGGCCGTGACCATAGGCTCAATCGCAAGTTGACGATCCCCGAATTTGTCATGGCGTTCAGTCTATTCAGAGATGTGATATGTTCTGTTAGGCCTGATAGGAGGGAAGAACTTGATTTGTACCTTTTCCGAGTCACAGAGTTAGGGTATAAGTATGGCGGGTGTTCGTTTTATGATTATCATTGTTCCTTTTCCGCCAAGGCAGCAGCGGCTTTAGCGCAGTTTCAGTTCGTCACAGATTGGTCCAATTTAGACACTGAGTTATTTTGTAGGCATTTTGCTGGTTTGAAAGCTCCTTACTGTTCGTTATGTCAGTCGATTTTTCACTCAGCTGAGTGGTGCCACAAGTCAGCCACCAGTGCGCCGCCTAACCCTTCTGGTTCGTCGGCCAGACCTCTAGACGTTTTCAGGTCTTCCAGCTCAGTTGACAAGTTGGGTCGGCCTATTGTTCAGTTGGGTAGGGCCCAGATTTGTAACAATTACAACTACTCTTCGTGTAATTTCAGTCAATGTCGCTTGCTACATATTTGTTCTAATTGCTTCAGGGCCCACCCCAAAGTCGCTTGTACATTAAAGTCGATCAAAGCCTATAGGAGTGTCGTGGATACTGGTTGCTTACGGGGGTTCTTGGTGGGTCATCCTAATCCAGGTTTTGTGGAGTTTTTGATTTCAGGATTTTCTAAAGGTTTTCATACCGGGTTGGTCACCGTTCCAGAGTTTACGCACAAATGTAAGAATCTTCAGCCAGCTGGCAAGAATCCAAGTTGATAAATGAAGAGTTAGATAAGGGTTTTTTGCTCGGTCCTTCTAAGGTGCCCCCTTTCCAGCGGTGGAGAGTTAGTCCCGTAGGGGTGGTCACGAGTAAGTTTAGTAAGAAGGAGAGACTGATCATAGTCCTGTCAGCCCCGCATGGTTCCCATGTTCCTAGCCTCAACTCCCTTATTCCATCAGAGGAAGTGGGTATGAGGTATTCTTCCATTGACCAGGCTATCGCCATTATCATTCGGTTAGGACCCGGAGCAGCATTGTCCAAGGCGGATATCTCTGATGCCTTTAAGTTACTTCCTATTACGCCAGCTCTCTGGCAGTGGCACGGAATTAAGTGGAGGGACCAATACTACTTTTCCACAAAACTTTTGGTTCTAAGATCAGCCCATGGCTGTTTGATCAGTTGGCTCAGGCCCTCCATTGGGTATTAGAGAATAAAATCCACTGTGAGCACGTCATCCATTACTTGGATGATTTCCTGCTGATCGAGAGGCCAGGGCCGGCCCCCTTGGGTCTGGGGGAAGCTTTTGAGTTGTTTTTCTCAGATGGGCGTCCCTGTATCCCCCAAGAAAGTTGAGGGCCCATCCACAGTCATTACTTTCCTAGGCATAGTGTTAGATTCGGAAAACATGTTAGCCAGATTGATGTCGGACAAGTTAGTTAGGATCAGGGAAGTCGTTCACAGGTTCTCAGTTACCACAGTGGTCACTAAGGCTGATTTCAGTCGTTACTGGGCATGTTAAATTTTGCTATGAGGATCATCCCGCAAGGCAGGTCATTCATTTTGCGCTTGTTGGCCCTTCTCGCTACTGCTCCAAATCAGGACAGCCCGGTACGCCTGGATAGTCAGGCCTTATCTGAACTACACATGTGGGACCACTTCCTCAGCCTGTGGAATGGGGTGTCCTTGTTTATTCCCGAATTGTCTAACCTGTCTCCAGTAATCTTCTCGGACGCGGCTGCTGGCACAGGTTTTGCTGCTATTTTTGGCACCCACTGGGTCGCAGGTGAGTGGCCAGTTGAGGTTAGACAGATCCCGGGTTCCCTGCAAACCTCAGCTCTCTTCGAGCTGTACCCCATAGTGGCGGCTTGTTTGTAACAGACAACGCCGCAGTGGTAGATATTATAACCAGTGGTTTGTCTCCACATGTCATGTGTCTCATGAGGCGTCTAGTTCAACTCTCGTTGCAACATCATTTCTGTATTACTAGCACGCATGTACCAGGTTCTCAAAATGTGGCAGTTGACGCCTTATGGAGGGCTAATTTTCTCCTTTTTTCGCAGGTCATGCCAGTGGCGGATGTTACGGGCGCTGCTCTCCCTCCCCACGAGTTGCTAATATTGGTTTGACTAGTCACCTGGCCACAGCCCATACCTTATTAGCCGGGTCACTTTCTCCGAACACGGCTAGGGCTTACCGCACTGGGTGGACCGTATATTGCAAATTCCTGGAGAAATGCACTCAAGGAGAGTCCAGCTTCATCGAGTACATCCTTGCTTTTATAGGTTACTGCCACTCGGAACTTAAGCTATCACACAACACAGTGAAATCCTACCTGTCAGGGGTGCAGCATTTCCTTTCCGTTAGTCATCCAGAACGGGGTTCGTTGTTTTCTGTTCACGCAGTCAAGCAGATGTGGCCCAGGAGGCCAGGTACGCAGACAAGCCGATACTGGTAGGCTATTCCGTAACCTGTCTGACGTTATGGATAAGAATCCTTTCGGGGTTTTGCCCAGCTTGGTGCTTAAAGCGGCTATTTATTTAGCCTTTTACGGTTTCTTGAGGCCTGGTGAGTTAATTGTCCCCCCAATAGCAATAGGTTTGTGACAGTTAGCCAACTGGTTCCGCATCTTGAGGGTTTCACGTTACTACTGAGGACGTCCAAGACCTCTCAGACGGATCCTCCGATCCCAGTGTCCTACTTCCCCACGTCTCACCGATGGTGCCCTGTCAGAGTTCTTCAGCAGTTGCAGGCAGCCTTAGTAGGTCACAGGCCAGATAGTCCACTGTTGCCTTTTGGGGTGTCGCCACTTAGAACTCGCCAGTTTGTGTCTCACATACGCTCCTTAGTTGTGAGTCTGGGCGGCGCCCCCGCTTCGATTTCAGGTCATTCGTTCTGTATAGGAGCAGCGGCCTCCAAAAATCAGGTGCCAGCGCACGTCATCCAGAAGTTGGGTCGCTGGCGCTCCTCCTGCTTTAGTCGCTACATTCCTCATCCCAAAACTGAGATGTCATTGGCTTTCCAAAGTTTGGTCTTGTGATTATGTTGTAATAAATTACTCTTGCTACTCTGTATGCCTTTTTCCCTCTTTCTGGTGTCCCTGCTACGTCGCGGATGCGGCACAACTCTAGTTTCAGGTGGGATAGAGTGCATTCTTTCGGTAGCCACGACCACAAATTATATATATACACTGCTCAAAAAAATAAAGGGAACACTTAAACAACACAATGTAACTCCAAGTCAATCACACTTCTGTGAAATCAAACTGTCCACTTAGGAAGCAACACTGAGTGACAATCAATTTCACATGCTGTTGTGCAAATGGGATAGACAACAGGTGGAAATTATAGGCAATTAGCAAGACACCCCCAATAAAGGAGTGGTTCTGCAGGTGGTAACCACAGACCACTTCTCAGTTCCTATGCTTCCTGGCTGATGTTTTGGTCACTTTTGAATGCTGGCGGTGATTTCACTCTAGTGGTAGCATGAGACGGAGTCTACAACCCACACAAGTGGCTCAGGTAGTGCAGCTTATCCAGGATGGCATATCAATGCGAGCTGTGGCAAGAAGGTTTGCTGTGTCTGTCAGCGTAGTGTCCAGAGCATGGAGGCGCTACCAGGAGACAGGCCAGTACATCAGGAGACGTGGAGGAGGCCGTAGGAGGGCAACAACCCAGCAGCAGGACCGCTACCTCCGCCTTTGTGCAAGGAGGAACAGGAGGAGCACTGCCAGAGCCCTGCAAAATTACCTCCAGCAGGCCACAAATGTGCATGTGTCTGCTCAATCGGTCAGAAACAGACTCCATGAGGGTGATATGAGGGCCCGACATCCACAGGTGGGGGTTGTGCTTACAGCCCAACACCGTGCAGGACGTTTGGCATTTGCCAGAGAACACCAAGATTGGCAAATTCGCCACTGGCGCCCTGTGCTCTTCACAGATGAAAGCAGGTTCACACTGAGCACATGTGACAGACGTGACAGAGTCTGGAGACGCCGTGGAGAACGTTCTGCTGCCTGCAACATCCTCCAGCATGACCGGTTTGGCATTGGGTCAGTAATGGTGTGGGGTGGCATTTCTTTGGAGGTCCGCACAGCCCTCCATGTGCTCGCCAGAGGTAGCCTGACTGCCATTAGGTACCGAGATGAGATCCTCAGACCCCTTGTGAGACCATATGCTGGTGCGGTTGGCCCTGGGTTCTTCCTAATGCAAGACAATGCTAGACCTCATGTGGCTGGAGGGTGTCAGCAGTTCCTGCAAGACGAAGGCATTGATGCTATGGACTGGCCCGCCCGTTCCCCAGACCTGAATCCAATTGAGCACATCTGGGACATCACGTCTCGCTCTATCCACCAACGTCACGTTGCACCACAGACTGTCCAGGAGTTGGCAGATGCTTTAGTCCAGGTCTGGGAGGAGATCCCTCAGGAGACCGTCCGCCACTTCATCAGGAGCATGCACAGGCATTGTAGGGAGGTCATACAGGCACGTGGAGGCCACACACACTACTGAGCCTCATTTTGACTTGTTTTAAGGACATTACATCAAAGTTGGATCAGCCTGTAGTGTGTTTTTCCACTTTAATTTTGAGTGTGACTCCAAATCCAGACCTCCACGGGTTAAAAAATTTGATTTCCATTTTTTTATTTTTGTGTGATTTTGTTGTCAGCACATTCAACTATGTAAAGAACTAAGTATTTCAGAAAAATATTTAATTAATTCAGATCTAGGATGTGTTATTTTTGTGTTCCCTTTATTTTTTTGAGCAGTGTATATTCAGGATTTGCGGATCCGCACATCACAGACACTATAATAGAAAATGCCTTTTCTGGTCCGCAATTGCGGACAAGAATAGGACATGTTCTATTTTTTTCAGGAACGAAATTGCGGATCCTGAAAAAACGGATCCCGAAAAAACGGATGCGGATCCCGAAAATGCGGATGCGGATCCAGGAAATGTGGATTTGCATCCGTTCCAGCCTTATTAAAAGTGAATGGGTCCACCAATTGCGGAACAAATGCGGATCCAAATTATGGACGTGTGAATGGACCCTAAATACCAGGTTTTATTGACTCTTTTCCCACAAAACTATATATCAATCTGCTGAGCTTCTCCTGCTCTATAACATCCTGCCTGCTGATTGCACTGCATTTTGGCGCGACAGATTGTCTTTAACTGAATGGGAGATGAGCTGCAGTAACCCAGAACGGCCACTAGACTTTGAACAGAGCTATGCTTCCTTTGACATTCAAAGTGCCAATTTCAGCACTAGAGGCAATAGCTGATCAAGGGGGTGCAGTGTGTAGGGCCACCACAGATCAGATATTTATAACCTATCCTGAGGAAATGTCATCAATATCAGGAACTAAAAAAAAAATATTAACTCATGCTTGTCATCAGAATCAGATGAGGCTGCTGGGAAAGGAGCAGGAACCTTAGTAAAACTGTTCAGAATGATAGACTTGAGCAGAGAAACCTGAAATTTTTAAGGTATACAATAGGCAAGGATGATAAAGGACTTAAAGGGGTTGTCCGGGTTCAGAGCTGAGTCTGGACATGCCTCCATTTTCACCCAGGCAGCCCCCCTGACTTGAGCATCGAAACAGTTCATGCTCTAATGCTCTCCTTTGCCCTACGCTAAATTGCGCAGAACAAAGGCATTTTTAGGAGATCCGGTGACGTACAGGGCTCTCCATGGGGCTGCCAGGAAGCCCGGTGACGTCACCGGCACTGATGGGCGACATCACCGAACACACTGCCGGGCGGAAGCCTCCGCCCTCCAGTGTGTGATTATAAACAAAAGAGCCTTTTCCCTGCGCGATTTAGTGCAGGGCAAAGGAAAGCATCGGAGCATAAACTGCTCTGATGCTAAAGTCAGGGGGGCTGCCGGGGAGAAATTATTGGTATTCAGAGCTGAACCCGGACAACCCCTTTAAAGAAGATTCAAGTGGTGACAAAGTATTTAAGGGTGCTTTCACACTTGCGGCAGAGGACTCCGGCAGGCAGTTCCGTCGCTGCAACTGCATGCCAGATCCGTCAAAACATATGCAAACTGATGGCATTTGTCAGACGGATCAGGCATTTATTTGCCGGATTGAAATGCCGGATCCGTCTCTCCGGATGTGTCACCCTGGAAAACGGATCCGGCATTTATTTTTTTTCTGATTTTTTGTGGTCTGAGCATGCGCAGACCGCAATGCCGGAACTGTTTTGCTGGAACACTCGACATTAATGCATTTCAATGGGAAAAAATGCCGGATCCGGCATTCCGGCAAGTGTTCCGGGATTTTGGACGGAGATAAAACCACAGCATGCTGCGGTATTATCTCCGTCCTGAAAAGGCAAAAAGACTGAACTGAAGACATCCTGATGCATCCTGAACGGATTAATCTCCATTCAGAATGCATTAGGATAAAACTGATCAGTTCTTTTCCGGTATTGAGCCCCTAGGACGGAACTCTATGCCGGAAAAGAATAACGCTAGTGTGAAAGTACCCTAACGGAAGTGTTTTTGCTGAACCCTGCCAGATCCAGCAAAAACGCTAGTGTTAAAGTAGCCTTATTAAGTTAAATATAGCATAAAAAGGCAATAAAAGCATAAAAGGCATGTAGGCCTATGTAGTGCACAATCCAATTAAGAACAAATTACATTTATTGTACCATGTGACTTGTTAATGTTTTTATGATTTTTTAAATGTCTATTCATGCTGTGTGAATGTTTTTATGAAACTACATACCCACAATCAATTAGGAAACTAATTATATTTTGCTTTCATTTCACAACCTGTTCACAAATAGCAGATTGTTGGACACATGGTGAAAAAAACTGAGGAGGCAATATAGCAATATATAAATAATAATGTGTTAAAAGAAGATAAACTGCTGATTTGTAGCAGAATTTTTATGCTTAGAGAAAGAGCTAGTCTTTCCCTCTCTTGATTTCAGTGAACAAGACAGTCATGAACTGTGAGCCTGTTGTGTTCTAATCTGGTGCACCTGGTGACTTATTTTTGGTGCACTGGTCATTTACAGGTGCAAGGTCATTCCAACAGCTGGACGTGTGTATGGGCAGCCAAGACTCCATGTATGTGCATCAGCTGTGCTAGAGCCGAGCAAGAGAATTCACAGCTCAGAATGTTAAAATGGATTCCCACAGTTGGTTTACATATAGCTTTACAGCTCAAGGGGATATCATCCTGTTATCTGCAACTGATCGACAAGAAGTATCTTGCCCAACACAATGAACTTCATAAAATGATGAACTATGGGGGACAATAGATGTACCTCAATTATTAATAGGCACATGCCTAAAACTAGTGGTGCATCTGTGCAAGTCCATGCAACAAAGTGGAGATCTACACCAAAAAGGGAGTTGGTGTAGATCTCCGCTATAATCTATGCCATTTTCCTGGTGTAGATTATAATCCATTGCGACAGATCGCTTACTCTGAGCCATAACCGCTCACCACTTTAACCCCTTAAGGACACGGCCATATTTCACCTTAAGGACCAGGCCATTTTTTGCAAATCTGACATGTCACTTTATGTGGTGATAACTTTAAAACACTTTTACTTATCCAGGCCATTCTGAGATTGTTTTTTCGTCACATATTGTACTTCATGACACTGGTAAAATGGAGTAAAAAATAAACTAATTTGCCAAAAATTGGGAAAAATTAGCAAATTTCCAAGTTTCAATTTCTCTACTTCTATAATACATAGTAATACCTACAAAAATAGTTATTACTTTACATTTCCCATATGTCTACTTCATGTTAGGATCATTTTGGGAATTACATTTTATTTTTGGGGGACGTTACAAGGCTTAGAAGTTTAGAAGTAAATATTGAAATTTCTCAGAAATTTTCAAAAACCAACTTTTAAAGGACCAGTTCAGGTCTGAAGTCACTTTGTGAGGCTTACATAATAGAAACCACCCAAAAATTACCCCATTCTAGAAACTACACCCCTCATGGTATTCAAAACTGATTTTACAAACGTCGTTAACCCTTTAGGTGTTCCACAAGAATGAATGGAAAATAGAGATACAATTTCAAAATTTCACTTTTTTGGCAGAGTTTCCATTTTAATATTTTTTTTCCAGTTACAAAGCAAGGGTTAACAGCCAAACAAAACTCAATATTTATGGCCCTGATTCTGTCGTTTACAGAAACATCCCATATGTGGTCATAAACTGCTGTACGGGCACACGGCAGGGCGCAGAAGGAAAGGAATGCCATACGGTTTTTGGAAGGCAGATTTTGCTGGACTGTTTTTTTTGACAACATGTCCCAATTGAAGCCCCCCTGATGCACCCCTGGAGTAGAAACTCCATAAAAGTGACCCCATCTAAGAAACTACACCCCTCAAGGTATTCAAAACTGATTTTACAAACGTTGTTAACCCTTTAGGTGTTCCACAAGAATGAATGGAAAATAGAGATAAAATTCCAAAATTTCACTTTTTTGCTGATTTTCCATTTTACTATTTTTTTTTCCAGTTACAAAGCAAGGGTTAACAGCCAAACAAAACTCAATATTTATGGCCCTGACTCAGTAGTTTACAGAAACACCCCATATGTGGTCGGAAACTGCTGTACGGGCACACGGCAGGGCGCAGAAGGAAAGGAATGCCATACGGTTTTTGGAAGGCAGATTTTGCTGGACTGGTTTTTTTGACACCATGTCCCATTTGAAGCCCCCCTGATGCACCTCTAGAGTAGAAACTCCAAAAAAAGTGACCCCATTTTAGAAACTACGGGATAGGGTGGAAGTTTTTTGGTACTAGTTTAGGGTACATATGATTTTTGGTTGCTCTATATAACAAGAAATAGCTGTTTTGGCACCGTTTTTTTTTATATTTACAACATTCATCTGACAGGTTAGATCATGTGGTATTTTTATAGAGCAGGTTGTCACGGACGCGGCGATACCTAATATGTATACAATTTTTTTTATTTATGTAAGTTTTACACAATGATTTCATTTTTGAAACAAAAAAAATCATGTTTTAGTGTCTCCATAGTCTGAGAGCCATATTTTTTTCAGTTTTTGGGCGATTATCTTGGGTAGGGTCTCATTTTTTGCGGGATGAGATGACGGTTTGATTGGCATTATTATGGGGTGGATATGACTTTTTAATCGCTTGCTATTACACTTTTTGTGATGTAATATGACAAAAAATAGCTTTTCTTTTTTTTTTTTTTTTTACGGTGTTCACCTGAGGGGTTAGGTCATGTGATGTTTTTATAGAGCCGGTCGATACAGATGCCGCGATACCTAATATGTATACATTTTTTTATTTATGTAAGTTTTACACAATAATATCATTTTTGAAACAAAAAAATATTATGTTTTAGTGTCTCCATAATCTGAGAGCCATAGTTTTTTCAGTTTTTGGGCGATTATCTTAGGTAGGGTCTCATTTTTTGCGGGATGAGATGACGGTTTGATTGGCACTAGTATTTTGGGGTGCATATGACTTTTTGATCGCATGCTATTACACTTTTTGTGATATAAGGTGACCAAAAAATTGCTTTATTTTACACCGTTTTTATTTTATTTTTTTAACAGTGTTCATCTGAGGGGTTAGGTCATGTGATATTTTTATAGAGTCGGTCGATACGGACGCGGCGATACCTAATATGTATACTTTTTTTAATTTACTTAAGTTTTACACAATGACATATTCTGAGCCATAGTTTTTTTATTTATTGGGCGATTGACTTAGGTAGGGTCTCATTTTTTGCGGGATGAGGTGATGGTTAGATTGGTACTATTTTGGTGGGCATATGCCTTTTTGATCGCTTACTGTTTTACTTTTTGTGATGTAAGGTGACAAAAAAATTGTTTATTTAGCACAGTTTTAGCGGCGATACCTAATATGTCTTTTACTTTATTTGGGGAAAATGACGTTTTTGTTTATTTTTAATTAAATCTTTAATTTTTTTTGGGGAAAACATTATTTTTTCAACTTTAATTTTTTGTCCCACTTTGGGACTTCAACTTTTGGGGGTCTAATCCCTTTTACAATGCATTCCAATACTTCTGCATTGGAATGCATTGGCTGTATGAGTAATACTGTGTGTATTACTCATACAGCTTCCGGCCTGTGAGATCCAGGGGGCTGGATCTCACAGGCTCGTCACAGGAAGGCAGCGCGATGCCTTCCATGCCATTGGCTACCCCCTACAGCCGCATGGGGACATGATGGCACCGCCGCCGCAAATATGAAAAGCCGCAAACCGCAGGTCTGAATTGTCACGGGACCCCCCCCCCCCCCCCCTCGCATTTATCCAAGGTGCCTGCTCAATGATTTGAGCAGGCACCGGGTATCGATCATTGCCCGCCGAGTGGCAGTGATCGGAAATACACAGGACGTACCCATACGCCCTGTGTCCTTAAGTACCAGGACATCAGGGCGTACCTGTACGCCCTGTGTCCTTAAGGGGTTAAAAAGTGGTGAGCGGTGCCTAAAACCCCCCAAAAAGTCAAAAAAATGTGTGCAACAGCAGCGTGCCTTACAGTTTGCCACTTTTTGGAGCCAGAGATATTGCAACACCAACCAATGGTTCAATGTAAATCTATATATATATATATATATATATATATATATATATATATAAATATAGTTGAAAAAACGGACAGCACTCCGCTAGCTTTTACTTGGAGTGCTGTCCGTTTTTTCAACTCTATCAGACGGGGTAAGCTGCTACATCCCTGGACCTACCATTATTTTCTTTTCTATATATAAATATATATATATAAAACAGTTCAGAGCGGTAACCTTGTAATACACCAATTTTTCCTCCATTCAGAATCAGGTAAAAATTGCCAAATTTACCGAATGTGTGTATGTATGTATGTATGTATGTACAGTGAATATAAAAAGTCTACAAACCCCTGTTAAAATGTCAGGTTTCTGTGATGTAATAAAATGAGACAAAGATAATTCATTTCAGAACTTTTTCCACCTTTGAGAGTAGTGGAGAAGACTTTGGAGCACTGTACCCATATACAGTGGATATAAAAAGTCTACACACCCCTGTTAAAATTTCAGGTTTCTGGGATGTAAAAAAATGAGGCAAAGAAATAATTTCTGAACTTTTTCCACCTTTAATGTGACCTATAAACTGTACAACTCAATTGAAAAAAAAACTAAAATCTTTTAGGTAGAGGGAAGAAAAAATATAAAAATAAAATAATATGGTTGCATAAGTGTGCACACCCGTAAACGAATACTTTGTTGAAGCACCTTTTGATTTTATTACAGCACTCAGTCTTTTGGGGTATGAGTCTATCAGCATGGCACATTTTGACTTGGCAAGATTTGCCCACTCTTCCTTGCAAAAACACTCCAAATCTGTCAGATTGCGAGGGCATCTCCTGTGCACAGCCCTCTTCAGATCACCCCACAGATTTTCAATCGGATTCAGGTCTGGGCTCTGGCTGGGCCATTCCAAAACTTTAATCTTCTTCTGGTGAAGCCATTCCTTTGTTGATTTGGATGTATGCTTTGGGTCGTTGCGATGCTGAAAGATGAAGTTCCTCTTCATGTTCAGCTTTCTAGCAGAAGCCTGAAGGTTTTGTGCCAATATTGACTGGTATTTGGAACTGTTCATAATTCTCTCTAGCTTAACTAAGGCCCCAGTTCCAGCTGAAGAAAAACAGCCCCTTGGCATGATGCTGCCACCACCATGCTTCACTGTGGGTATGGTGTTCTTTTGGTGATGTGCAGTGTTGTTTTTGCGCCATCTTTTGGAATTATGACCAAAAAGTTCAACCTTGGTTTCATCAGACCATAATACCTTTTCCCACATGCTTTTGGGAGACTTCAGATGTGTTTTTGCAAAATGTAGCCTGGCTTGGATGTTTTTCTTCGTAAGAAAAGGCTTTCGTCTTGCCACTCTACCCCATAGCCCAGACATATGAAGAATACAGGAGATTGTTGTCACATGTAGCACACAGCCAGTACTTACCAGATATTCCTGCTGCTCCTTTAATGTTGCTGTAGGCCTCTTGGTAGCCTCCCAGACCAGTTTTATTCTTGTCTTTTCATCAATTTTGGAGGGACGTCCAGTTCTTGGTAATGTCACTGTTGTGCCATATTTTTTATCCACTTGATGATGTGTGTTCCATGGTATATCTAATGCCTTGGAAATTCCTTTGTACCCTTCTCCTGACTGATACCTTTTAACAATGAGATCCCTCTGATGCTTTGGAAGCTCTCTGTGGACCATGGCTTTTGCTGTGGGATGCGACTAAGAAAATTTCAGGAAAGACCAACTAGAGCAGCTGAACTTTATTTGGGGTTAATCAGAGGCACTTTAAATGATGGCAGGTGTATGCTGACTCCTATTTAACAGGATTTTGAATGTGATTGCTTAATTCTGAACACAGCTATATCCCCAGTTATAAGAGGGTGTGCACACTTATGCAACCACATTATTTTAGTTTTAATTTTTTCTTCCCTCCACCTAAAAGATTTCAGTTTGTTTTTTAATTGAGTGGTACAGTTTATAGGTCACATTAAAGGTGGAAAAAGTTCAGAAATTATTTCTTTGCCTCATTTTTTTACATCCCAGAAACCTGAAATTTTAACAGGGGTGTGTAGACTTTTTATATCCACTGTATATGGGTACAGTGCTCCAAAGTCTTCTCCACTACTCTCACAGGTTATCTGATCCTTTACAGAGCAGTGGCCAGGTCTGGGCTCTGGCTGGGCCATTCCAAAACTTTAATCTTCTTCTGGTGAAGCCATTCCTTTGTTGATTTGGATGTATGCTTTGGGTCGTTGCGATGCTGAAAGATGAAGTTCCTCTTCATGTTCAGCTTTCTAGCAGAAGCCTGAAGGTTTTGTGCCAATATTGACTGGTATTTGGAACTGTTCATAATTCTCTCTAGCTTAACTAAGGCCCCAGTTCCAGCTGAAGAAAAACAGCCCCTTGGCATGATGCTGCCACCACCATGCTTCACTGTGGGTATGGTGTTCTTTTGGTGATGTGCAGTGTTGTTTTTGCGCCATCTTTTGGAATTATGACCAAAAAGTTCAACCTTGGTTTCATCAGACCATAATACCTTTTCCCACATGCTTTTGGGAGACTTCAGATGTGTTTTTGCAAAATGTAGCCTGGCTTGGATGTTTTTCTTCGTAAGAAAAGGCTTTCGTCTTGCCACTCTACCCCATAGCCCAGACATATGAAGAATACAGGAGATTGTTGTCACATGTAGCACACAGCCAGTACTTACCAGATATTCCTGCTGCTCCTTTAATGTTGCTGTAGGCCTCTTGGTAGCCTCCCAGACCAGTTTTATTCTTGTCTTTTCATCAATTTTGGAGGGACGTCCAGTTCTTGGTAATGTCACTGTTGTGCCATATTTTTTTATCCACTTGATGATGTGTGTTCCATGGTATATCTAATGCCTTGGAAATTCCTTTGTACCCTTCTCCTGACTGATACCTTTTAACAATGAGATCCCTCTGATGCTTTGGAAGCTCTCTGTGGACCATGGCTTTTGCTGTGGGATGCGACTAAGAAAATTTCAGGAAAGACCAACTAGAGCAGCTGAACTTTATTTGGGGTTAATCAGAGGCACTTTAAATGATGGCAGGTGTATGCTGACTCCTATTTAACAGGATTTTGAATGTGATTGCTTAATTCTGAACACAGCTATATCCCCAGTTATAAGAGGGTGTGCACACTTATGCAACCACATTATTTTAGTTTTAATTTTTTCTTCCCTCCACCTAAAAGATTTCAGTTTGTTTTTTAATTGAGTGGTACAGTTTATAGGTCACATTAAAGGTGGAAAAAGTTCAGAAATTATTTCTTTGCCTCATTTTTTTACATCCCAGAAACCTGAAATTTTAACAGGGGTGTGTAGACTTTTTATATCCACTGTATATGGGTACAGTGCTCCAAAGTCTTCTCCACTACTCTCACAGGTTATCTGATCCTTTACAGAGCAGTGGCCAGAAGATTATCAGAAAATTGCCATAAAAAGCAGTCTGTGTGCAGAGCTTCAGGGGTTGTGGCACCCCCTTGAGTAAGTAAGAAGAATGTCCCCTGGTTACATGTAGCTAAGGCCAGCCATGGTGTTATACATGATTGACAAGGTAGGCAGCGGCAGCAACAATACAATATGGAACTTAACGGACAGGCAGACAGCAGCGGTATCATTAGGCGAGTGATACATAGCCAGTCCACACTACCAGCAGTAGTAGATCTATTCAGTGGCATCAGGTGAAGGTGTGTGAAAATCTTTACAGATCCATGTCTGATTCATTTTCACAGATGCAATGTTTTCCATGCTTGTGGAAGACAGTTTTGTCCTCCCTGCTGTGATGATACTCTGGCAATCTATACAATGGAGGGTGGACAAGACAGTACACTGATGCCAAACTCTAATTCCTGCCACTCGACCAATCTGCTGACCCAGAAGTCTAGATGTCCATGGGGGTCAAGGATCAGGATATTTGCTGGAGAAATAGCACAGTCCAAGTATGGCTGAACCTGGTTGTTCAGGAAGTGCATATGCATTTGCTGATGTGCAGCATGTTGGCTTAGCAGTAAAAAAAACTGTTCAGAGCGGTATCCTTGTAATACACCAATTTTTCCTCAATTTTGAATTAGGTAAAAATTGCTAAATTTACTGAATTTAGACAAAGAGTGTCTAAAAGAATGTTTATCCAATAATCATATATTTTAGCGGTTATTTTATTTTTAACCTACTGTGTCACGGGTAAGGAAGGTAGAGAGGAAGTGCACCTCCTAAACTGCCACCCTCAACCCTGTCCCTGCCTACTTGCACCACCCGCCCTAGGTGACGGGGCACAACTGGGCGACGGTCACTGACCTACGTAAGTGTAGAGCAGAGCGAACAGAGAAAGAAAGGAACAGACAGCCAAGGCAGAAAGCGGCACACAAGACTAAGGCAAACGGATAGACAGGGAGGTAGATAAGACAACAGTACCCAGTGATGGGAAAGGCAATGGCGGGTCAACTAGCCGAGGTCGGTCCGGGAGGTCACGTCAATACAAGGAATGAGGCAGGAGATGAAATCCGAGAATGAGCCAAGGTCAAATCCGAGAGATAGTATAGGTACCGGGCAAGCGAGGTCAGGAAACAAACAAGGTCAATACCAGAGGTCAAGTAGGAAGCAATAATAATAGTACACACAGCCCTAGAGACGAAAATCACAGGCAACCTGTAGCCAGCAGGCCGCCTGTATTTATAGTGGGGAGTGAGGGTCATGTGACGTGGCCAGCGTCACATAACCGACAGACAGACAAGTCGAGCACCGAGTGATCAGCTCGGCGCTCAAGACAGACCTAAGAGCAGGGAGTCTCCCAGCTAGCAAAGCCGCCCTGGGAACGAGGCCAAACACAGATCCTCACTCCCGAAGCTAAGCAGCAGGTTTGCGGCTGATGGGAGACCGAGTGCGCCTTCGGCGCCCCGTTACACACTACTTATCAAGAAAAGCAATTAGAAGTCACATAGGTTATCCACTAAAAGTGCACTGCATTGTTGGACAAAGTTCAGTACAATATACTGTGATGCAGAACAATATGTCAGACACAATAGTCTCTGATCAACTGGATGTTGTTGCAGACATGCGTACAAACAATGGCTGTGGAACCACTGTTCCAAGTAACTGGATTGACATTGGGCCAAACCTTAAGGATGTTATTCTGGCACCTCCCTGGTATTCACCCTTTAACCGTGTACAGTGACGTGGACTTTGATGCAGGTTAGCCACCAGACTGCTACCTCCTGGGATGGTCGTGGTGTACTTGACAGCTGATCTACTGAGTTCAGAGACATTGATGAAAACACCAGAGACACAGGCGTGGCAGAATTCAGAACCAGACAGATCAAATCCAATGCAAACATGAAATACAGGCATGAAACAAAACATGGAGCAGTGGCAGAAGGACAGATCAGGAAGACTGCTACATTTACATGCAGCTGTAAGACCGTGAACCGGGGAGGGACCCCCAGGATACAGCAAAGTCATGGAATAAGGAAAGCGACACAGACACCAGCTCTTGATGCAAAAACAGTAACTTTACTGAACAGTGGTATTAACAGTAATTACAACAGTAGTAACAGAGAGTATATATCACATACAGTATCAAATACAATGAACAACACAACATCACATTCCCTTCTCTTAACCCCCCCAAATTACACTGTTTCATGTGCCCTCAATACCCTCAGCCTAGACGCTGGAGTAGCCTTGTAATGTCCAGAATAAGTGATACTCCAGGCTCAGAGTCACGGTACCAGCCCAACTGAACAATCGCACCCAAGGCGGCGTACACAGCAGAGCCCGCAAGTCGATACTGTGCCGCAGGGTAACGGACTGACCGATGGCACACACGGCAGAGCCTACAAGTCAATAACCATGCTGCTGAGTCACTGACCTGGGTATGTCCTCTGTTCACTGGTTGCTCCAAACCGACAGCAAGTCCCTGCCACAACATGTGACCCTGCAGAACCTGTAACTCTGACCCTCTGTTCTGATCAGCTTCCTGACGCCGATTCCTGCGAACAGAATCTGGATCCACACGGTTCTCTCATGCAGCTCACAAAATGGCGGACTGCTTCTTCTCCAAGCTGAGCAACACCACCTCTTATGGTAGCTCCAACCATTCCATGGCTCTTCCAGCCTTCCGGGACACGGTCCTCTCTCTCTCTGGGAAGCATTCTGGATCGCTGACTGTGGCCTGGTCCTTATCCGATGGGGACTTACACCAACTCGCAGGTCCTTCCATCCACCATGAGGCCTCACAGGGTCTGTAACCACGTTCCACGGTCCAATTGAACTTCCGGGAACCGATCCTTTTTTCCTTGACAACATCTGCATTGCTGACAGGCATCAGTCACTTCTGACAGTGACTTTGACCACTCCAAGTCCCACAGACCTGAGGATGGCACTGGATCCTGTCTTCGGCCTATGCACAAACATGTCTCCTCATGTCACCATTTTCTCTCTCTCCCCAACACAGCAGCAGGAGTCATCAGCATGAGTCATCATCTGTTTTGCATATTCAAATCTCAGAGTGTGCTGGCTGTAACTGCAAAACAGTAGCCTCTAGTGCCCAAAATGCCAAATGACAGTTTTCAGAAACAGCATTCAAGAATCAGTGGCTGTTTCTCCATCTTACACAGCAATCTCCTTCACAGTATGCTGAGGAGCAATAGCTAATGCCATTGCTCATCCCTATACATAATCATTGTTTGCTGGCACCAGAGTGCTGTTTAGACAGCACGATCTGCTGCCGGTGAAGAACGATTTAGGTGATCGTATGAAAGATGCGATTACCTGATAAGCAAGCATTTCACTCATTCATTGGGTAGTTGGCAGCACCTTTACACTGCCAGATAATCGCTAACGGATGTGCTATGAACGCTTGTTAGCGATTATCTGCCGACTTCTTGGCCTCTGTAAATGGCCCTTTAGTTACACAATGACATACTGGCTCCTGTATTGAAAACCTCTCTCTGTGTGTCAATTAATTATAAATCTAACTAGCTTTTGTCTTCTCATTACTGTGAATACTAGTTGTATTCTGTGCATTGCAATCTCTTCTATCTATCTGCCAGATGTTCTATCCTTCCAAGCTCAGAAAACACATGAAGCCACTGGTTAGGATGTTATATAGTGCCTATGACATGTCCACTGAGTCATCAGGGTCCTCAGGATCAAGGAGAAGGGGGTAGCTAACAGAAGACCCTCTGGCCAAGGGAGAGATAGAGCTTCCACTTCAAGAGGCTTTTTACTTGTTTGTTTTTTCTGGTAGTAAATAGATCAAGGACTGAGATGCGCCACCATTCTAGGATTTGGAGGAACACACCAGGTTTCAGTCTCCATTGAACAGGTTATCTTTGCCCCTGTGGATATGGAAGTTTCATGATACTAGTGGAATACTGCTGGAATCCAATGGCAGGGACAAGGCCTGAACACAGGAAGCACCAGAGTCTTGAACAGGAGATAGAAGGATGAAGCAGAGCCAGGCGGCAGAGCAATTACCAGTAGCAACGATGCAGGATTGAAGGATGAAGCAGAGCCAGGCAGGCAGAGCTGTTACCAGTAGCAATGATGCAGGATTGAAAGATGAAGCAGAGCCAGGCAGGCAGAGCCTTTACCAGTAGCAACGATGCAGGATTGAAGGATGAAGCAGAGCCAAGGTCAGACGAGCAATAGGTCAGGGCAGGCGGCACAGGAACGTAGTCAGGCAATCCGGGTCGGCAACAGGAGGTAGCAGGGTAAACCGCAAGGAGGAGAAACAAACCGGAGAGCAAGTTCCAAGCGAGAGGACTGCACAAGCAGGAGCTCAAACACAATACTCAAGCAATTAGTAACAGGCTTGAGAGGTTTAAATGTGAAACGGGAAGTAAGATGGCACCCAGCTGAGACACAATCCACCATCTTAACTGAGGGAAAACTTGAGGACAAGACAATCTGAACTAAACAGACATAGCAGGATGATTCCTAACATTATGTCACGAGGGTATCAAGAGCCACGTCTGACTCGGTTATACCCGGGGTCAGGAAGTCGCAGCGGGTGGCTGCGCGCTCTATATCTAAAGATCACGTTGTTTTTTAGTGATTGTTTTCTGTGTTTGCCTTGCTATCCTTTTTGTCTCTCTCAGGGATCCGTAGCTTCTCCTCCTCAGCTGTTTCTTGTCTGCCACTCCCTACCTCCTTATATTCTCCCCTCACACTTCTCTAGTTGAAAGTTATAGAGCTTCCTGCCTGGACATCTATACTGACCCACTGGAGTGGTGAATCCTGCTTGTCGTTCCTGAGTGCTACCCTCCGGATCCCTGTTGGGCTTATTGTTGTCTCCTGTTGTCGCCCACCTGGGAATATATGTTGAGTCTGTGTTGTCTGTCCTCCCCTTGGTGTTTTCCCTTAGAGTTAGTGGTGCGGACTAGTGTTCCCATCGCCCTGTTCACTACCTAGGGCTCAGCTCAGGGAAAGCCAGGGCTTTAGGCACGTGATCGGCGTACGGGTGAGGAACCCGTCTAGGGACGTCAGGGCAGCCAGGTGCCAGCCGCCAGGTGAGTCAGGGGTCACCATCTTCCCTCTCACTTGGGCAGGGCCTTCCTCGTTCCCTCCCTCTGTGTCACGTATGTTATAGCCACGCCGACCGTGATATTATAACTGGCCCTTACTTTTTGAGAAAAAAAATAAATAAAAAATTTATATAATTTTTTATTTGTTGTTTTTTTTTTCTCTCTCTACTTAGAATCCAATATGGATCCTATTGATGCCTTGGCAGAACAGCTTCAAAGCCTGTCTTTGGAGGTGGCAGGATTGAAGGCGTCTGTTCTCCAACAACAGCAGCAAATGCAGCAGACCGCACCCCCAGCGGTTGCTATGGGTAACCAGGTTGTCACTGAACCCAAGGTTGCTCTTCCCGACAGATTTTCTGGGGGAAGGGACAAATTTGCGACGTTCCGTGAGGCCTGCAAATTATATTTTAAGTTGCGCCCTTACTCCTCAGGTCATGAAGAACAGCGGGTAGGGATTTTCATTTCCCTGCTTCAGGGGGATCCGCAATCCTGGGCGTTCTCGTTACCCCCTGGTTCTCAGGCTCTTCGGTCAGTGGAGGGATTTTTTGGGGCTTTGGGTCTCATATATGATGACCCTGACCGAGTCGCCCTGGCTGAGTCTAAGTTACGGAGACTCCTACAGGGAGATCGGTCAGCAGAGGAATATTGCTCAGAGTTCCGTAGGTGGGCTACGGATACTCAGTGGAACGACCCGGCTCTCAGGAGTCAGTTCTGCTCTGGGTTATCTGAAAGGGTTAAGGATGCACTGGCGCTGTATGAGACCCCCCTTTCCCTTGATGCTGTTATGTCCCTCTCTATCAGAATAGATAGACGTCTTAGGGAGAGATCGAAAATTCCGGAGCAATTGGTTACCTCTCCCAAGCAACAGTCAGCCTGTACTGACTTAGATGAGCCTATGCAGCTAGGCGGAACTTCTCGTCAGGTCCGTCCTCCCGAGGTTCGCCGTAGGGGGGGGGGCTTGTTTTTTCTGTGGGGGGAGGGGTCATTTCATTAATGTCTGTCCCTCCTTTCTCAAAAACAAAAGACCGTCGGAAAACTACTAACCCCGGGCTGTGCGGAGGATGTCAGCCGGGGGGTATACGTTTCCTCCATACGAACATCTCAATTTGTGTTACCAGCGGTCATTGTTTTTGGTGTTAAGACGGAGTCTATTTCTGTTTTTCTAGACAGTGGAGCAGGGGTAAACTTGATTGATGCCCATTTTGCCCGCACTATGGGTTTGTCTCTCTGTACGCTGCAGAGACCTATTCCCGTATTCGCTATAGATTCTGTTCCTCTGTCTCAGAGAAACCTCACCCACATTGTTCGTAATTTACACCTTCGGGTAGGGGACCACCATAATGAGTGTCTTTCATGTTACGTTCTGGAGGGCCTTCCCTCTCCGGTGGTATTGGGTCTTCCCTGGTTGATAGCGCACAATCCAGTGGTGGATTGGCAGGCCAGGGAGATATTGGAGTGGAGTGAGCATTGCAGAGAGAATTGCTTAAATAACAATTGCTTAATCGCCTCCATAGCTTCCCTACCTACATTTATTTCGGACTTTGAGGACGTTTTTTCTGAAAAGGGTTGTCAGAAACTACCACCTCATCGTCCTTATGATTGCCCGGTTAACCTGATTCCCGGGGCAAAATTACCCAAGTCCAGGTTGTATAATCTTTCGGGTCCCGAGAGACAAGCCATGAAAGATTATATCTCCGAGAGTCTGGCTAAGGGACACATCAGACCCTCTTCTTCACCCGTGGCTGCAGGGTTTTTCTTTGTTAAAAAGAAAGATGGGGGCCTGCGTCCTTGCTTAGATTTCCGTGAGTTAAACCAGATAACCATCCGTGACCCATACCCTCTTCCTCTCATTCCTGACCTTTTTAATCAGATTGCGGGTGCTAAGTGGTTCTCCAAACTTGATCTTAGGGGGGCCTACAATCTGATTCGTATCAGGGAAGGGGATGAGTGGAAGACAGCTTTTAACACCCCTGAGGGGCATTATGAAAATCTAGTTTTGCCTTTCGGTCTGACCAATGCCCCTGCTGTCTTCCAACATTTCGTTAATGATATTTTTAGTCATCTCATCGGCAGGTTTGTAGTCATATACCTAGATGATATCTTAATTTATTCGGCTGATCTGAAAACACATGAGGTGCATGTCAGGCAAGTACTGCAGGTCCTACGGACGAATAAATTATATGCGAAAATTGAAAAATGTGTCTTCGCTGTTCAGGAATTACAGTTCCTGGGATATCTATTATCTGCTTCAGGTTTCCGCATGGATCCTGGGAAGGTCCAGGCAATTTTAGATTGGGATCTTCCTGAGAACCTTAAAGCCCTACAACGGTTTTTGGGTTTCGCTAATTTCTATAGAAAGTTCATTAAAAATTATTCAGTGATCGTTAAACCCCTTACCGACATGACTAGGAAGGGGACGGATTTTTCCAAATGGTCTGTCGCCGCTAAAGATGCATTTTCCTCTCTAAAGGAGAGGTTTACCTCGGCACCTGTTCTAATTCAACCTGATGTCTCCCAGCCTTTTATTGTCGAGGTAGATGCGTCAGAGGTGGGAGTGGGAGCTGTATTGTCTCAGGGTCCGTCTCCTGGCAAATGGCGTCCTTGCGCTTTCTTTTCCAAAAAATTATCTTCTGCGGAGAAGAATTATGATATTGGAAATAGGGAACTGTTGGCGATTAAACTGGCGCTTGAAGAGTGGCGTCACTTCTTAGAGGGAGCAATCCACCCCGTCACGGTGATTACGGATCACAAGAACCTTCTGTACCTAGAATCGGCTAAGCGTCTCACCCCTAGACAAGCTAGGTGGTCGCTATTCTTTACCAGATTTAACTTTGTAATCACCTATCGTCCTGGGGCAAAAAATACCAAGGCAGACGCATTATCTCGTAGTTGCCCTGGAGGCGGTAATGTTTGTGATCCAGTTCCTTATTTTACATAGAGGAGCGGTTGTCTTTGCTGTACACTATGTTCTAGAGGGAAAGGTGTTAGAGGCTCAGGGGGACGCCCCGGCCTCTTACCCCTCAGAGAAATTGTTTGTACCGTTAAACCTGCGTCTTGAATTATTAAAAGAACATCATAATTCGGCACTTGCTGGACACCCGGGTAGTAAAGCAACCTTGGAGCTTTTATCTCGTCGTTTTTGGTGGCCAAGGTTGCGTCAGGATGTAATGGATTTCGTGTCTACTTGTTCTACTTGTGCACGCGCGAAAGTCTCTCATACACGTCCAGCAGGGTCTTTATTGCCACTTTTCATCCCCAATAGGCCATGGACACATCTGTCAATGGATTTCATCACTGACTTACCGTTGTCGGTGGGTAAAACAGTTATCTTGGTAGTAGTAGACAGGTTTAGCAAAATGGTACACTTTATTGCGCTACCCGCACTTCCTAATGCTAAAACTCTCGCTCAGGTGTTTATCAGTGAAATCGTGAAGCTTCACGGGGTCCCTTCCGATGTGGTTTCGGATCGGGGAACCCAGTTTATTTCTAAGTTTTGGAAAGCTTTTTGTTCCCATTTGGGGGTTCACTTGTCCTTTTCCTCAGCTTTCCATCCTCAGTCGAATGGACAGACTGAGCGTACCAACCAAAACCTAGAAACATATTTAAGGTGTTTTGTGTCTGAAAACCAAGAGTTGTGGTCATCATATTTACCGTTAGCTGAGTTTGCCATAAATAATCATTATCAGGAGTCCACTGGCAAGTCACCATTCCTTGGTGCATACGGTTTTCATCCCCAATTTTGTACTTTCAAAGAGGGGGGGTCTTCTGGGGTTCCCGAAGAGGAAAGGTTTTCTTCATCTCTTTCATCGGTATGGCAGAAGGTGCAAGTTAACTTGAAAAAGATGAGTGGTAAATATAAATGCATGGCCGATAAGAAACGGTCGCCAGGTCCGGACCTAGGAGTGAATGACTATGTGTGGTTGTCTACTAGGAATATTAAGTTGAAGGTTCCTTCTTGGAAACTGGGTCCTAGGTTCATTGGTCCCTATAAAATAGTAGCCGTCATTAACCCTGTGGCTTTTCGCCTGGAGCTACCTCAGACTTTTAAGATCCATAACGTCTTCCATAAATCGTTACTCAAGAAGTATGTTCCACCTCTAGAACCATCGCCGCTGCCACCTCCTCCTGTCATTGTGGCTGGTAATCTGGAGTTTCAAATAGCCAGAATTGTTGATTCTCGTCGGGTCCGCCGCTCTCTTCAGTATCTGGTGCATTGGAGGGGTTACGGTCCCGAGGAAAGAATGTGGGTTCCAGCGTCAGAGGTAAACGCCAACAGGTTAATTCAGACTTTCCATGCCTCTCATCCGGAGAGACCTGGTCCTGAGTGTCCGGAGGCCCCTCGTGAAAGGGGGGGTACTGTCACGAGGGTATCAAGAGCCACGTCTGACTCCGTTATACCTGGGGTCAGGAAGTCGCAGCGGGTGGCTGCGCGCTCTATATCTAAAGATCACGTTGTTTTTTAGTGATTGTTTTCTGTGTTTGCCTTGCTATCCTTTTTGTCTCTCTCAGGGATCCGTAGCTTCTCCTCCTCAGCTGTTTCTTGTCTGCCACTCCCTACCTCCTTATATTCTCCCCTCACACTTCTCTAGTTGCCAGTTATAGAGCTTCCTGCCTGGACATCTATACTGACCCACTGGAGTGGTGAATCCTGCTTGTCGTTCCTGAGTGCTACCCTCCGGATCCCTGTTGGGCTTATTGTTGTCTCCTGTTGTCGCCCACCTGGGAATATATGTTGAGTCTGTGTTGTCTGTCCTCCCCTTGGTGTTTTCCCTTAGAGTTAGTGGTGCGGACTAGTGTTCCCATCATCCTGTTCACTACCTAGGGCTCAGCTCAGGGAAAGCCAGGGCTTTAGGCACGTGATCGGCGTACGGGTGAGGAACCCGTCTAGGGACGTCAGGGCAGCCAGGTGCCAGCCGCCAGGTGAGTCAGGGGTCACCATCTTCCCTCTCACTTGGGCAGGGCCTTCCTCGTTCCCTCCCTCTGTGTCACGTATGTGATAGCCACGCTGACCGTGATACATTACTCCCACCTCAACAGCGGCCTCTGGATGAGACCTAACTTAGTCTCCCAGGATGTCTTTGATGAAACTGTTTGATCAGTCGGGGAGCATTAATGTTACTCACAGGTTCCCAAGAATTCTCTTCAGACCCATAACCCTGCCACTTAATGAGGTATTGTAGGTGGTTCCTGAAAATTCTAGAGTCCAAGATTTTCTCTTCAACAAACTGTTCTTGCCCATCTATCTCCACCACATCGGGAGGAGGAGGGACACATTCCAGAAAAGGGTTGGGCACAGCAGGCTTTAATAGAGACACATGAAAAACAGGATGAATCTTTATAGATCGTGGGAGTTTGAGCCGAACAGCTACTGGACTAATTATCCTGATAATCTTATAAGGCCCAACAAACTTCTGTCCTAGTTTTGAATTTCTGGTGGAAAGCCATACTTTATCCCCCACTTTAAAGATTGGTGCTGGTCTATGAAATGTATCTGCTGCCTTCTTGAGCCCTCTCTAATGTTCCTTTTAGTAGTTCTAAATTTTGCTGTAATGCAGAGATCCTTTCCGCGACTGCTGGAATAGGCGAAACAGCAGGGAATTCGGGAAGAATATTTGGATGATACCCTAAATTTGCAAAGAAAGGAGTTTGCTTAGTTGAGGCATTTTTGGAGTTATTGTAAGAGAACTCAGCCACAGGAAGCAGATCGACCCAATCATCTTGTAAATGGCAGGTATAGCATCGAAGATACTGTTCCAGAGTCTGATTTGTGCGTTCAGTTTGTCCATTAGATTGTGGGTGAAAGGCGGTTGATAGATTAATATCAATCTCAAGTGCTGTGCAAAAACTACGCCAAAATTTTTATGTAAACTGCACCCCACGATCCGAGATAACTTCATCAGGAACTCCATGAAAACTAAACACATTCTGAACTACAAGGTCAGCAGTATCTTTAGCAGAGGGTAGACCGGTACATGGAATGAAATGTGCAGCCTTGGTGAGCCAGTCAACTACTACAAAAATTGAGTTTTTTCCATTAGAGGTACAGTAGGTAGATCTATGATAAAGTGCATGGAAATAGAACCCCAGGGGCGAGAGGGGGCCGAAAAAGGCTGTAATAACCCCATGGGTGAAGAAGATGGGGTCTTGCATCTATCACAAACATCACATGACATGACATATTTCTTTACATCCTGTTGATAATTGGACCACCAAAAGAAACGGGATAAAAATTCCTGTGTCTTCTGCACTCCTTTGTGACCCGCAATCTTGGAATCATGGACTAATTTTAGAATTTTCAGTCTTATTGTTTCGGGTATATATAGCTGCTGCCCAAATGCACATCATCAGGTGGTCGAGACAGCAAGGAGTCAGTGTCATAGGCCTCTTTTATCTCTTCAAGCAAGTCCTTATTATGGATTACTCCCACAAAATTAGACTCAGGAACAATGGTCTTGGGGGGAATCGTAGAAGTGGAATCATTGGAAAAGATTCTAGATAGAGCATATGTCTTGCCGTTACAGGAACCGGGTCTGTACGAGATTACAAAGTGGAATTGATTGAGAAAGAGACTCCAACGAGCTTGGAGAGGAGATAGACATTTGGCAGATCTAACGAATTCCAAATTACGGTGATCAGTCAGAACTATTATTTGCTGTGAGGTTCCTTGAAGAAGATGTCTCCATTCCTTAAAAGCTGCAATGATAGCTAACAGTTCTTTATTCCCCACATCATAATTCTTCTCAGCAGGGGATAAACATTGGGAGAAATGCAATAAACTCTTGTCTCCCGTTCTCTGAGACAGAATAGCCCCTATAGCACAGTCTGAAGCATCTACTTCCACAATGAAGGCGAGGTCTGGGTCGGGATGGACTAATACAGGGGCTATAGTGAACTTGGACTTTAGGATACAAAATGATTCCTGTGCTTGGGGAGACCAGACAAAAGCATTAATTTTTTCTTCGTCATCTGTGTAATAGGAGTAATTATTTCAGAGAAATTCTTAATGAAGCGTCTATAAAAATTGGCAAAACCTATGAAACGTTGAACATCTTTTATGCTTCTGGGGGTAGGCCAGTCTACTATTGCTTTAATCTAGCTAGAGTCCATGTGTAGACCATGAGGTGAAATTATATAGCCAAGGAATTGCATCTCAGTCTGGTGAAATTCACATTTTTCAATCTTAATGTAAAGTTGATTCTTTCTTAGACGTTCCAAAATGAGTCTCACATGTCTCTGATGTTCTTCCATAGAGTTAGAGAAGATCAAGATATCGTCCAAATAGATGACTACGAACTGGTCCAGAAGATCTTTGAAAATATCATTGACGAGATGTTGAAAAGTAGCCGGGGCATTGCAAATGCCAAAAGGCATAACAAGATATTCGAAATGTCCATAACGTGACCTAAAACCTGTTTTCCATTCATCTCCAGATCTGATACGAACCAAGTTATAGGCGCCTCACAGGTCTAACTTGGTAAAAAAAATTGCATGTCGCACTCTCTCCAAAAGCTCAGGGAACAATGGTAGAGGATAATGCTTTTTGATTGTAATTTTTTTAAGTTCTCGGTAATCAATGCAAGGTCTTAGAGAACCGTCCTTCTGTTTAATAAAGAATATGGGAGCCGGTGAGGAAGATAAGCGGATAAACCCCTTAGCCCGTTTTTCTTCTAGGTAGTCCTTGAGGGCTTTTATTTCAGGGCCTGCCAAAGGGTAGATGTTTCCAAAAGGTATAGATGCACCAGGAAGCAATTCTATAGGACAATTGTAGGGTCGGTGTGGGGGGAGCTTGTCCGCATTTTGTTTATCGCAAACGTCCGCAAATTCCTTGTATACAGAGGGTAACTCTATTATCTTATTATCTTGAGCTGAATTTTCTGAACCTTGTTCAGACTGAGCTGTCGAGAGAACATCCTCCGCTGGGAAGCTTATTTCTTTGGTTTCCCAGCTGATAACAGGGTTCTGTGCTTCCAACCAGGTTAGGCCTAGAATAACAGGGAAATGTGGAGAAGAGATCAATAGAAACTATAGGACTTCACGGTGATGAGGTGTTATAATTATTTCAAGTGGTTCCGTCTCTTGATCCACTGGCCCTGAGCTCAGTGAAGATCCATCTACGGTCTCCATTACCACAGGTGAGAGTTTTTTCTGAAATTTAACTCCATGCCTTTGAGCAAAAGAAAGGTCCATGAAATTGCCACTAGTCCTGGAGTCCACCATAGCAGAGGTGAATATCCACTAAGAGTTAATCAGGAACTTAATGGGAAGGAAGCAATGGGAGTCTTTATTCTCTTTCTTAATATGAGGAGCCACCGATGAAATGGAATAGATAACTGCTTTCTCAGATAATTCTGTTTCAGAAGCAATTGATTCTCCATCTGAAAAGTCTGGATCTGTAATAGCTGCCACCAACCTCCGTGGACAGCTAGGGCAGTTGATAAGGAAGTGGTCGGACTTTCCACAGTAAAAGCATAGACTTTCCCGGAGCCTGTGCTCCGTTCGATCATTGCTTTCACTTTGACTTACATTGAAAGTCAATGGGGGACGGATCCGTTTACAATTGCACCATATTTGTGTCAATGTAAACGGATCCGTCCCGCCAGGCGGACACCAAAACGCTGCAAGCAGCATTTGGTGTCCGCCTCCAGAGCGAAATGGAGGCGGAATGGAGCCAAACTGATGCATTCTGAACGGATCCGCATTCATTCAGAATGCATTGGGGCTAAACTGATCCGTTTGGGGCCGCTTGTGAGAGCCTTGAAACGGATCTCACAGGCGGACCCAGAAACGGCAGTGTGAAAGTAGCCTTAGTATTGTTGTGACATCACAGCACTATTTCTGTAGCATGTATGTATGGACAGCAGAGAAATCTCTCTCAAATGCACATTTATTTTCCTGCCACACACTATAACCTATACTATCTAACACTAACAATATGGATTATATATTTCAGCTAACTATCTCTGTAACCTACACTACACCCTGCACTGGACCCTATCAGCTATTCAGCTACACAATTCCCTATTACTATCTAACACTACCTATTTGGAATATTTATATGAAATTTGGAATGTAATTTTAAAAAGCACATCACATTATTCAATCTCCTCTCTCTCTCTCTCTCTCTCTCTCTCTCTCTCTCTCTCTCTCTCTCTCTCTCATGAAACTCCACAAAATGCCTGCTGGGGAGTGTCTTAATTTATATAGTGAAGGGGTAGGTAACTTTTCTATTGGTTGCTAGGGATGTTGCTAAGCTGTGACAAAGCCTTCTCATCGGCCCACAAGCTAGAAGAAGGGAGGGATGATCACCTGATGTGTACTGTGTTAAAAAACAAAACAAAATAAAAACAAACGAATATTCGTCATTACGAATATATAGCACTATATTCTAAATATTCGCGAATTCTCAAAGTGCCGATATTCACGATAAAAATTCGTAATACGAATATTCGCGCTCAACACTATTGACCAGAAATATTGCTGAGTAGAATGCTTAGGTAAGCTAGGCTTGAGGTACAGGAGTCAGTACTTGTTTCTGAAGAGATTTTGGAATCCAATGCCAGCTGATTGAGACTCTGAGGAAGTTGGTTGTCATGAATTTGATTAGAGTTAGGCGGTGTGCTGGCCCTCCTTAAAGGGGTTGTCTCACCTAGAACATTGGTGGGATAAAATGCCACCTTCTGGACGTGGCCCCCTATGAGTCAAAATCCAACTTTTTAACAAGCCTTGGAACATGACAAGGTAAAATAGCCAAGCCAAATATCCATCTGTAGAAAACTGTTAAGGGATGTTTCTCCTCATCAGTACAGAGTAGGATTCTGGCTGGTTGAGTGTGACTTTGACTCACAGGGAGTCACTTTCACAAGGTAGCACTAGCAAGATGGTTCTCTTTTCCTGGGAGATACCTCTTTGCATACTTGAAGGTAGGGAAACTAATTCTAGCTTGTAACCTGTCTGAATGGTGCTATGCAGCCAAAGTTGTTATGTTCTCCCTGGCTTCACAGAAGAACCTGTACCCTACAGAAGGTTTGGCGTCACTGAGTTATTAGGATTGGAGAAGAAGGCTTCTCCTTTCCCCATTTGAAGTTTAAAGTTTGCTACTTCTAATTCCGAAAGGAGAGCCTCTGGTCAAAAACTGTGAATCTGAATAAAAATCCTTTTTTCCTATTGGATGCTCTGTCCAGAATATCATCTAGTATGGATCCAAAAAGTCTGTCACCCTCAAACGGTATTGTAACAGGCAGTGGGTGTGGAACCTCTGTGCTGACTAACCATAAGGGCATTGTCCTGGTGGTTCCCTGGTATTCACCCTTCAACCCCTGTACAGGAATCTGTACTTCACTGCAGGGAACCAACTAGGTCACTGCCTCCTAGAGTAGTCCTGGTGTAGTTTCAGATGACCCACTAGAGTCAGAGTGCAAAACTCCAAGAGATCATGCAATACTCATAGTCAGGAACCCAGCTGAGGTCAGGGTAATCTGAGTTTGTGTGCACCCGAGAAGCTAATCTGGGTTCAGGGCAGGTGGCAGAGAATCAGAGTCAGCAGACAGGCAGAAGTTTGGTTCATGGTAGACAGACAGGATAAAGCACATCTTCACTGGTATACTACAAATCTATAAACCTTTTTGCTCAGGCGAAAGGGAGGAATAAAGCCAGAATAAATAGGAAGGTTAATCAGCATCATAGCAGCTAAAGAGAAAGCAAGAGGTTAGGTTAACCCTTGCAGTACACAGAGGTTTCACTAGCGGTGGACAAGGGTCACCAGGGTAACAGAGATGGAACAAAAACAATTTTTGGAACTCACATCCCTGGACCAGGAGAAAAACCAAACTGCTCTACGGGAGGCATTTGACAGAGCTTCTGACCTTGCCGAAAGTCTCACCAAATCTGCAGAAGCATCTGCTAAAAAAGTTAAGTCCTATTTTAGTATTAGCAGGGAGGAAATAATTTCTTCTCTGGAGGTTCCAGCAGCCAGATAATCTTCTAGCTGATTAAGTATAACACATAGGGATCTGTCTGAGAAACTAGCTGATGTACCCGGTCTCAACACAGTATTATTGGTCCCGCCAGGAGCATTTTAGAAGGCCTTCACAGTTTTTATCCATCAAATCTCTTAGCAGGTCCATATCCTCTAAGGGTAAGGAGGTCTTTTTAGAGATTAGGGTGACCGGAGAATCAATTTTTCAGGTCTTGCCCCACTGTACAGAATATTCTTCTTCAACAGGATATTTTATTTTAAAGGCCTCCTGATCCATTTTCTGGATCCTTCTACTCTTTAGAGATCAATATGTTAACATTATTGTGAATTTGGAACTTGTCTTCCCCCCAGGCCTTAAAACATTTGATCCTGAATGGGCCAGGGCTCTGTAATTTCTTCAATACTAATAGTTGCTTTTAACATTTAATGACTGACTATGTCCTCTGGAAAACACAGGGGGCAACATGATCCATCATCAGAATAATAACATAATAACATCTCCCTTATCAAATTCAATTTGGAAACTTGAAGGATCTGGGGCCTGTGCTTTGGAGGTAGATGGCCAAGGAGATGATGGAGTCAATCTTAAAGGGGTTGTCTCATCTGAGACAATGGGGGTATATCACTAGGATATGCCCCATTGTCTTGTAGGTGTGGGTCCCAACGCTGGGTCCTGCACCTCTATCAGGAACGGAGCCCCACAATGTGGTGGCTGTAGGACTCCGGTCTGGCCATCACCAAGCTCTCTTCCCATAGAAGTGAATGGGAGTGCATCATTCATGACTGGCCACCGGTCCCATTCACTTGTACGGGCCCGACAGAAATAGCCAAGCCAGTGCTCGACGGCCTCATACAGAATGAATGGAGGGCGCCTGTGCATGCACAGCAACACTTTCGGGGCTCCGTTCTCGATATACCACTGGGACCCGCACCTATCAGGCAATGGGGGCATATCCTAGCGATATGCCCCCATTGTCTGAGATGAGAAAACCCCTTTAAGTCAATAGCAGAGTTAACATCTTCCTTAACAAGAATGCTCATATTAACTAAAAAGGAAGGGGAGTCTTCTGTAACCATTTTTTCTGTGCATTTGGTGCAAAGTGGTTTCTTGAAGGTAGGAGACTGGGTTTTTCCTACATATGGCACATCTCTTATCAAAGGTCCCACCACTTGATATTTAAGTTGAAGGGGACTCCTTGCCCCATAATATAACAATATTGGGCACTATTAGGATCTCCATATAATTCAAAAAGGGAACACCCAACACAGCCCCATATGAGAAATAGCAATAAGCACTAAAACTAGCAGCAGGCTATAGAATAAAAACAGATGCAAAACTAATTAAACAAGAAAAGAGAACACCAGAATCAAACATAGCATACTCAAACAACTACCACCCATTACTGGATCAGAAGGATGTGGTGGCATTCCAGACTGGGGGCTGCACCTAGACTGACACACATATGGATCCATGAGGAAGCCGACAAAAAATGCAGCTAGGAGAAGAGGACACTAATGCTCATCAGTGCCATTATGCCATTATGCCACTTGACCTGTTCCGCTAGGTATATCAGGCACCTGCATCGCTCCAGTCATGCATCATACAGCAGGACCGGAAGTGCTGTCACTGGATGTAGTTTATTAACAGATGCCTAAACAGGCGGTGAAACCTATCTTGACCCAGGTTGAAATTAATACTTCACTTTTATTATTGCAAAAGCTAAAATCTAAATGTGAACAAGTGCAGTTTTTAATTTTTATTGACAAACCAAAAAAGAAAAGTTAAAAATACAGTCGCCACTCCACTGATGAATGTGAGCGTTGATCAGTGAGGGGGGCGAGGAGATGTGCACAATCTCCCACCCTGTCACTTTAAATGCAAGGTGCTGCCGTGTCACTGTCTGCAGAGCTATTGCTTACTGAACTAGGTTGTTTATCCAAACATATTAAACAATGGGAGCAATGGTACGTCAACCCACTGAAAAAAGGCACACTTGTTTGTCAAATGTGCTATCAGGCTAAGGTTACTTTCACACTAGCGTCGGGGCTCCGCTTGTGAGCTCCGTTTGAAGGGGCTCACAAGCGGCCCCGAACGCATCCGCCCAGCTACCAATGCATTCTGAGTGGACGCGGATCCGCTCAGAATGCATCAGTCTGGCAGCGTTCAGCCTCCGCTCCGCTCAGCAGGCGGACACCCGAACGCTGCTTGCAGCGTTCGGGTGTCCACCTGGCCGTGCGGAGGCAAACGGATCCGTCCAGACTTACAATGTAAGTCGATGGGGACGGAACCGTTTGAAGTTGAGACAATATGGCTCAATTTTCAAACGGATCCGTCCCCCATTGACTTTCAATGTAAAGTCTGGACGGATCCGTCTGAACTACTTTCACACTTAGAATTTTTTCTAAACTATAATGCAGACGGATCCGTTCTGAACGGATCTAAACGTCTGCATTATAGGAGAGGATCCGTCTGTGCAGACACCAGACGGATCCGCTCCGAACGCTAGTGTGAAAGTAGCCTTACATGGAGCCTGATGGCAATTAGCCCTGCAGACAGGAATTGGCAACAAATCTGATGCCGTATCTAACTAAGGCTCATTGAGGAACCTAGCATTGGTATGAAGTCCGACCAGACTGTCATTAGCTAGTTAGCAGTGGAGTGGAGAGCAGCGTTTAAAAACTAAGACTGCCCCCCGACATGTTTCACCAGGATTCTGGCTTCTTCAGGGGTAAATGGGCAGCAATGAGTGTCCCCATCCGACTGGAGGATTAAATACACAGTGTTTAGATTGACAGGACTAACGACCTATCACATTCATAGCAAAATAAGTAACCAACCAATCGTCTTAAAAACAACACACCCACATGAGAAGTAACGCACCAATCTCAGTCACCTACTATGTGCATCATCAGTGACGCGCTGCGCCTCAGGTACCTGCGCGAGCCCTTGGAGCAGACGTGCTCATGTTGTTAAACTGCGTCTGCGCTGCGCTGACCCATGATGCGCACCGACTCTACCCAAAAGTGAGAGTACTGCGCGGACAGCAGCTGCGCTAACACTTGGAGCAGTAAGCTGATATTTTTGGAACTGTGCATGTGCTGCGCAGCCCAGTGATGCGCATGGACACTGTCCGATAGATATACTGCGCAGAAGACAGCTGCGCCTGGACTTAGAAATAATCGAACATTAGGTAGGCACATTGTTGCTAGTCTGTTAACCTAGTTCAGTAAGCAATAGCTCTGCAGACAGTGACACGTCAGCACCTTGCATTTAAAGTCACAGGGTGGGAGATTGTGCACATCTCCTCGCCCCCCTCACTGATCAACGCTCACATTCATCAGTGGAGTGGCGACTGTATTTTTAACTTTTCTTTTTTGGTTTGTCAATACAAATTAAAAACTGCACTTGTTTACATTTAGATTTTCGCTTTTGCAATAATAAAAAGTGAAGTATTAATTTCAACCTGGGTCAAGATAGGTTTCACCGCCTGTTTAGGCATCTGTTAATAAATTAGTCAAATAACCTTACCCAGGTCAGATCTTAATCATGAATACGTCACTGGAGGTAGGGGAGGAATTCCCTTGGCCAGAGAGATTCCAAGTATGCAGATGTTGTGCAACCAATGCTGTGTGCTGAAAACTAACCCAGGGACCAGCCCGTCAGCTCAGGGCTACCTTTACCAGAACAAAGATGGGAGGCAGCTGCCACCCCCCCAGCCTCTGTTCTCTGCACCAGCCATCCTAGCAGGCTGGCAAAGATCATAGGCTGGGCATCAGCATGATGCTGCCAAGTGAAATGCACTGTCAGACAGGGCTTCTATGCATCCCAGAGGGACAGGATACAACTGAAGCAGGTAAAGGGGAGGAGGCTTTTAACCTTTTGATTCCGCATTGTTTCCTTCCTATCCCAAGAAGGGGGGGCTCATACCAGTGTCATTGTTGAGGTGGCAGAAAAAAAAATCGGTCATTTCAGGTAATTATTTAGAATAGAAATGAGGAATAACACTATTTCTGGCCTTTATATGACGAGTGTCTGGCATATTTTAGTATTTTTTTTCCTCAGCAACCTGCGAATAATTTTTATTTTTCTCAGAGAAGGTGAGCTGCTACTAGCTGGAATCATGTCTGCCTGTAGACTACACATGGAAAAACAGGGAATCCTGCTTCCTAACTCTCTGTAGTACAACCTTAAAAGTAATGTAATGGAGGACATAGTAGAAACAAATCAGTTTAGATGTAAATCCAGCAGTAAGAAGTTGGACAGTAAATCATGTACAAACCAGCAGCAGTCTCTTTGTCTCTGTGCCTGTCTGCAGCAGTCCACCAATCCTCTTCTCCTCTAATCTCCCTAGACTTCTATGTAATATGATCCTTCAGTGAACAGGCAGCCCATCCTTACTGAAGAAAGATTTGCACAGTGAATTAAGAGCTGGTGAAAGGGAGAATGGGCAGAAGAGAAGACTGATAAAAGGAGAAGGAATCATCTCTTTCTCTGATAAAGTTATATACAAAGTTTTTCATATTGGTTATGTAGTATTCTTAAAAAAAAAATCTTTGACCGCTACAAAACAAAAAACAGAGAATAAAACCGGGAGCTCTTCTATCTGAAAAATACCAACAAACAGGGGAATGGTCTTGGAGAAAGAGTTCCTCTGTTTGTTGCTGTTTTGTAATTTATAACTCCACCTCTTTGTTCTTTCCTTTGTATAGCCATTTTTTTTCATTCCTGGCCTGAAGAAGGGACCTCCGAGTCTTGAAAGCTTGCCTTATAACATATTTTATTTTAGTTAGCCATTAAAAGGTATCAAATTACAATATAGGACATTTATTTGGCAGGCCTTAACTTCTGCCTCTCCTTAGCCTCTTTTTGCCATGACAGCTGATGCAATCCAATAAAATCATGGCACAGCCTATTAAGGTATTCATTGTTGGACCTTCAAAGTATGAATCTACTCTGCTCGTACCAATAATACTCAGCCATATGGTTCTATTGTTTGTTTATGTTTTTGTTGTGAAATTCCGTTAGTTGTCTCGGTTTACCACAGTATTCCATCTTCAGGCTGCAGAGCTTTGTCAACCAAAGTCTAAAACTTCTCTACAGATTTTAAATCTTCCATTATGCTTACTGGCAATGATGAAAAAAACTTTATTCAAAACTATGGTTTTCATTCTCATAGATTCTACCGATCAGAGACAAATCTTACAATCTAAAATTTCCAAACAATAACAGTAAACAAAGCCCGGGCCCCACATACAGGTTATACTTACCTGCTCCCCGGAACCAGCATCGCTCCTGATGTCTGCACAGCCGCTGCATCTCCCCGTCGCATGGATCAAAGCATCCGGCGATGGGGGGCAGCTAATAGCAGGTACAAGCCTCCCTAGCGTCACCTGTCACGGCCTGCTATTGGCTGTCGCCCCCCCTGGATGTTTTGATTCTTGCAACGGGGAGATGCAGTGGCGGCCGTGTGGGCATCAGGAACGACACGGGTGCCAGGCATTTTGGGGGGCATTATAGGGGTTGGATAACCCCTTTAAACTCTTAGCTTATTCTGATATCATTATGCAAAAGATAATCCACTATTTAAGTCCACAAGACACAGTATGAATTCTCAGATTTTCTATAAATATTGCCTAAATACACACAGATATCATTTTTTTATTTAACCTTTAAAGGGGTGGTCTCGGCTGTCTACTATCCTCAGCTGTCAAGGGATGAGGGGAGTAATTGGCTGCCATGGTGAAGTGCCACATTCAGTAGAGATAATAAGTCAGCACTCTGGAAGAAGGTGGTACTCGTATCCTGGGTTGCAGGCCCATACATCCAAGTAGAAGTGGATCAGCACTCACTTTTGGATGCCAATAAATCTTCCCTTTATTGCCATAAACAGAATACAGGCAGATTGATCCACTTCTTTTACTAAATGCCACATTCAGGCACATTACAGTGTTGGTGAAGTGCACAGTGACATGCTGGGATATGGCACTTGACCACTGTAGCCAATCACTGTCCTCAGATGTAGACAGCTGTTGACAGCGATTGGTTGCAGCAGTCATGTGGCTTATCCAGGCATTTCACCAATACTATTTGTGAAACAGAACATGGAGGACCATACTAGTGCCACATAGAATCATGTATCACATTTTTAATTTTTGTTTTACGCTATTCTAGGGATTATGCCCAGATTTAGAATAATCTTGGACAACCCTGTTAATGTGGAGTTGTGTAGGACATACTTTCATTGTAAATCAGGATTAATTTTCCCTGGTGAGGTTCCACTGCCACAGTGATTAAAATACTTCAAACCAGAGACCAAACTACCGTACTGAGGGTTCTATTAAAGTTAAAGAGGACCTTTCATGGGTCCAGACATTATGAAATAAGTAGGGGGTTGTGTAGGGCATAGTTCATGGATGTAATATCGCTTACTAGTGTGTCTGTCCGTTGCTCCGTTCCCCCGCTGTGGCTCCCGTTCACTTTGCCCACCTGATATGCTAATGAATAGCATCGGTACAGGGAGGAGGAGACTGCCCTGTTTCTCAATAGGAGAAAAACTCACCTTCTCACTGGCTGTGACGCTCTCCGCTGCGATTGGACCGCACTACAGCCAGGGAGAAGGAGACGCCCATTGAGAAACAGGGCAGTCTCCTCCTTCCTGTACCAATGCTATTCATTAGCATATCAGGCGGGCAAAGTGAACGGGGGCCACAGCAGGGGAAAGGAGCACCGGACAGACACACTAGTAAGCAATATTACATCCATTAATTATGCCCTACACAACCCCCTACTTATTTCATAATGTCTGGACCCATGAAAGGTCCTCTTTAATACAATCAACATCATTTTTTTTGAATTGGTCAACATTTGAATTTGAAAGTGCAGAAAACTACTGGGTGAGATATACAATTCCGCAGAAGTTAAAGTGCACTCTAATGCTTCAAATGCACATGTCCCTTTGCAGTTGAGTCACATAATTTTTGTTTTGTCTGTATGAAAAAAAGTATTAAATATGAACATGAAACAGGGTAGAGTGAACAATCACCTATTGAATACCCCTTTCCTTAATTTCCCATTATCAGGTGCTAAAAAGAAAACCATTTGAAATGACCTGTAGCATAGTTCTAGAGCTCTCTTGCTGAAGTTATTTTGTCATTTGTAGTAGTAGTAGTTTATTAAAAAGGTTAGGGTTTCAGCACAGAGTATCACTGTTATCAATAATAAGAGGTTTTTAATATTATCACAGAACAGAAATTACCCCAATTAAAATATAACTTTTATTTGATTCTTTCTAAAATAAACCAAAAATCACCACATAAATAGCACTAGAATTTCAATCTTAATTCTAGTACTTGTCATGCTCCATATAAATTATTTCAATAAATTAAAGACACGATTTAAACATATATGTCCAGCACTTCTGTACTTACGGTTATACCTAATCGAGTTTTTTTACCGCCAGATGGAGCATAATAGGCGTAGATCCAGTTTTCTTTATCAGGCTTTTAGGCTTTTTCAAAGATAAGTGGGGTCCATAGTGAAGTCAGCTCTTCTGTCCCTGCTGTTCCCTTCACTATCCCTACCTACAAGCGGAGCACCCGCTGTGTTGAGATCCACTGGCCATCTCAGATAAAAATGGTGGCCAGTGGATCTCAACACAGCATTGTCTGTAAAGCCTAGTTAATCTAAGGTCCCTTGAAGAACCATCACATCCTAGGCACTGGTGAAACTCGTCTGGACGTTTATTTGTTTTTGGGGATCCAATCAGAAAGTGGGCACAATAAATAAGGCCAGTGAGATGGATATTGAGGGCTTAGCCACGAGAAGTGGGGTCGCCCATTTTCGGTGCTTGTAGTGAAGGGACAAGCAGGAACAGAAGACCTGACTTCACTATGGACCCCACTTATCTTTGAAAAAGCCTGAAAGCCCGATGAAGAAAACTGGATCTACGCCTATTATGCCTCATCGGGCGGTAAAAAAAACTTGATTGGGTATAACCGTAAGTAAAGAAGGGCTGGACATATCATATGTTCTGGCTACATTGTGTCTTTAATTTATTTAAATAATTTATATGGAGCATGACAAGTGCTAGAATTAAGATTGAAATTCTAGTGCTATTTATGTGGGGATTTTTGGTTTATTTTAGAAAGAATCAAATAAGTTATATTTTAATATGGGTAATTTCTGTTCTGTGATAGTTTCAGCACAAAGGTGGAAATTTTTCATTTGCGTTTTTTTCTTCTTTTCGTTTTTAAGTCTGTCTTGGCTTTGTGTGCCTGCACCAAATTTATGAAATGGTTCTCCTTAATAATATATTTGGTGTGATTGAAATGTGGTTTACACCAATATGTCAAAGTATACCAAGGGGTTGCCTGGCGTGGAGATGCGACTTTTTCAAAAGTTGTACACAGTAAATGTGCCATAATCCAGGTCTAATCTCACTTTTGTCACTTAAACATAGACCCCTATGAAAAGTGGCAAGGTTCACCAAATGTCGCAAAAAAATAAATAAAAAGTGCTGTATTCGACATGACTTGCAACATTTTAAGCAAAAAACTTGACGTATCTGATTTGATAAATGTCCTCTAGAATTGGTACTATTATAATGAAACTAACAAGAAGTCATAGTTAATCTAAGAGTAAAGTTAGGATATGATGTTATTGGTTGATAGTTTGAACTTTTGTAGGTTGTACAGATTCACTTGTCATTCTAGTTAGCACACCGCCTGTCCCCTCTCACTCACTTTTGATACAGGCTTCTGTCTTTAGCTGTTACCCACAACATGACAACAAGAACAGGTGCACTGCTTAGGATGGTGCCATTGCCCCAACCTCCATAACTGTCCACCAACCCCACCTTTCTTGCCTTTAGAAGCGACCACATGCTCAGTCTAAATGGAGCAACCATTCAAAAAATGACTTGCTGAGGTGTCAGTGGATCAAGTGGAGTTGCTTGCTACCAACAGGTGCTCCTTGCCTGCAGTGCATAAAAGTGATGGGAGCCCGGGGGATGGTGTTGCTCATGAGGAAAGAGGCACAGGCTACAGGCGTAGACTGCAGGACCATGAAGTGTGTGAGTGGTGGTATTGGGCAACATGTAGACTGCAGTGGTGGTTTACTATCTGATGCTGAAGATCTGGAGAGTGCAAGTGACAGTTCAGAAAAATCTCTTGGTGGAGGAGATGATGGAGGTTACAGTAGCCCATCTGGGGACAACAGAGGAAAAAGGAAGAGGAAGAGTAAATTGTCTGGCGTCAACAAGCAAAGACAAGCTGCCAATGCACGGGAGAGAGACAGAACACACAGTGTGAATACAGCCTTCACTGCTCTTAGGACACTAATCCCCACGGAGCCTGCAGATCGCAGGCTATCCAAAATAGAAACCCTGAGGCTTGCTTCTAGTTACATTTCTCATCTTGCCAACATTTTATTACTGGGAGAGGACAGCATAGATGGACAGCCATGTCTACACTACAGAACTTCTGTGACCAGTACAGCTCCCAAACCTATCTGCACTTTTTGCCTGGGCAATCAAAGAAAAATCGTAAGTGATAGTCTATGTATATTGTATAAATCTTTAACTAAAATAATTTTACATCTGTTCTATTAGGCATATGTCTTGCAACATAGTTTATTGCTTTATGTCTGCTGTAATAAGAGTGCAACTCATGAAAAAGGAATAAAAAGTGATTTTATAGAGCCCTTTACACAGCACCCGAATGCTATTTTAGTAGTGTATGAATAAATAGTCCTACTATGTATGTCTATGACAGCTGAGTAGATGTGGTCTATAAATAGTTACTATGATGCTGACAACATGGTAATACAGCAATATGTTCTCTATTTTGCTTATAAAACACTGTTGGTAAAAAATTTACAGTTTAGAGAACTTGATTTTTAGGGTTCTGCCATTTTTACACTTGATAAACATATGCCATAGCATCAATGACAAAGATTATAACGTAAAAGTTTTTTTTTTACTGGTATAAAAAGTGCAGGGTATTACACTACTGTATATATAACATTCTGCAGCAGTATACAGAGGTGATTGTTCTGTTACAATACATTGTGGATGGGTATATAAAAAGCTTAAGAGAAAACCAAATAGATTCAAATAATAACGTGCACATAATTTGAAATTATAGCATTTCCTTCAATTTTAACTTTTGCTAACTATTACCTATGAATCATTGATCAAGCATTTGCTTTGTAGTAACTGTAACATCCATGGTGTTCAGACTGTGACCTTATGAAACTTGTCGTCTAATCTAGTCTCTGTGTTTTCTTTACAGCACAGGGAAGGGGAGAAGCACTTGTCTATTTAAGGTGCATGTGGACATTCACTCAGAGGAGCAGCTTGCACAATACTTGCACTGAATATAGACCGGTTCTAAATATACCTACTTGATACTCTATGTTTACATGGAACATTTGTAATTATGCAGCTTAGGGTACTTTCACACTTGCGTTTTTCTTTTCCGGCACTGAGTTCCGTCAAAAAGGCTCAATGCCGGAAAACAACTGATCAGGCATATCGCCCTGCATTCTGAATGGAGAGCAATCCGTTCAGGATGCATCAGGATGTCTTCAGTTCAGTCTTTTTGACTGATCAGGCAAAAGAAAAAACCGCAGCATGCTACGGTTTTATCTCCAGCCAAAAGAACTGAAGACTTGCCTGAATGCCGGATCCGGCATTTTTTCCATTGGAATGTGTTAGTGCCGGATCCGTCCTTCCGGTCAGCGCCGGATGGCACCAGAAAGACGGATCTGGCATTTCAATGCATTTTTCTGACTGATCAGGCATTTTTAAGACTGATCAGGATCCTGATCAGTCTTACAAATTCTATCAGTTGGCATACATTGTGCCGGATCCAGCAGGCAGTTCCGGCAACGGAACTGCTTGCCGGATCACTCTGCCGCAAGTGTGAAAGTAGCCTAGGGTACTTTCATACTTGAGTTGTTTGATTCCAAAAGGCCTGATCAGGCAAACTGTATGCAAACGCATGTCATTTTTTCTGACTGATCAGGCATTTTTCAGACTGATCAGGATCCTGATCAGTCTGAAAAATGCCTGATCAGTCAGAAAAATGCATTGCAATACCGGATCCATTTTTACAGTGTCTTCAGGCAAAACGGATATGGTATTTATTTTTTTTACATTTTCTGCATGCGCAGACCGGAATACTGGATCCGTCAATGTGGCCATTTGAATGCCAGATCTGGCACTAATACATTCCTATCAAAATTCAGGCAAGTGTTCATTTTTGTTGGCCGGAGATAAAACCGCAGCATGCTGCTGTATTATCTCCGTCCTGAACAGTCAAAAAGACTGAACTGAAGACATCCTGATGCATCCTGAACGGATTACTCTCCATTCAGAATGCATGGGGATAAAACTGATCAGTTCTTTTCCGGTATTGAGCCCCTAGTACGGAACTTTATGCCGGAAAAGAAAAATGCTAGTGTGAAAGTAGCCTTAGGGATTTTTATTTGCAAACCACAAGAGCGAGAAATCATCATGGAGTGCACTTTATTTTACCCTGAATAAACTTTATTTACCAGCATTTGCAGCTGAAACGTGGCTCATGATGAAAATGTTGCACCTGGTCTTGTTGCTATTTTTTGCGCAAGAAATGTTAAACCCAAGCACGGTACTGATGGTGGTTAAACCAACGACACATGATGTAACATGATCCTGGACACGCAATGCTTCCATCAGAGTGTGTTGTCATAACACACTTTCACCTGTGCTTCTAGTGCAGAGGATAAATCCTGCTGGCCCTTTAAGAGTACTTACTGAACGGAACTCAAACGGTGACATAAGAACATTACAACGTCTTCTACTTTCTAACATGATTATATATTTTTGTAAACAATTTCCTAATATAATGGATCAGTAATCAGATATAATGTAGTAGAATGTTTTTATTCTTAGACCACTAATTAAAATATATTTTTAGTATTATTCATGGTCAGAATTTAATACCCACGTATCCATTTGTTTTTGTACTTGTCTTCAAATTTTTATTGATTATTACATTCATTATGTCAACATGGTTAAGCCTGGTATGGTTTATGGTGCATTACACTTTAAACCACTAGATGCATTAGTGGCCCCATTCTGAATGTAAAGACACAACAGTACCTTAAGGGTATGTTCACCCGGTGGCTTTTGACCAGGTCAAAATCCACCACGTACTCATGGAGGAAACCACTGTGGTTTCTGCCCTAGTTGTTCTCCATGAATGCTGCAGACCCAATCGCACCTTAGCTCCAATTCAATGGAGCTAAGCTGTGAGCAGACAGCTACTGCAGCATCAAGTGGTGGCTGTCCGCACATCATGCCAAGAAGGGACGTGTTTCTGCAATCTTCAGCGCTGTCTCCTGTTGAAAGCAATGGGAGACAGAACACATACAGCTGCTGGCGGAATGGGTGTCCGCATAGAAATTCTGTCTGAACAGGCCCCAAGCCTAGAGCCAATTCCCATTGCAAAACAAGTGACACGTAAAATGAAAGTACAGATTTGAGTTTTTTGCTGTGAAGTAAAGGCATTTCCTTTCTTATTCCACTTCCATGATTGAAGATGCATACATCTTCCATGCCTGTTAAAATAAAAAAATTTGAGAATGTAGACCATCACTTTACCTACTAAGGCCTAGGGAATCATTAAACATAATATTTTGTCATGTTCAATACCCCTTCCATCAACAAGCTCCTACAGAGAAGAGATCCTGGTCTGAAGCACCTTGTGCATCCTTGCATTACATGCTCATGTCCTGAGCACCAAGAAATGCTTCATTTTCCATTCAGTAAAATTCGTACTCACCTGCAGCTTCCTTCTGAGATATCAGCTGATCATAATAGTTCCCAGTAGAAGGAGCCCTGTGATCAGCTTAAGGTTCGGGGCCTTTTCTAAGAAAAAGAGGTTATACAAAAGGACAATGTCTAGACCAGGCATGCTCAACCTGCGGCCCTCCAGCTGTTTTAAAACTACAACTCCCACAAAATTCCCTGCTGTAGGCTGATAGCTGTAGGCTGTTCGGGCATGCTGGAAGTTGTAGTTTTGCAACAGCTGGGGGGCCGCAGGTTGAGCATGCCTGGTCTAGAATATAGTTCAATTTTCTTGTCATTTTTTCTGTTGAAAACTAGAAAGTCAGTCTCCTGACGTTAAAAGCAAGATGTCAAAACTAGCCAACTTTTCTCCGAAATATGTTAAAACAAACATTTCGATATATGGCTAGCCACTTCATTTAAATAAAAGACTATTAACAAGAAGGGGTTGTTAAATAAATGGTCATAAACCATGTCAATTGCTTGTCTAATAAACAGGCAGATAGTCTGTAAGCACTTAGATACATACATTTGATATACTAAGATTATAGGACATAGCATTACAGTAATAAGAATCTTACAGGGCAGGGTTAATATCGAAGAACCTTTAAAGTGGAACTAAATGAAGCTTCATATGACAGAAGTGTTAACTTTGTTTCATTTATATTTAATTTTTACTTTTCCATTAAGTATGTTGTTTTTTTCTTTTTTTATAAGGTAAGGACAAAAGTTTTTCTGACAGGCCCATGAATACATGTATTTATGAAATAAGTGTATTTTTTTTATTTATTGTGGTGCACATAATGACAGACCTACTTTAATGCACTTTACCATATGAAAAGTCAGATTACCTCAACAAAAATGTGTGCGATTCTGTAAATCATTGAACATACTGTATATATAAAAAAACCTTGTATGTTTGGTTGTTGATTAGCTCTGTACAGTACCACACTATTATATCATGCATGCATATTATGCTACTGTACTGTAAATACTTGTACTTGATATGAAGACAATGTTCTTGATGTTCTTGAGAATAATTGACTCATACACCTCCTCTGCTTATTCTTGTAATGAAGGAACGCTTTGGTGACTTCAACTAGGAATAACAAGTTAGACTCTTTCCACAGCACATTTTGCAATTTCCACCGGAGATTTCGAGAGACACATGCAACATATACCTCTGACTGATGCCACTGTATATGCATACACTGGCATCTGTCATATAGGCTACAAACAGAGTTCTGGACCTGCGACGGAGTGTCCCCAAAGCAGAAGATGCTACCACTAACGCTTTATTAACAGGGCCGGACATCTCGGCCGGCCCTGACTAGCGGCGCAGCAATGGCTCATACATTGCTACCAATTCCGGGAAGCAGTGCATGAACAGTTCCTGCTCCTGAAGTGTAAGCAGAGCTAAATGGTTTGGGAAAGAAGTCTTACCTGTTTTTTTAGTTTAGATACGCGTGTTCAGTCCAGTCCCTCTTAATGTTTACAAGCTAGTCAGCTAACGGGGCTGATATAAAAATTACATTAATTGACAACACTTAAAGGGGTGGTCTCATCACAGAAAACCCCTTTCAAAAGGTGTTTGACACAGCGATCTGCTTCAAACAGCTCCCGGCAAACAGGTGATTTTGCCACAGCGAGCCAAGAAAGGTGGTATTACATGGCGGCCATTCAGACGAATAGTCATGTAATATAAGGATGGCTGGAGTCCAACAGAACAGGGAGCCTGAGTGGGAGACCCCATTTATGATGTCCATCTGCCGTAATATGGGATAGGGGATGTCTTTATGAGCAGATCTTAGGAATCGTGACTAGTCAGGCACAACCTTTTGTTTGCATACATGTCTGGACACCATTAAGGAAACCAGGATTGCTTCAGTAGCCACTGCTCTATGAACATATACCTCAAGTTGCTCTAGTTGGTGTCAGAGTAATAAAACCCAGTAAGCTACCCTCATACTCTGCCTCAACTAGCAATTTTCATCAATCCTTAAGATCTTGAGTATTAAATTATTATCCAATTTTTTAAATAAAATAAACAGTGCATCTTTCAATCAATCTCATTGGAAATCTGTCACCACCCTAGACTGTGTTTAACTGTTTATATGGCAATGCATTGTTACAGTAATTTCTAAATTCAATGTTTTCTATCCAATGTTTTTATAACTATGCTAATTAGTTTGAAAAAAGCCTAAGGGGCTGTAGTCTTCCATGCTGGAGTCCAGCAGGACCCATCAGCAGTAAGCCCCGCTACCTCCCTCCTAGTCTTCTCTCCACCTCCTAGCTGTGGCGATGTTATCATGCTGCTGCTCCAAATCTCACTGGTGCATGCACAGTTCAGTTAAGGAAGCTGCTGCCAGCAGAAGATTACAGACCACGCAGACAAGCTCACAAAGCGAATGTGCGCCTGTGCGAGATTTGGTGGGGCAGCATGATGAGGAGGAGAAGAAGAGGAAGGGAGGAGCAAAGGTCACTGCTGATGGGTGCGGCTGGGCTCCAGCACTGGTAGGTACAGCCCCTTGAGCTATTTTCAACCTAATTGGCATATTTATTTAAAAAAAATTGGGGGGGATAGAGAACATTAAACTGGACATACTGTAAAGGTATATTTGAAAATTGCCATAACAACAACTAAAAATGGTCTATGGTAGAGACAGATTCCCTTTCATATGCAAAAGAAGGCATTGAGCACCTCTTTTAACACAAAAGGAAATTTGGCCTGTTTACTGAAAGGTGTTATGAACCATAATGCATACTAATCTTTATTCTTTTAGATTCAGTGTATATGTCACTTTAAGTGAACTGGTATACTTTGCAATTGTTTCAAAAGATGTTATTTATGTGTGGCTAATATAGAATTTATTTTGTGATATGAACTTTTATGATATGTATATAAATGATATTTTAATAAATAAAAATAGAAGCAAAACTCAGCCTTATACATTTCATTTAAACTTATCACAACTGTGGTATTGCACAAGACTTCTACAAGGTCTCCTCTGTCGAATGCATAAACCTTTTACAGCAGTACAATACCTATGGACCTGTAGGCACTCTATGACCAATTGTACTTTCCCTACCGCATTGATAAAGCTTACAGTTAGCTGCCGCTAGAATCAGTCGGAAGCTTGAAAATCTTCATCTGACCCCATTAACTAAAATATGGACCGGCGGAGATCTGGCTGTCACCTGGCAACCACCGTGTAATGAACTGTAAAGATATAAACAATATGTAAACAATGTTGAATTGAAATATGGCACCAAGATAATTTACCAGAGTCAACAGCAAGTCCATAAAGGCATGGTTGGGGGAGGTTGATGTGAAAGAACTTGACTGGCCCTGACCTCCACCCCATCCCTCTGTTTTTATACAAGGCTGCAACAGTGATGCGCTGATCACCGGCATGTGGCCACTGCAGCCAATCACTGTCCTCACCTATATATGGCATGAGACCACTGAGGAGAATGACTGACTGTGGCAGCCATGTGCTGTATACCTTCAAAAAATGCTCCAGCCTTGCATACAAAAAGCGGGAGGAGGACCGCGCTGGCAGTGCAGAGAACCGAGGAGGAGAGATGTGAATATATAATAGTTTTTTATTTTAAAGCATTAGGTGGGATGGGACACATTTATAATTTACTGGGACAACCCCTTTAATGGTCATATACACACAGACTTGGAACATGTATATAGGATATAGCAAAAGTTTGCAGCTTTTTATGTAGATTAATTGTAGTAAATTGGTGTCCAAATGCTGACATTCACTTTCACCTTTAATACATACTTGGGGTCATTTATCCAACTGGTGTAAAGTAGAACTGTCTTAGTCGCCCATAGCAACCAATCAGATTCCACCTTTCATTTTCCAAAGAAGCTGTCAAAAATTAAAGGTGGAATCTGACTGGTTGCTATGGGCAACTAAGCTAGTTCTACTTTACACCAGTTTGATAAATGACCCCAAATGCATCTACCATCTGGGCCCAATAGTCATTAGTTCTTTGCATGCATCCTCTACTGCATCTTAGTAAAACATCAACTCCATTCTTCTAGGTATCATTGTTGAGAGGTCTTATGCTTGGACCTGAATTACTTGAGAGTTTACATGTGCCTTAAACAAATCTACTTATGTAGAGTTCCTAATAATATGTTCCAGGTTTATTGGATCACTATCATTATAAATAGAGATAAGTTAAGTTTTGAAAAATTTGATTTGGCAATTTACCCGAAGTTAGCCAAGAAATTCGATTAGTTGCAATTTAATTCACCACAAATCACTATAAATCAGGTATACCCAGGCCCCTCTGACTTAGGGTGCGGCCACACGGAGTGACTGTGCTGCAGGTGGGTTGCGGCCCAGGTGTAGTGAAAAAATTAGTGGCCAACTAGCCCACAGCTGCCTTTCATTTAATAATGAAGACCACATTGTATAGTCCTTCTTCATTGTTAATGGCCGTGCGGCACCTTTAAACAGGGGCTGATTCTGGTGTGGGGTTTGGCAGGTTAGGTGGGGGGGGGGGGGGGCAATATGCATATAATTGCGGTTCTTGACTGCAATCTACTGCAGGTTGACAGTAAACACTGAATATTAATCAGCTTTGGCATACCCTCTTCTCCAACCCCAGCCTTCTACTGTCCTATAGGTTGGAGCCCTTCTTCTGCCATCTGCTTTTCCTCTTTTTCCACATCATCAAATATCAATGAGAATATGTAATCAGGAACATGCATCCTCCTCTCACCTCAACTTGCTGGCTTTTCTAGGACATGGCCTTTGAAGGATGAATTGGAAGAAGTAAAGCCAGCAAAAGATGAAGATGGTCATCATTAAGACCTGGCCCCCTAAGGGTGCAGACTGGATGGTATTGGTTGGCACGCTGGCAGTGAATTAAAAAAGGCTTCAATCTTATTGGTATTGAATTACATTTACGGCTGATGTAGGAATAAGTAAGTGTAGGAATAAATAAAACGGACGCAGCATAAGTCTCCCTGCACTCTCCCTCTCCAATATTCTTCTATTAATAATTTTCAGTAACACTGTCCCTAGCGCAAAAGCGCTTGACACGTCTCTCCCTATGCTCAGCTCACAGGACAATGGCGTATACCGTGCAGGATGAGGGTTTTATAGGGCTATGACATCACAGGGGATGGCTATCTGCAGATTCTCTGGCTGCACGGCATTATGGATGATCTTGCGTTCCTGAGCTTCTTACCTTCACTTTGTAACACGTGCAGTCACCATTTTAGGTAAAGCTGATTCGTTACCACGAAGCATGAGGAAAATCAGATTAATTTGCAAATTGAAGTTTTCCTAAACTTTGGACTGAATTCCGCTTCTAACACTAATATAAACCAAGAATAAAAAAAAATAATGTCAAGCTCTAAATCAAAATTAACTACTTCCTAAGTTTGTTAAATTAATGCGTGGCCCCTAAGAGATCGAGCTTGTGATCTGGGGTATTTTAAAACCGGTGACTGACAGCAGCAGGGGTGCTACTATTTTCTACTGCTTTCTAGGACCAAATGTTCTCACTTCATTGAACAGTATTTATGTGAAATGCTTTCATGATAACTAACCTCTGGTGACTTAGATTTGCTATTACACATTTTAAATCCATACGTACTATGATTGAGAAAATTAGGAATGCTGCTGTAGTTTTTCCTTTAGGTATGCAGGCAGAATATTTGGAGATCAGGCAGCCTGGTCTCAGATTGTTGTGTATAGGTTACTGCAAAAACTCTTATTAAAACTAACAAATGTGTTTATGGACAGTCCCGTGAGGCAGGGGCTTTGATAGGGTCTCAAAAGATCCAGGGCAGAAGCCCCAATGCATATGGCCCAATTTTCTAAGTCGGTCAACCGCCCCCATGCACCAACTCCCCCCCTTGCAAACACTATCACTGAAGACATTTTAATGTACTTGCTATACAGCTATGCAGCAGCACATACCTCTCACATCCAGGGCCTCCCAGGTGACATCTCCTCTGATGTAGATCTTCTCTGTCATCATCTTCTCCATTCAGTCCGGACAACTTCTCTCAGCCGCCTCGTCTCTGCAGAGTGTGACACACAGACATCTTAGCTTCCTCACTTTTCTGTACCCCCAAATACTATCCTGAAGAAAAATAAGTGCCATACAGATAGTCTTCTCCATAGCAATACTGCTCCCTGTAGTCCCACCAATAGTAGTTCCCTTCTAGAATGCCCTCATTAGTAATACTGCCCCCTACAGTGCCCCCAACAGTAATAGTGCTCCCCAAGAGTGCCCCCATTAGAAGAGCCCCCAAGTATTAATAATGCTGTTACAGAGGCCCCAGCAGAAATAAGGCCCCCTATTGTTCCCCCAGTGGTAATAAAACTCTCTACAGACCCCTGAGTAGTAATAAGGCCCCCCATAGTGCTCTTAGTAGAAATAATGCGGATCTATAAGTCCTTCCTATAGAGCCCCCAGTAGTAATAAGAACGCCTAATGTCCCCTGGATTTAAAATGCCCCACAGTGCCCCCAGTATTTATAATGCCCCCTACTGTTATAAATACTGGGGCACTTCAGGGTGAGCATTATATCGCCCCCTACTGTTATAATGCCCCCACAGTGCCCCCAGTATTTATATCGCCCATTACTGTTATAATGCTCGCCCTGAAGTGCCCCCAGTATTTATAATGCCCTTACAGAGCCCCCAGTAGTAATAAGCCCCCCTATTGTTCCCCCAGTGGTAATAAAGATATCTACAGACCCCTCAGTAGAAATAAGGCCCCCCATAGTGCTCTTAGTAGAAATAATGCGGATCCCTCGTATAAAGCCCCCAGTAGTAAAAAGAATGCCTAATGTCCCCTGGATTTAAAATGCCCCCACAGTGCCACCAGTTTTTATATCGCCCCCTACGGTTATAATGCACGCCCTGAAGCGCCCCCAGTATTTATAATGCCCCCTGCAGTTATATCCCTTCGTTTACTGGCCTCAGAAATTATATTTCCTCAGTCCCTCCACCATACAGTCCCATGTAAATAACATTATTTCCCTCTTCCGCAATAGAGTCCCATGTAAATACCATCACACCATCTCTCCAGCTCCCTCCAAAATACAGTCCCATGTAAATAACATCACACCATCTCTCCTGCCCCCTCCAATATACAGTCCCACGTAAATAATATCACCCCTTCCCCAGCTGCCTTCAACATACAGTCCCATGTAAATAACATCACCCCCTCAATATTCAGTCCCATGTAAAGTGCAAACACAAGTGTGAAAGTAGCCTTAAAGATGTTGTATCACCTCAGCAAGTGACATTTATCATGTAGAGAAAGGTAATACAAGCCACTTACTGATGTATTGTGATTGTCCATATTGCTTCCTTTGCTGGCTGGATTCAGTTTTCCATCACATTATACACTGCTTGTTTGCATGGTTATGACCACCCTGCAATCCATCAGCGGTGTGCTGTGCTTGCACAACATAGGAAAAAGTGCCGGCCTCTCTGGTGGCTGGGACTGTGGGAGCTCACATAGACTGGTGCTGTTTACTATAGTGTGCAAGCACGACCACCGCCGACGGATTGCAGGATGGTCGTCACTTGCTGAAGTGAGACAAAACATAAACTTTTCTAATATGATAATTAGCCTCTAAGTGCAGGGGGAACGTTGCCCCTGCTCCTAGAGGCTCCGTTCTCCCACCTCTGGCCACTCCCTGCTACACTAGATTGACAGGGCCAGGCAGCGTTGGTCTCCTACTGCCGGCCCTGTCTGCGGTGTAAATCTCACGCCTCCGCCGTCCTGTTCAGTATTCGGCGCAGGTGCAGTGAGTGAAGGGCGCTCGCCGGCTGCCTCACTACGCCTGCGCCAAATACTGAACGGCGCGAGATTTCCCCAGCGCACAGGGCCAGCAGTTGGAGGTGAAGCCTGCCTGGCCCTGTCAATCTAGTGTAGCACATCGCTAATGTCAGCTAGCTTAATAGGGTTAATTCTGGTGACAGAAACCCTTTAAGGCCCCAACTATTTATATTCCCCTTATGGACATGCTTCCATAGCTCCTATAGACATGACTGGAGAAAACACCGGATATTAATGGCCCTTTCTCTATTCATTCTCTATATGGAAGTGGACTGTTGTTCATGACATAACCCAGGATCTGCATGTATAAGACATATAAAGCATATCATGTGGATATAACATGGCATACCTTTTAAAAGTGTTACCCGCAAATGAAGTTTCAGAGGACCTACCTCTAATAGTCAGAGCCATGCTCGACATACATTATGGGGGAGCCATAAAACCCAGATTTGCAACTTGAATGAAATGCCACTGTGACTAAATTTAGTCACAATTCAGGTTTTTGCAGCAACCTCATCACTTTCTAAAATGAGGCATGGTGAGGGTGGGGCATGGACAGGGCCATCCACCTCTGCATTTATCATAATTTACACTAATTTTCTGTCAAATTATGTGTACAACCTATGCCAGCTACAAGCTGGCATAGATTTCAATCATGCGCATGAAATTCCAGAGAATACGCTTAATTTATGATGAGGTGTGCCTCTTGTCACAAATTAAGGACATCCTCCAGCAGCACTTGGGATATCAAGACAGGTGGAGCACATGCTAAATCTCCCTCAATATATTAACCATACAGGGGCATATTAACTAATACGGTAGACTAGAAATCCTTAAAGGCAATGTACACCTTCTGAGGCTGTTTTTTATTATTGCATTTTCCTAATATGGCACTAAAAACCCTTTTTTATTTGGTCTTTATTAAAAATATTCAGCCCTTCTGTCACATAGGGTTAACTGTTTGTCTAGCTGTGTGAGTCATACTTTCATTTTGTGCCTCATCTAATAAACCTTATCTCTAAATTACTAAGAGGTCATAAACATTTAAGCTACATTCTTATCAGTAAGATAAGAACTGAGCTGTAATGAGTGTTTATAAGGTCAGAGATAAGGAGCCTGTCAGCTGATCTGCCTGACGGAACACAGCAAAAACACAGATCAGCTACTAGAGAATCTCAAGGCTGTACAGAGAAAGGGGTTCAAAATTGTTAATAAAGACCAAATGCAAATAATTATTTTTAGCTCAAAATGAGTACAATGAGTACAATACAATTTAGTATAAAGTTTACTATAAAAATATATGCAAAGTTTTCTGTACTTTTTTCAGCACCCTGAGATTTTGTTTTTCACTCCCTTCCTTAATGGAACCATAACCATTTTTTTTTTTTTTCCATTCACATACCTGTATGGGTGCTTGTTTTTTTGTGCGACAAGCTGTACTTTCTAATGGCACCATTTAATATTGCATACAATCTATTTGGAAGCTGGAAAAAAAATCTAAATGGGATAAAATTGGAAAAAAGAAAAATGCAATTCTGCCACAGCTGTATGGGTTTTGTTTTTAAGGCATTCTGTATGTGGTGCCCTTCATTCTCAAGATCAGTACAATTGCAGTGATACCACATTTATTTATACATTTTTTCTTGTGTTTTAATACTGAAAAAAATAAATACTTTTGAAAAATTTATTTTCTCTTTTGATCGCCATATTCTGACTAATATAACTTTTTGTTATGTCTACGGAGCAGTGTGGGGCGAAATTCTTGAAAGACAATCTGTAGTTTTTTTAATTGACATTATTTTGGAGTGTGTATAACTTTTTGATAAATATTTACAAACTTTTTTGGGAGGTAAGGTGCCAAAAAAATGGTGAATCAGTTGTTTTGATTCTTTTTGCCACTCACTGTAATGGATAAATATTTTTACATACAACCAAAGTCTCCCCCGATCACAATGCATGGCTGCTGGGGAAAACCGCTTCAGATACCATGGTCACAACTGACCCCAGCATCTGACGGGTTAAATGTGATTGGCATCATTGCCAATCACAGACATTAAGCTCTGGGTGTCTGCTGTTTAAAGTAGTAGAACTCAGCAGCTATGGCTCCTGCTTCACCTCCAAGTGGGTGCCATTCTCAAAGAGCGGATTTCCACCGTACATGTACATTTTTCTAACTTAGGACGACCCCCGTGAACGAAGAGGTGTTATCAGTGATTGATAGCATTCTCTGTGTAAGTGTGTATACATACATAGCTGCCAGTCACTGATAGATGTTCCCAGGGTGATCTTAAGTTGAGAAAAGATAACATCTCTTTTTCTCTAAGTCACGCCACCTGGTTGGGCGAGGCAGAAAAAGTGTCCTAAATGATAAATGTGGCGCTAGAAACGTAAGCCAGTTTTTAGCTGCAAACTGCGACAGAATTCTGGAGCCTTTTCAGTAGTAAATCTGCCCAAATCATAAATAGTAAATAATGAAAAACTCAAAGAATAGAACACAAGATATATATATATATATATATATATATATATATACACTGCTCAAAAAAAAAAGGGAACACAAAAATAACACATCCTAGATCTGAGTTAATTAAATATTCTTCTGAAATACTTTGTTCTTTACATAGTTGAATGTGCTGACAACAAAATCACACAAAAATAAAAAAATGGAAATCAAATTTTTCAACCCATGGAGGTCTGGATTTGGAGTCACACTCAAAATTAAAGTGGAAAAACACACTACAGGCTGATCCAACTTTGATGTAATGTCCTTAAAACAGGTCAAAATGAGGCTCAGTAGTGTGTGTGGCCTCCCTGTGCCTGTATGACCTCCCTACAACGCCTGTGCATGCTCCTGATGAGGTGGCGGACGGTCTCCTGAGGGATCTCCTCCTAGACCTGGGCTAAAGCATCTGCCAACTCCTGGACAGTCTGTGGTGCAACGTGACGTTAGTGGATAGAGCGAGACATGATGTCCCAGATGTGCTCAATTGGATTCAGATATGGGGAACGGGCGGGCCAGTCCATAGCATCAATGCCTTCGTCTTGCATTAGGAGGAACCCAGGGCCAACCGCACCAGCATATGGTCTCACAAGGGGTCTGAGGATCTCATCTCGGTAGCTAATGGCAGTCAGGCTACCTCTGGCGAGCACATGGAGGGCTGTGCGGCCCTCCAAAGAAATGCCACCCCACACCATTACTGACCCAATGCCAAACCGGTCCTGCTGGAGGATGTTGCAGGCAGCAGAACGTTCTCCACGGCGTCTCCAGACTCTGTCACGTCTGTCACATGTGCTCAGTGTGAACCTGCTTTCATCTGTGAAGAGCACAGGGCGCCAGTGGCAAATTTGCCAATCTTGGTGTTCTCTGGCAAATGCCAAACGTCCTGCACGGTGTTGGGCTGTAAGCACAACCCCCACCTGTAACGGAACGCCTAGCACCCCGATCGGGTACCTCCGTCGATAGATGCTCCTAGTGCTTCCAGAGGACTCCAAGCACTCCACTCGACACCGTCAGCACTGCAGACCCCACGAACCGCTGAAGCTTGGTGGAGGTCTCGCCGTCTCCTACCCACCCTGGACCTACGACTAGGCTCCAGTGGGTGAACCTCTCCTAAATCCAGAGACAGGATCCAGGAGCAAGCTCTTACAAGAGCTTATACTCAGGGGAGTATTGTGATATAGCAGTCCCCAAGAGTGTAGTTATTCCATCCCCCCAAACATGAGCCAAGACTTCATGAAGGTATAAAACAGGAACTCTCTTTATTTTAACACACAAGCATTTTATACACATCTCCCAACAATGTTACCACCCCAGGGTTTTGTAAAAACAGCCAATAACCACGTACAATACACTCAGACACTCCCACACAAAATCCTCCCCTCTGTCCGTGATCGAATGACCTCACACTGGGTTGATGCAATCATCACAGACAGACGAATACACAATATCCTCTGTCCTGGAGACAACCGAGAAGTAATTCAATTATCTCTCAGGACAAAGGACATCGCCAATACACACAGAGAGACAATGGAACAGACATCACTTACTCAAACATACAATGTCCCACCCTTTACATTACACATAGACATTTAACACATTCCCAGACAGCTCAAGTCTGAGTGCATATTATTATGTGAATAGCACTCAGACAACATGAATACAATAAAATGAGCTAACTGGGTACCCTCACATAACATACAATACAATTACACAGACAGATGGTTCTGTCACACATCTCAAAACCCCACATGTCCCCATATGGCTTGGATCTGAGCGCTCAGATGCCACAAACACAGTCAAATCGCCATGGGGTCTAAGTTTTGCATGGGCTAATGAGAGGGCCCATAATCCTGGGGCAAGAGGCTAGTACCCAGTCCCCTCCAAAACCCAGTGGCGAGGTTGGTTTCGCCACACCACCTGTGGACGTCGGGCCCTCATATCACCCTCATGGAGTCTGTTTCTGACCTTTTGAGCAGACACATGCACATTTGTGGCCTGCTGGAGGTCATTTTGCAGGGCTCTGGCAGTGCTCCTCCTGTTCCTCCTTGCACAAAGGCGGAGGTAGCGGTCCTGCTGCTGGGTTGTTGCCCTACTACGGCCTCCTCTACGTCTCCTGATGTACTGGCCTGTCTCCTGGTAGCGCCTTTATGCTCTGGACACTACGCTGACAGACACAGCAAACCTTCTTGCCACAGCTCGCAATGATGTGCCATCCTAGATAAGCTGCATTACCTGAGCCACTTGTGTGGGTTGTAGACTCCGTCTCATGCTACCACTAGAGTGAAAGCACCGCCAGCATTCAAAAGTGACCAAAACATCAGCCAGGAAGCATAGGAACTGAGAAGTGGTCTGTGTTCACCACCTGCAGAACCACTCCTTTATTGGGGGTGTCTTGCTAATTGCCTATAATTTCCACCTGTTGTCTATCCCATTTGCACAACAGCATGTGAAATTGATTGTCACTCAGTGTTGCTTCCTAAGTGGACAGTTTGATTTCACAGAAGTGTGATTGACTTGGAGTTACATTGTGTTGTTTAAGTGTTCCCTTTATTTTTTTGAGCAGTGTATATATATATATATATATATATATATATATATACAGTGAGGGACAGAAGTATTTGAACACCCTGCGAGTTTGCAAGTTCTCCCACTTAGAAATCATGGAGGGGTCTGAAATTCACATTGTACAGTCGTGGCCAAAAGTTTTGAGAATGACACAAATATTAGTTTTCACAAAGTCTGCTGCTAAACTGCTTTTAGATCTTTGTTTCAGTTGTTTCTGTGATGTAGTGAATTATAATTACACGCACTTCATACGTTTCAAAGGCTTTTATCGACAATTACATGACATTTATGCAAAGAGTCAGTGTAACGGAACGCCTAGCACCCCAACCGGGTACCTTCGATAGGTGCTCCTAGTGCTTCCAGAGGATTCCAAGCACTCCACATGACACCGTCAGCACTGCAGATCCCACGAACCGCCGAAGCTTGGTGGAGGTCTCGCCGTCTCCTACCCACCCTGGACCTATGACAAGGCTCCAGTGGGTGAACCTCTCCTAAATCCAGAGACAGGAACCAGGAGCAAGCTCTTACAAGAGCTTATACTCAGGGGAGTATTGTGATATAGCAATCCCCAAGATTGTAGTTATTCCATCCCCCAAACATGAGCCAAGACTTCATGAAGGTATAAAACAGGAACTCTTTATTGAGGGCTACCCGTCCGTATTTATGCAGGTCCCCATCTGGTGGACACGCCCCTAGGGGACCAGAAGGAAGACTGTGACACAGGACAGATACGTAACACTCAGGATACACAGACACAACACATCCCCACAATGCATCATGGTTTCCTCCTCTCTGCCTTGGAGACACCCGAGGAGCAATTCAATTATCTCTCAGGACAAAGGGAAATTGCCAATACACATGTGGAGACAACAAGACAGAAATCACCACCCAAACACCCAATGTCACACCCCCACAGCAAACACAGACATTTAACATAGCCCCAGATAGCTCAAGTCTGAGTGCATATCATTAGGTGAATGGCACTCAGAATACACGAATACAATAAAATTAGCTACCTGGGTACTCTCACATAACAAACTACAATTCCAAAGACAGATTTAGGCTACTTTCACACTTGCGATTCGGGGCTCCGCTTGTGAGCTCCGTTTGAAGGGGCTCACAAGCAGCCCCGAACGCATCCGTACTGCCCTAATGCATTCTGAGTGGACGCGGATCCGCTCAGAATGCATCAGTCTGGCAGCGTTCAGCCTCCGCTCCGCTCAGCAAGCGGACCCCCGAACGTTGCTTGCAGCGTTCGGGTGTCCGCCTGGCCGTGCGGAGGCAAGCGGATCCGTCCAGACTTACAATGTAAGTCAATGGGGACTGATCCGTTTGAAGATGACACAATATGGCTCAATCTTCAAACGGATCCGTCCCCCATTGACTTTCAATGTAAACTCTGGACGGATCCGTTCAGGCTACTTTCACACTTAGATTTTTTTTAAACTATAATGCAGACGGATCCGTTCTGAACGGATCCAAATGTCTGCATTATAGGAGCGGATCCGTCTGTGCAGACATCAGACGGACCTGCTCTGAACGCTAGTGTGAAAGTAGCCTTAAGCTGTGCGGCCGGTCTGTCTTCTCCTTTAAAGTTAGTATGGGCCATAATCCTGAGGCAAGAGGCTGGTAAACAGGCCTCTCTAAAACCCAGTGGCGAGGTTGGTTTCGCCACAGTCAGTATTTGCAGTGTTGGCCCTTCTTTTTCAGGACCTCTGCAATTCGACTGTGCATGCTCTCAATCAACTTCTGGGCCAATTCCTGACTGATAGCAACCCATTCTTTCATAATCACTTCTTGGAGTTTGTCAGAATTAGTGGGTTTTTGTTTGTTCACCCGCCTCTTGAGGATTGACCACAAGTTCTCAATGGGATTAAGATCTGGGGAGTTTCCAGGCCATGGACCCAAAATGTCAATGTTTTGGTCCCCGAGCCACTTAGTTATCACTTTTGCCTTATGGCACGGTGCTCCATCGTGATGGAAAATGCATTGTTCTTCACCAAACTGTTGTTGGATTGTTGGAAGAAGTTGCTGTTTTGGTACCATTCTTTATTCATGGCTGTGTTTTTGGGCAAAATTGTGAGTGAGCCCACTCCCTTGGATGAGAAGCAACCCCACACATGAATGGTCTCAGGATGCTTTACTGTTGGCATGACACAGGACTGATGGTAGCGCTCACCTTTTCTTCTCCGGACAAGCCTTTTTCCAGATGCCCCAAACAATCGGAAAGAGGCTTCATCGGAGAATATGACTTTGCCCCAGTCCTCAGCAGTCCATTCACCATACTTTCTGCAGAAGATCAATCTGTCCCTGGTGTTTTTTTTGGAGAGAAGTAGCTTCTTTGCTGCCCTTCTTGACACCAGGCCATCTTCCAAAAGTCTTCACCTCACTGTGCGTGCAGATGCGCTCACACCTGCCTGCTGCCATTCCTGAGCAAGCTCTGCACTGGTGACACTCCGATCCCACAGCTGAATCCTCTTTAGGAGACGATCCTGGCGCTTGCTGGACTTTCTTGGACGCCCTGAAGCCTTCTTAACAAGAATTGAACCTCTTTCCTTGAAGTTCTTGATGATCCTATAAATTGTTGATTGAGGTGCAATCTAAGTAGCCACAATATCCTTGCCTGTGAAGCCATTTTTATGCAATGCAATGATGGCTGCACGCATTTCTTTGCAGGTCACCATGGTTAACAATGGAAGAACAATGATTTCAAGCATCACCCTCCTTTTAACATGTCAAGTCTGCCATTTTAACCCAATCAGCCTGACATAATGATCTCCAGCCTTGTGCTCGTCAACATTCTCACCTGAGTTAACAAGACGATTACTGAAATGATCTCAGCAGGTCCTTTAATGACAGCAATGAAATGCAGTGGAAAGTTTTTTTTGGGATTAAGTTAATTTTCATGCCAAAGAAGGACTATGCAATTCATCTGATCACTCTTCATAACATTCTGGAGTATATGCAAATTGCTATTATAAAAACGTAAGCAGCAACTTTTCAAATTTCCAATATTTATGTAATTCTCAAAGCTTTTGGCCACGACTGTAGGTGCATTCCCACTCTGAGAGACAGAATAAAAAAAATAATCTGGAAATAACATTGTATGATTGTTAAAGTATGTATTTGTCTTGCACTGCTGAACATAAGTATTTAAACTTAATTAATAAGTGTTAATATTGGTACAGAAGCCTTTGTTTGCAATTACAGAGGTCAAACGTTTCCTGTAGTTCTTGACCAGGTTTGCACATACTGCAACAGGGATTTTGGCCTACTCCTCCACAGGTCTCCTCTAGATCTGTCAGGTTTCGGAGCTGTCGTTGAGCAACACAGAGTTTCAGCTCCCTCCAAAGATGTTCTATTGGATTTAGGTCTGGAGACTAGGCCACTCCAGAACCTTGATATGCTTCTTACGGAGCCACTCCTTGGTTATCCTGGCTGTGTGCTTCGGGTCGTTGTCATGTTGAAAGACCCAGCCACGACCCATCTTCAATGCTCGGACTGAGGGAAGGAGGTTGTTGCTCAAAATATCACAATAAATGGCCCCATTCATCCTCTCCTTAATACAGTGCAGTCGTCCTGTCCCCTTTGCAGAAAAGCACCCCAAAGCATGATGTTACCACACCTATGCTTCACAGTAGGGATGGTGTTCTTGGGATGCAACTCATCCTTCTTTTTCCTTCAAACACGACGAGTGAAGTTTAGACCAAAAAGTTCTACTTTGGTCTCATCTTACCACATGACTTTCTCCCATGTCTCCTCTGGATCATCCAGATGGTCATTGGCAAACTTCAGACAGGCCTGGACATGTGATGACTTGAGCAGGGGAACCTTCCGTGCAATGCATGATTTGAAACCATGAGGGCGTAGTGTTCTACCGACAGTGACCTTTCAAACTGTGGTCCCAGCTCTCTTCATGTCATTGACCAGCTCCTCCCTTGTAGTTCTGGGCTGATTCCTCACCTTTCTTATCATCAGTAATACCCAACGAGGTGATATTTTGCATGGAGCCCCAGTTCGAGGGAGACTGACAGTCGTCTTTAGCCTCTTCCATTTTCTAACAATTTCTCCAACAGTTGATCTATTTTCACCAAGCTGCTTGGCAATTTCCCCGTAGCCCTTTCCAGCCTTGTGGAGGTCCACAATTTTGTCTCTGGTGTCTTTTGACAGCTCTTTGGTCTTGCCCATGGTAGTAGTTGTCGTCTGACTAACTGTGGGGTGGACAGGGGTCTTTAAAGAGCTCAGACAGGTGCTACTAAGTTAGATTAATGAGTGGAGGTGGACTTTTTAAAGGCACAATAACAGGTCTTTGAGAGCCAGAATTCATTTTGTTTCTCAGGTGTTCAAATACTTATGTTCAGTAGTGCAAGACAAATAAATTCTTTAAAAATCATACAATGTGATTTCCTGAATTTTTTTTAATTTTATTCTGTCTCTCAGAGTGGGAATGCACCTACAATGTGAATTTCAGACCCCTCCATGATTTCTAAGTGGGAGAACTTGCAAAATCGGAGGGTGTTTAAATACTTCTGTTTCTCACTGTATATATATACAGTACAGACCAAAAGTTTGGACACACCTTCTCATTCAAAACGTTTTCTTTATTTTCATGACTATGAAGGCATCAAAACTATGAATTAACACATGTGGAATTATATACATAACAAACAAGTGTGAAACAACTGAAAATATGTCATATTCTAGGTTCTTCAAAGTAGCCACCTTTTGCTTTGATTACTGCTTTGCACACTATTGGCATTCTCTTGATGAGCTTCAAGAGGTAGTCCCCTGAAATAGTCTTCCAACAGTCTTGAAAGATGCTTAGCACTTGTTGGCCCTTTTGCCTTCACTCTGCGGCCCAGCTCACCCCAAACCATCTCGATTGGGTTCAGGTCCGGTGACTGTGGAGGCCAGGTCATCTGGCGCAGCACCCCATCACTCTCCTTCATGGTCAAATAGCCCTTACTTTCAAAGTTTTCCCAATTTTTCGGCTGACTGACTGACCTTCATTTCTTAAAGTAATGATGGCCACTCGTTTTTCTTTACTTAGCTGCTTTTTTCTTGCCATAATACAAATTCTAATAGTCTATTCAGTAGGACTATCAGCTGTGTATCCACCTGACTTCTCCTCAACGCCACTGATGGTCCCAACCCATTTATAAGGCAAGAAATCCCACTTATTAAACCTGACAGGGCACACCTGTGAAGTGAAAACCATTTCAGGGGACTACCTCTACCTCTTGAAGCTCATCAAGAGAATGCCAAGAGTGTGCAAAGCAGTAATCAAAGCAAAAGGTGGCTACTTTGAAGAACCTAGAATATGACATATTTTCAGTTGTTTCACACTTGTTTGTTATGTATATAATTCCACATGTGTTAATTCATAGTTTTGATGCCTTCAGTGTGATTCTACAATTTTCATAGTCATGAAAATAAAGAAGACTCTTTGAACGAGAAGGTGTGTCCAAACTTTTGGTCTGTACTGTATATATATATATATATATATTTAGATATATAATGTGCCTGGGTGTGACATCTTTAATGGTGTCATGCCAATACATACTTTGGTGGCATAACACTAGAAAAAAATGCAGAGCAGAGTTGACAAGATGATAAGGGTGCCCATACACATTAAAACATGTTGGCTGAAGCTGCCCATTTCAGCAGGACTGGCCAACAAGCTGAAGTGTCTGGTGGTATCCTGACTCTCCCTCCATGACAGATGTCAACTGAAAAGGTCAGGCATGTCCCGTCCTTATTTTCCTTTCATTATTGAGAATGAAAGTATGCTTGACCAAACAGAGTGTGTAAGGATCCATTCACACATCCGAAGGGGTTTTATAGTCCGCAAATTGCGGATCCGCAAAACACGGCAATGTGCGTTCCGCATTTCGTGGACCGCACATTGCTGGCACTATAATAGAAAATGCCTTTTCTTGTCCGCAGTTGCAGATCCGGAAATGCGGATGCGGATAGCACATAGTGTGCTGTCCGCATCAGTTCCGGCCCCATTGAAAATGAATGGGTCCGCACCCGTACCGCATAATTTCGGAACGGATCCGGACCATTCATACAGACGTGTGAATTGACCCTAAGTGTGTGTGGGGTGGATGAAAGGAACGGCTGTCAGCTGAACGTTGTCTAAAGTGTATGTGTCACGACGGACATGCACTCAGTATAAACGATAACACACCAACTAGGCTCTGGACGAGAGACAGGGGAAGGGTCACCTCCTAGTAAATCCCTGACCTCTTTCCCTGCACAGCCCACAGGCAGACCTTAAAGGTAGGTGTGCTGTGTCCACCAGCCTGGACTAACAAAACCCTGAACTCCCTGAGATGGTGAAGTGGGGAGAAAGGAGCAGCCTGCTCGCACAGAACCTAAATGACACAAACAACCAAACTAGAAATGCCACTTATCTCTGAGAGCAGGAACTGACAGCCAACCTTTCCTCCAAACTTCCCAGACCAAAATGATCAGTATAATCTGCTCAGAGCACTTAGCTGGAGACCATTTAAACTAATGACTCCACCCAGTGCACCTGATGAGAGGCGGATCCAGCACGACACCAAGACAAATACTAAACTCGTGCTGCTATCCTGGCCGACCTCCGCACATTGTCAGAGTGGGGCATGACAGTATGGCCAGCTTAAGTGACATGGTACTTTTCTAGCACTCCTGGCACTGTGCTCTGGCTGGGGGTCGCATCTCTGACCATTGCTGATAGGACATGGGTGGTATGTCCTGGCAATGTGTCACCATGCCCTCTAAGTATATTATCTCAGCTTCTCCTCTGTAAACATCCTAATGAAGGGACCTTTCTCAATATAATCATATTGAAAACCTTGGCAAGTACTTCCTGTAATTCTGTAAAAACCAAGGTCTTGGGGGGCGTGGCCTAAGAGCGCATGGAGTAAGTCGCACCGCTCATAGCTCCTGCCGGCATCCTGATTATTAGAGTGGTAGCAACCCCTGAATCGCTGAATTTACCTTACCTGGTGGGTGAGAAGTGACCGGAGGGTGCGGTGGTAACTTTGTGAGCTCCGACATGCCGAGGAAGTCCAGCAAGGGGCCGCGATCCGACAGGCCAGAGGTGAGCCAGCATGGCGCCGAGGAAGAAAAGGGGCCGGCCTTACAGCCAAAGCTGAGCCAGAGTGCGGCCGCAAAGCTGAGCAAGTTTGCCCGCACTGACAGCGGTGTGGGCGACTGGGCAGAGGGAAAGGAGACAGACGCACATACCTCCTCTGAACAGGAGGACGGATCTGTTGATGGGGATGCCCTGGATGCGGTGAATTGGCCGCCATTGACCCCTGCACGTCCAGCTAAAAGCGCGGTAGGCCCTAAAGCTGCGGCCAATGAAGAACCCACTTTAAAAGATATCATGGCTGCTGTGGCCAGCTGTAACAGCACCCTGAAGGTGCTCACAGTGCAAGTTGGTAGCCTGAGGTCAGATGTGTCTATAATTAGTCACGACCTACACAAGATTTCTGAGTGCACCTCTGAATTGGAGAAGAGGGTGTCCACCATGGAAGATGATATTCAGCCTTTGCAAATGGCGGCAAAAACAACTGCTAAGGACATAGCTGCTTTATATGCCAAAACAGATGATCTGGAGAACAGGTCCAGAAGGAACAACCTGCGGATTGTGGGAATGCCAGAAAAGACGGAGGGGGGTAACGCTACAGAGTTTGTGGAAAAATGGTTGCATCAGCTATTTCATGAGAAAGGTCTATCTTCCCTGTATGCGGTGGAGCGGGCGCACAGAGTCCCCATGCGGCCGCTTCCGCCAGGCAGACCTCCCCATCCTATACTGGTCGAAGATCCTGCATTTTAAAGACCGGGACACTATCCTGCGGCAATCAAGGGACAATGAGGAGATGGTCCTGAATGGGGTTAAAGTGTCCATATTCCCGGATTATTCCAACGAAGTGCAGCGGAGGAGAAGCAGATTTATGGAAATAAAGAAAAGGCTGAGAGGTCTACAAGTCCAGTATGCTATGTTGTTTCCTGCTAAACTGCGTGTGGTGGCACTGGGATCCACCAGATTTTTTGAAGATCCGGAGGAGGCCGCGCAGTGGCTTGACGTCCACGAGCGACAATTGAGAAGTGGGGCCCTGGACACTTGAAGGAGGCTAAGATATGGTTTCTTATGTTCACTATATATATGCATTTGCACTCTAGGGTTGCTTTAAATGTTGCACCAGTTAAGAAGTGTATTATGTAATGCTACCACAAGGTAGATCCTGTGGAGGGAGTAGGTGGCTGAGAGAGAAAAATGTTTTTCTCAGATGTGGGGAGGATTCTCTACCTGAGGAATGGTGTTATAATCTGTTATGATTATTATATGTTGGGGGGCAAGGTGCTCTCGGATTGCCCTGTTTTAATGTGTGAGGTTGATACCAAAGGGACAGTGTTCCCCAGTTATAGCAATCTGATTATGAGAGGGAGGGTAGGTAGAAAGTTGGGGGGAAGGGATATGGTCTTGAACTATGAGCAGAGGGAGTCTGAGTGGGATGTGAGATTCAAGTATGGTCTGAAGTTCTATCATGTCACAGGTGATTAGAGTTTTAAGCTGGAATGTGAGAGGAATAGCAGATGCACGAAAGACACAGTGTGTTTTTCAATACTTAGGGCGGTTTCAGCCGGCTATATGTTGTCTTCAGGAAACGCATCTGATTGGAGATAATTTACACTGGATGAGTAAAAATTGGGTGACCCATGCGTTACATTCAACTCATTCCTCTGACTCTAGAGGTGTAGGCATGATTGTGCATATTAGCATTATGTATGAACATATGCAGGAATGTGTGGACGCTGACGGTAGGTATGTGTGTGTTGTGTGTAAGGTGGATGGAATACAGGTGGTGCTGGTGTCTGTGTGCGTGCCCCCACCATTTGCATCCCCATTGATAAGAGAGATCATGGACTTTGTGGCGGACTTCCCTGGGTTGCCGTGGCTATTGGTTGGGGACTTCAATTGCACGCTGAATGACTCCCTAGATAGATGTCGGGTGGAAGGAGCAGGTGGTTTACCGGGGAGCGTGGCTCTCAGAAATATTATGTGTGAAATAGGTGTAGATGATGTATGGAGATTGCGTAATCCTGATAAGCGTGAATTCTCGTGCAGATCAGCCACGCACCATTCGCTATCGCGTATTGATTTGGCCCTTGTTAATGATATAATGCTGCCACTGGTTAGGGATGTTGTCTATCATCCTCGGTCGTTGTCTGACCACTCTCTGGTGCAGATTGACTTGTGCCTGGCGGTGCTCAGACAGGGAACTAGGCTGTGGAAATGTAACTCACATTGGCTGAATGTGTTGGGTGACCTGTCTGGGATCTCTCTGGAGATTAAGGAATTTTTTGCTATCAATACAGGGACGGCTTCGATACCGGGTGTATGGGACGCCATAAAAGCATTCCTGAGGGGAGTCTTGATGAAAGAAATTAGCAAGCATAAATCTAGGTCTAGGGAGGCGGATGTTAAGGCGCATGTCCTAGTGGCTGAGGCTGAGAGAGAGTTTGGTAGATCCTCCACCCTGATTAATAGTGAGGCGCTGGCGGTAGCTCAGGAGCAGCTGAGGTGTCATTTAGTGCAGGCTGCAGAAAGAAAGAGAAGTTTTTATCGTCAGAGATCCTTTGAAGAAGGTGAGAAGGTGGGGCATCTGTTGTCGGTGGTTTCACAGGCCCAGAGAGGCTCCTCTTGTATTCAGGAACTGAGAGATGACATGGGGAATAGTAGCCAGGACACGAAAGGAATATTAGATATTCTAAAAAGTTTTAATGTATCTCTATATGCTTCCACCGGCTCTAGTTCTGAGGAGGCTCTGAATGATTTCCTAGTGGAGGCACAGTTATCGGTGCTGTCAGAGGAGGATAGAGAAAGGCTGGAGGAGCCGATTTCACTTGACGAACTGGAAGCTGCGCTTGGGGATATGGCAAATGGTAAGGCGCCTGGAGCTGATGGCCTCCCAGTAGAGGTATATAAAAAGCTGCAGGGGATATTACTTCCTGAATTACTTAAGGTGCTTGAGCACTCATTGGAGGCAGGTTCGCTACCACATTCGATGCAGGAAGCTATAATTGTGGTTATACCTAAACCTGGGAAGGATCCTAAAATACCGGATTCCTACAGACCAATTTCGCTTCTCACGGCTGATGTTAAGCTCCTGGCGAAGGTGTTGGCGAACAGGCTGTCCAAGGTGATTCCGACCATTGTGCACCCGGACCAGACGGGTTTTATGCCTGGGAAATCGACGGCTATTAATCTCTGTAGGCTATATGCTAGTTTGAATATTCCGGCGGATAATCGTGGAGACAGGGCCTTGCTTGCTCTCGACGCCGCCAAGGCGTTTGATAGTGTGGAGTGGAGCTACTTGTGGGGGGTCTTGAGAACCATGGGCTTTGAAGCGCGGTTCATTCAGTGGGTAAAGGTCCTGTACTCTAGTCCTAAGGCGAGAATTAGAGCTAATGGAGGGTTGTCAGATTGTTTCACCCTTGCCAGGGGCACCAGACAGGGATGCCCATTGTCGCCCTTATTGTTTGCTCTTGCAATAGAGCCGCTTGCGGCGTATATCCGCTTATCAACAAATATAGAGGGGTTTAGATACGGTGGGCTGCACAACAAAGTGGCTATGTACGCTGATGACACTCTGCTTTTTATGGGCGATACTGGTGCATCCCTGGATGCGGACATGGCATTGATTGACAGATTTGGTGGCTTCTCTGGGCTTCAGATAAATTGGCAAAAATCCTCTTTGATGCCAATTGATGGGCAGGCCCTGTCAGGCAGACAAGTAGATAGTCTGGTTCCTTGGGTGGATAAATTTAAATACTTGGGACTGTATATAACACCTAGATTGTCGGAATTTGAGGACCTTAATTTGTTTCCGTTGCTGGCTACTTTCAGGCTAAAGGTGAGGTCATGGTGTAGGCTCTTTCTTTCGGTGGTAAGTAGAGTGAACCTTTTAAAAATGGTTATGATGCCCCAGTTGCTCTATGTATTGAACAATGCTCCCGTATGGATCCCCCTGGATAGATTTAAGAAAATTCACTCTATATTTAGGGATCTTATTTGGAAATATGGTCAGGCTAGGATTAAACTGGAGACATTGCAGTACCCTAAGTCGGAAGGTGGCCTGGCTGTTCCTAATGCATGGATTTATTTTTTGGCTTCCCAATGTCAGCATTTCAAGGGGTGGATTGGCTTCCAAGGGCCGGATATGACTGGGCAGATACTGCAGCATTGGTTGGGCAGTCGTGATCTCATGGGTATTCTGGAAGGGTCAGGTATGCATGCTGGGAGGGAAAAACTCCCTCTTATTGAACTTATGAAAAAAGTTTGGGCAAAGGTGAAGCAGCTAAGAGGTGTAGGTGGAATCAGTGAGCTTTCCCCTATTAGAAATAATCACCTGTTGCCTGAATTTTTTGCCATGTCAGGACTTCGGAACTGGGAAACTTATGGAGTGATGAGAATTGGCCAATTAATTGAGGACAAGATATGTAAGTCATTTCAGAACCTGCAGCAGGAATTTAATATCCCTAGGGGATGGTTCTATAAATATCTTCAAATGAGGCATGCCCTTGAGGTCACGCTGCGGAAAGGATGTGTGATAGCCCAAATGGAGGTGGTTCATAAGCTTGTTCTCCCGACAGGGGGGGGGGGGGTGGAAGAGGGCTGATATCACAGGTGTACGCTCTTCTACTTGATAAATTCTTAGAGGAGTTTCCGCTCTCAAGAATGAAGAAATGGGAGGCTGACTTGGGGGATATGTCTAAGGATAAGTGGGATGATATATTGGAAGGAGTCCCCAAGGTGTCCTTGAGTGAACAGGGCAAACTGTCCCAACTATTTGAGATTGTTAGGACATATACAATTCTTTGTCTCAATATTTGTTTCTACATGTGTACACGCTATATATAGATACATGATATACAGTACAGACCAAAAGTTTGGACACACCTTCTCATTTAAAGAGTTTTCTTTATTTTCATGACTATGAAGGCATCAAAACTATGAATTAACACATGTGGAATTATATACATAACAAACAAGTGTGAAACAACTGAAAATATGTCATATTCTAGGTTCTTCAAAGTAGCCACCTTTTGCTTTGATTACTGCTTTGCACACTCTTGGCATTCTCTTGATGAGCTTCAAGAGGTAGTCCCCTGAAATGGTCTTCCAACAGTCTTGAAGGAGTTCCCAGAGATGCTTAGCACTTGTTGGCCCTTTTGCCTTCACTCTGCGGTCCAGCTCACCCCAAACCATCTCGATTGGGTTCAGGTCCGGTGACTGTGGAGGCCAGGTCATCTGGCGCAGCACCCAATCACTCTCCTTATTGGTGAAATAGCCCTTACTTTCAAAGTTTTCCCAATTTTTCGGCTGACTGACTGACCTTCATTTCTTAAAGTAATGATGGCCACTCGTTTTTCTTTACTTAGCTGCTTTTTTCTTGCCATAATACAAATTCTAACAGTCTATTCAGTAGGACTATCAGCTGTGTATCCACCTGACTTCTCCTCAACGCAACTGATGGTCCCAACACCATTTATAAGGCAAGAAATCCCACTTATTAAACCTGACAGGGCACACCTGGGAAGTGAAAACCATTTCAGGGGACTACCTCTTGAAGCACATCAAGAGAATGCCAAGAGTGTGCAAAGCAGTAATCAAAGCAAAAGGTGGCTACTTTGAAGAACCTAGAATATGACATATTTTCAGTTGTTTCACACTTGTTTGTTATGTATATAATTCCACATGTGTTAATTCATAGTTTTGATGCCTTCAGTGTGAATCTACAATTTTCATAGTCATGAAAATAAAGAAAACTCTTTGAATGAGAAGGTGTGTCCAAACTTTTGGTCTGTACTGTAACTGTGTGTTGGTATTTCTACGGATACTGCTGTACACCGATTCCACAAGGTGGATAAAGTAAGAAAAGAAAATGTATTGTTTTTGTAATATCCTGCATTTATTGATTCAATAAAAACGATTTGATTTAAAAAAAAACAAGGTCTTAACGTCGATGTGTTGGAAGCAGAAAAAAATGGGCAAGTGTAAGCATCTGAGCGACTTTTAAAAGGGATAAACTGATGACTAGACGACTGGGTCAAGAGCATTTCCAAAACTGCATGCAGTGGCTAGCACTAGGGTTGAGCAAATCAAAGTATCCAAAGTGGACTTCGATACGAAATTCTGGGAAAATTGGATTTGCAGCGAAACAGAATTTTCTTGTGGACGAATCAATCTTCCCTGAAATAGCCGCCACGGCCATCTTCATTGAAGATCATGAGTGAAATCTTGTATGATGTAATCATGCACCAAGTGAGATTTCACATAGGATCTTCAATCAAGACGGCCACAGCGGCCTGTTCGCGCTCAACTGGATGGTGTATTATTTATTTATTTTTTAACACCTGAAAGGCTTCCATTTTTACATCAGATGACGTGATCAGCAATGAACACGGCATCTGAATGGTTCAATCATGGTGGGAGGCACAATCGTTGTTCCCCATCATTGCAACCGCTCAGTGGCGCACCTACAGGGGGGTCCAGCGGGTCTGGACCCCCCCTAGAACAACCAGACATTATTTATTTTTTTATCCCTCAGGGCCGCACCGCCGATCACCATAGGCGGCGCGGCCCTGGATGTAATTGCGGCAGCGGTGGGGGGGCCGGGCGGGCAGTAGGAGATGAGCGCTTCCATTGTGGAAGCGCTCATCTCCATATCCATCCTGTGCTGCGGCAGGGGAGGGAGAGGTGTGTCCCTCCCCTGTTCTTCTGATAGGCCCCAGGCACTAATGCCTGCAGCTTATCAGAGGCCGGCTTAGGCCGTCATCATCGCGCCACCTGAGCCGGGCAGCACACAGCAGGGACACAGGCCGGAAGAGCCTGCATCACATCGCTGCTGATGGAGGTAAGTATTAGTGTTTTCTATTTTTTTTTCTTTGGGGGGGGGGGGGGGGGAGCTGGCACTATGGGGGCATCTGACAATTCTTACAGCCCAATTTTTTTTGGGTGTGGCACTCTGGGGGCATTTCTTACTGGCACATTATGGGGGGGCCACCATGGGGGAGAGGAGCACTATGGGGGGCATCTGGGGGCTCTAAAGGGGCTTTTTTTTATTGACACATTATGGGGGGCACTATAGGGGAGAACGGCACTATGGGGCATCTGGTGGCACTATAGGGGCATTATTTGGGGGCACTATTTGGGGGCACTATGGGGAAGTGGGGGCTCTAAAGGGGCCTTTTTTCTTATTGGCACATTATGGGGGGCATTATGGCATCTGGTGGCACTAAGGGGGCATTTTTTACTGGCACTATAGGGGAGTGCGGCACTATGGGGCATTATTTCGGGGCACTATGGGGGAGTGGAGCACTATTGGGGCATATGGTGGCACTTAGAAGGGGCATTTTTTACTGGCATATTATGGCGGACACTATGGGAAAGGGCGAGAGGAGCACTGAGGGCATTTACTGGGGCACTATATAGGGGTATTTTATACTGGCATACATTATGGGGAAATTAGCTCAACTGCGGGCACTAAGCGGGGGTATTTCATGTACTGTCATATTATAGGGAGAATTATTACTACTAGGGGGTATTAGCTTTACTACTACTGGGGGTCTAGTACGAACATGATTACTAGTATGGGCACTATAGGGGCATTATTACTACTAAGTGTGCTCTGGCAGAGAATTATTTCTATTGGTGGGATTTTGGGGAGCACTGTTACTTTGGGGGGCACCCTGGCACAGTATCAGCTTAGCACAATAATTTTTGGGGAACATTATCTTTATACTATTAGTGTCTGGGCGCAGTTATTTTTTAGAGCACTGTGTGCCAATAATTGTTGAAGGGGGCACTATCTGTGTGGTAGCAGTATTTCCAGGGGGACTTTCTCTGCAGTATAGTATTGGGGGTGGCAGGAAAGGGTGTTCAGAAGATGATGGAAATGTGGGAAACTAATGTCTGTTTCTCAATCTCTGCAGAGATGGGAGATGGCTGAAAAATCATCATGGCGGTCTGGTCTGAATGGAGAAGATAAAGAAAGAGAACGTCTACAACAAACGTGACATCACTGGATGTAAGAGGTTTGTGGCGCTATGTAGGAGAGGAGATGCTCCGGCTCCTCCCCCTGCCATTTGCAGAAGGAGGATTCAGAGCTGGGTGAGGACGGCCAAAGGGGGCAGCAGGCCACGGGCGGGTGACAGATGGTGGGGGGAACCACAGGCCTTGAGCAGGATCTGGGGAGGGAGGAGAGCGGAGGAGCTTCCTGGCTGTAGCTTGTTGTATAAGCAGGCAGTGCAGCCAGGACAGACCCTCCCCTCTCCGTATGATATGTAGAGACAGGCCTCAACTATAGAATTTCAGCTGTACAGTGTTTGTTGTGCGTGGCCTATTATATATAGGAGGGGCTTTTAATAATGGGCGGGGCTAAAAAAATTGCCGCCGCATTGTTCCATTACTGCAGAGCTTTTAGAAACGGCCAAGTAAAAGAATCAGCGCAACACACTACAGCCAACCCCCCCCCCCCCCCCCCCCCCCCCCCCTGCACTACACATGCCACATTTTTTTGCCTTTCGGACCCCCCCTAGACAAAATTCCTGAGTGCTCCCCTGCACCCGCTACTTACAAAGAAATGCGCTTCGGTGTAAAAAAATTTGTCAAGAAGCGGATATCTTTGTGAAATTTGGTGAAGCAGGCGAATCAAAGTTTATATAACTTCGCTCAACACTAGTTAGCATCCACCAAAAGTGGTCAAGGAAGGACAAGCAATGAACAGGCAACAGGGTCATAGATGCCTAAGATTCACTGAAGTATGTGCAGAGCAAAGTATAGCCTGGCTAGACAGGAGTTCGCCTGCCCTTTGTTCTCAAAAACTGCCCTGATTCTCAACCGGTATACAAAATGGTCCTTACACAGTATGTCTGAAAACACAGATAAAACTAAACACTGACTGTGATATACAATATATTCGTCAGAAGAGGTGTTCCTCAGTCATAGTTACATAGGAATATCTGCCAGCAACTCTAGGACAGCTGACTAGAAATATAGTGTTCCCAAGATATTAGAAGAGAATTGACCAGAAATATACATTCCCAGGGGGAGATTTATCATCTCCTTTGCTCCAGAAAAGTGGCTTTAACCCCTTAGGGACACATGACGTACCGATACGGCATGTTTCCCGAGTCCTTAAGGACACATGACGTACGGTATCGGAACAAGGTGCCTGCTCAAATCATTGAGCAGGCACCTCGGCTAAATGCGCGGGGGGGGGGTCCCGTGACCCCCCCCCCCCGTGTCGGCAATCGCCTTAAACCGCAGGTCAATTCAGACCTGCGGTTTGCGGCTTTTTATGGTGCGGCGGCAGTGCCATCGGGTCCCCATAGGGCTGTGGGGGGGACCCGATGACATGGAAGGCAGCGCGATGCCTTCCTGAGCCATCTGCGCTGCCTTCCGGTGAAGAGACTGTGAGATCCAGCCCCCTGGATCTCACAGGCCCCAGAAGCTGTATGAGTAATACACACAGTATTACTCATACAGCCAATGCATTCAAATACAGAAGTATTGGAATGCATTGTAAAGGAATATACCCCCAGAAGTTCAAGTCCCAAAGAGGGACAAAAAATAAACTGAAAAAAAAAGTTGAAAAAATAAAGTTTTCCCCCCAAAAAATTTAAAGTTTCATGTAAAAATAAACAAAAACGTCATTTTCCCCAAATAAAGTTAAAAAAAATTGGTTAAAAATAGGGGGGGGGGGAAGCATACATATTAGGTATCGCCGCGTCCATATTGACTGGCTCTATAAACATATCACATGACCTAACCCCTCAGATGAACATCGTAAAAAATAAAAACTGTGCTAAATAAACAATTTTTTTGTCACCTTACATCACAAAAAGTACAACAGCAAGCGATCAAAACGGCGTTTGCCCACCAAAATAGTACCAATCTAACCGTCACCTCATCCCGCAAAAAATGAGCCCCTACCTGAGACAATCGCCCAAAAAATAAAAAAAACTATGGCTCAGAATATGGAGACACTCAAACATCTTTTTTTTGTTTGAAAAAAGCTGTTATTGTGTAAAACTTACATAAATAAAAAAAAGTATACATATTTGGTATCGCCGCTTTCGTATCGACCGGCTCTATAAAAATATCACATGACCTAACCTCTCAGATGAACACCGTAAAAAAAAAAAAAACTGTGCTAAATAAACCATTTTTTGTCACCTTACATCACAAAAAGTGTAATAGCAAGCGATCAAAAAGTCATATGCACCCCAAAATAGTTCCAATCAAACTGTCATCTCATCCCGCAAAAAAAGAGACCCTACCTAAGATAATCGCCCAAAAACTGAAAAAACTATGGCTCTCAGAATATGGAGACACTAAAACATGATTTTTTCTTTTTGTTTAAAAAATTATATTATTGTGTAAAACTTACATAAATAAATAAAAAGTATACATATTAGGTATCGCCACATCCGTATCGACCGGCTCTATAAAAATATCACATGACCTAACCCCTCAGATGAACACCGTAAAAAATTTAAAATAAAAACTGTGCTAAATAAACAATTTTTTGTCACCTTACATCACAAAAAGTGTAATGGCAAGCGATCAAAAAGTCTCACGCACACCCCAAAATAGTGCCAATAAAACCGTCATCTCATCCCGCAAAAATCATACCCTACCCAAGGTAATCACCCAAAAACTGAAAAAATTATTGCTCTCAGATTCTGGAAACACTAAAACATGTTTTTTTTTTGCTTAAAAAATGAAATCATTGAGTAAAACTTACATAAATAAAAAAAAAGTATACATATTAGGTATCGCCGAATCCGTGACAACCTGGTCTATAAAAATATCACATGATCTAACCTGCCAGATGAATGTTGTAAATAACAAAAAATAAAAACGGTGCCAAAACAGCTATTTCTTGTTATCTTGCCTCACAAAAAGTGTAATATAGAGCAACCAAAAATCATATGTACTAGTACAAACAATACTGCCACCCTATCCCGTAGTTTCTAAAATGGGGGCACTTTTTTGGAGTTTCTACTCTAGGGGTGCATCAGGGGGGCTTCAAATGGGACATGGTGTAAAAAAAAACAGTCCAGCAAAATCTGCCTTCCAAAAACCGTATGGCATTCCTTTCCTTCTGCGCCCTGCTGTGTGCCCATACAGCTGTTTACGACCACATATGGGGTGTTTCTGTAAACTACAGAATCAGGGCCATAAATATTGAGTTTTGTTTGGCTGTTAACCCTTGCTTTGTGACTAGGAAAAATGGATTAAAATGGAAAATTTGCCCAAAAATTAAAATTCGGAAATTTAATCTCCATTTGCCAATAACTCTTGTGGAACACCTAATGGGTTAACGACGTTTGTAAAATCTGTTTTGAATACCTTGAGGGATGTAGTTTCTTAGATGGGGTCACTTTTATTGAGTTTCTACTCTAGGGTTGCATCAGGGGGGCTTCAAATGGGACATGGTGTCAAAAAAACCAGTCCAGCAAAACCTGCCTTCCAAAAACCGTATGGCATTCCTTTCCTTCTGCGCCCTGCCGTGTGCCCGTACAGTGGTTTACGACCACATATGGGGGGTTTCTGTAAACTACAGAATCAGGGCCATAAATATTGAGTTTGGTTTGGCTGTTAAACCTTGCTTTGTAACCGGAAAAAAATTATTAAAATGGAAAATCTGCCAATAAAGTGAAATTTTGAAATTGTATCTCTATTTTCCATTAATTCTTGTGGAACACCTAAAGGGTTAACGACGTTTGTAAAATCAGTTTTGAATACCTTGAGGGGTGTAGTTTCTTAGATGGGGTCACTTTTATGGAGTTTCTACTCTAGGGGTGCATCAGGGGGGCTTCAAATGGGACATAGTGTCAAAAAAAACAGTCCAGCAAAACCTGCCTTCCAAAAACCGTATGGCATTCCTTTCCTTCTGCGCCCTGCCGTGTGCCCGTACAGCGGTTTACGACTACATATGGGGTGTTTCTGTAAAGCCTCGCAAAGTGACTTCAGACCTGAACTGGTCCCTAAAAATTGGGTTTTTGAAAATTTCAGAAAAATTTCAAGATTTGCTTCTAAACTTCTAAGCCTTGTAACATCCCCAAAAAATAAAATATCATTCCCAAAATGATCCAAACATGAAGTAGACATATGGGGAATGTAAAGTAATAAGTATTTTTGGAGGTATTACTATGTATTATAGAAGTAGAGAAATTTTAACTTGGAAATTTGCAATTTTTTTATAAATAAAAATGATTTTTTTTTACTTCGTTTTACCAGTGTCATGAAGTACAATATGTGACGAAAAAATAATCTCAGAATGGCCTGGATAAGTCAAAGCGTTTTAAAGTTATCAGCACTTAAAGGGTTTCTATCACCTCGTTTTGACATAATTAGCTATCAGACACTAGCGATCCGCTAGTGTCTGCTCTACCAAGCAATGCTATTATAATACCTTTGTGTGCAGCCGTTTGCCTAAAAGACAAACTTGTATTGATATGCTAATGAGCCTCTAGGTGCTATGGGGGCGTCTTTTCAGCACCTAGAGGCTCGGTCTACTCACACACGCCCGGCAGCAAGCAGTGGAGATGTCTGTGCAGGGAGCGGTCAGACATTCACTGTGCCTGTGCTGAATACAGACGCGCACGGCGCAGGTGTGAGAATACGTCCGCTGGCTCAGAGGGAGGATCGCATTCCAGAGGAGATGGGCGGGCTGGAGGGACGTGCTGGGCGGCATTTTGTGAGAGTAGACCGAGCCTCTAGGTGCTGAAAAGACGCCCCCATAGCACCTAGAGGCTCATTAACATATCAATAAAAGTTAGTTTTTTAGGCAAACGGCTGCACACAAAGGTATTATAATAGCATTGTTTGGTAGAGCAGACACTAGCGGATCGCTAGTGTCTGACAGCTAATTATATCAAAACGAGGTGATAGAAACCCTTTAAAGTGACTGGTCAGATTTGCAAAAAATGGCCTGGTCCTTAAGGTGAAATAGGTTCTTAAGGGGTTAAAAGGTTGCAAGGTGTGTGTTTGAGACTTTTTGTAAAAAAAATAAAATAATTCATTAAAATCGCAAATGCGAGCGTGGCAAGGACAGGGAGTAATCAACAGCTGAGACAAATTTATCATCATTTGCGCCAGTTTTCTGGTGCAAATAAAGCCAGAAATCTATGGTAGCTCAGAGCCATCGTAAATACATGACAAGGTCTGTGCCTCGTCATAAATGTGGTCCATCCTCCAAGAGTGCGAGGTACATCAAGACAGGCGCAGAAATATCCCCCTAGTGCTTACTGACCATTTGTGTTAATATTTGGAAAATATTTTCTCTCTCTCTCTTCGCTGTAGATTTGTAGAACTACTGTCTGAATTCAAGGGTTGCTGCTGAGCGAGAGGTTTTTGATCAGTCACTGCAAAAAGGGCTTTGTGTGCGGTTCAGCTTGACTATATAGAATAATATAGGCAAAGGAAAGTGAGTTGATGAGCTTTTTTTTTTAAGGAGACAAGGTGGTATATATCACCCCGGCATACCAATAGCTGTGTGAGTAACCCCTTTCCCCACAGGTACTGTGTGTTCTCTGTGATGACCCCCCTTTTCCAACAGCTGGTACTGTGTGTTCTCTGTTGATCCTTCCCCCACGGGAGTACTGTCTGTTTCCTGTGCGCACATTCCACTCCAGGTCAATTGGAAGTCCTATCCTGTGGTCAGGTCACTATTCAGAGCCAAAACCGAGGCTGGTATATCTCATTAGGAGACTCTGAGGGCCGCCGTGTCGGCGAGAGCCCTTTTCCTCACGCTGCTACTCCTTTTCCTGAGGTCTAACTAGGGTGAACAGAGTCTGTGTGTCGGTGCCAGAGATCCTAGGGCAACTCAAAGGCGAACGAAGGGGGGTAGCAGCCATCCGGGCATGTGTCACGGGACACTGTAGGTGGACGCACCTACTTTTAGAAGGCTCGAGCATGGGTGTAGGGAAATCTAGGGAACAGAAGGGTACCACTTCTGAGTATAGGACAGCCAAGCAGTACATGAAATCCATCTATGGAGGAGGAGTTGTTAAGCCCCTCAAAGATTGGCACCAAGGGACTGTAGGTTCAGAGTGGACCATCCCCAAAGAAGTGACCTTTGAGGTCTGGATTTGGGAAAAAGTTTGTCCGTGAATTCCCCTCTAGACTCCAAAGCCATGGTTCCCTCCAGAAAGCAGAACTGTGGCTGCATGAATCCATCGATCTCCAGCAACAGGGCATTCAAAAGTCTCAGACAGTGCGAACTAACACTGTCATGTACTCCCGTCCGGCTAAGACTGCAGAATCCAAGAGAAGCGCTTTTCTCTTTCTCTCTCTCTATCATCCCTCCCTCATCTCTCCATCTAACCTTGAGACGATGCACCATGTTGAATCCAGCTTCTCTTCGTCCTGGTTTTAAAGGACGATGAGAAGGGGGGAAAGTGGTGCAGAAAACAACGATCTTCAAACTTTTTACTAACCATTCTAACCTCTAAAATGTCAATCAATTTCTAACCTAGTAGGGAACTACGTTGAGAACCATCACGACTGCCTTTTCTTTGACGGTACTTGGGTCAGATTTTTGCAAAGAAGGTAAAAATCACAGCCGATCTATGGCCTGAATGTTCTGCTGTAACCATTTATTCCATCAGGTATGCCCCCAGGCAGCCCCACGGGTTATCACCCGATGTCCACCACTGGGTTCGGGAGTCTCTCCCGGACCCAGACTCAATAACCAGTGTTCATTCTAGTCAACCAGGTGACGTGCTAAAGAAACATCCGAGGACGGGACTAGAGCCGAGATATCTTGGGCCATTCCAGGTGCTGCTGATGACGCCAACCTTTCTGAAGTTCGAGGGACGAGACAACTGGATCCACACCGGTCACTGCAAGAAGCTGCTCAACTAAGTCAAAGAATGAAGTGTCACTGCCACTGAGGAAGGGGAGTCACCCCGAAACGCGTATGGCTGGAGTGTTTTAGCAAGCATCTACACTATCCGGATACCTATGCTGTGCGATATGCCAGTGATATAGCTCTTTTCTACTAAATCCAGACATCTGAGAGGGTTTCCGCCTTCTAATTCACAAGTGGAACACATAGTTCCCTATTGGAGCGCACCGTGGAACGCACAGCTGATTACTTCACTTCCTATACACGTCGGTCACGTGGTCATCACCCGGTCACGTGAGATGCCGCTGGGTCACGTGGGACGCTGCATTACGACCGCAAGACCACACGGGACACCGTGGTAGGTCCGGGCAGCAGAGCAACAAGCCGAACAGACGCCTATTAGCCGGGTGGTAACGTACCAACTATCCATTACATTACTATATTGTATACCTATATAATATGGAGTGCACCACCTGAAGATTTGACATTGTTATAAGTGATACCAACAGAACTTTATCCTACAGGGCTACCTGACAGTCTACCCTGCTCCCAACTAGATATTGATTATCTGCTTGTACATCAATTGGGACAGTTATTTATTTATATGTACCATTTATATACTGTATCGTATTGAAGATTGTATGGTGCTAATTTTACGACATTATATAGTATTTATTCTATTGTTATTTTAACTATACCAAATAAATCACATCTATTACATCTGTTATTGTTGTCCAGAGTACTCAGATACTTGAGTGCCCCTCCTTTTACTTTTGATATCTTTACCTTTGGAGTTGGGTGATTTCTGAGGAGTGCACCATACTCATAGGAGTGTTTCAGGTGAGCCGCTATAGTGTTTACCCAACTTTTTGTAGACAAGACAGTTTTTTTCAAAGAAGAAGATCGAGGTTCGTTGAGGGACACTGGGGAGCATATGACAAAGAGGAGGGACTGTTGTGGAAATTTTATTAGGATGTGTTTCTAATACAGGGAGTGCAGAATTATTAGGCAAATGAGTATTTTGACCACATCATCCTCTTTATGCATGTTGTCTTACTCCAAGCTGTATAGGCTCGAAAGCCTACTACCAATTAAGCATATTAGGTGATGTGCATCTCTGTAATGAGAAGGGGTGTGGTCTAATGACATCAACACCCTATATTAGGTGTGCATAATTATTAGGCAACTTCCTTTCCTTTGGCAAAATGGGTCAAAAGAAGGACTTGACAGGCTCAGAAAAGTCAAAAATAGTGAGATATCTTGCAGAGGGATGCAGCACTCTTAAAATTGCAAAGCTTCTGAAGTGTGATCATCGAACAATCAAGCGTTTCATTCAAAATAGTCAACAGGGTCGCAAGAAGCGTGTGGAAAAACCAAGGCGCAAAATAACTGCCCATGAACTGAGAAAAGTCAAGCGTGCAGCTGCCAAGATGCCACTTGCCACTAGTTTGGCCATATTTCAGAGCTGCAACATCACTGGAGTGCCCAAAAGCACAAGGTGTGCAATACTCAGAGACATGGCCAAGGTAAGAAAGGCTGAAAGACGACCACCACTGAACAAGACACACAAGCTGAAACGTCAAGACTGGGCCAAGAAATATCTCAAGACTGATTTTTCTAAGGTTTTATGGACTGATGAAATGAGAGTGAGTCTTGATGGGCCAGATGGATGGGCCCGTGGCTGGATTGGTAAAGGGCAGAGAGCTCCAGTCTGACTCAGACGCCAGCAAGGTGGAGGGGGAGTACTGGTTTGGGCTGGTATCATCAAAGATGAGCTTGTGGGGCCTTTTCGGGTTGAGGATGGAGTCAAGCTCAACTCCCAGTCCTACTGCCAGTTTCTGGAAGACACCTTCTTCAAGCAGTGGTACAGGAAGAAGTCTGCATCCTTCAAGAAAAACATGATTTTCATGCAGGACAATGCTCCATCACACGCGTCCAAGTACTCCACAGCGTGGCTGGCAAGAAAGGGTATAAAAGAAGAAAATCTAATGACATGGCCTCCTTGTTCACCTGATCTGAACCCCATTGAGAACCTGTGGTCCATCATCAAATGTGAGATTTACAAGGTGGGAAAACAGTACACCTCTCTGAACAGTGTCTGGGAGGCTGTGGTTGCTGCTGCACGCAATGTTGATGGTGAACAGATCAAAACACTGACAGAATCCATGGATGGCAGGCTTTTGAGTGTCCTTGCAAAGAAAGGTGGCTATATTGGTCACTGATTTGTTTTTGAATGTCAGAAATGTATATTTGTGAATGTTGAGATGTTATATTGGTTTCACTGGTAAAAATAAATAATTGAAATGGGTATATATTTGTTTTTTGTTAAGTTGCCTAATAATTATGCACAGTAATAGTCACCTGCACACACAGATATCCCTCTAAAATAGCTAAAACTAAAAACAAACTAAAAACTACTTCCAAAAATATTCAGCTTTGATATTAATGAGTTTTTTGGGTTCATTGAGAACATGGTTGTTGTTCAATAATAAAATTAATCCTCAAAAATACAACTTGCCTAATAATTCTGCACTTCCTGTATATTGTGTATTGTCATCATGTCTCTCAGTGTCAGGGTAAACCATTGGAGTGGATATCTTCCTGTGTATGTCCTGTCACAGCTGCTGGGCGCAGAGGTCTCCGTCGGCGAATGGTCCATGTGCTAAGCACTGGTCTGTGGACCGGGGGAGACTGGTGTCTTCAGCAGAACAGTGTTTTGTTGGCTGATGTATGGACGCCGGCTAGGGCCCCCGCCCAAGACGCGGATTTATTGGCTTGGCGTGGATGCATTTGTTAGGAGAACAATATATGAAAGGAACGTGCGTTTGTTGTCTCTAGTGCGCCTGATCAGCCGCTGGAGATAATGATGCTGTCCTGTAAATAAACATGCATGAGGATCATAGTAACTTTATCTGGCATTGATCACTGAGCAAGCCTGGATAAAGTTAGCTCTAGTGGTTATAGGAGGTCATAGTATAGGTTATGGGAGGTTATAGTATACATGTGTTTGTTAGCTGGCTATGTTATTTTAAATGCTTATCTTCCTATGTCATCACTTCCTGTATCCTTGTTACATGAAGTAAGTGGTCGGGTGATGGTCCGGTCCCTTTTCTATTGTTAGACCCTTTTGTGACTAAATAAAAGTGAACAGACTGGGCAGGTGGAGGAAGAGTGCTCAGCAAGAACTCAAGATGGTAACACCTTTGTCTGACTCTGTGTCGTGAAGAGATTAACCTTTCCTTACACAAAGTCTGATGCGAGCGGATTTCTACTATTAATATTTCTATAACAGGTTCATTGAGGGAACCATGAATGCCAAAATGTACTGTGACATACCGAAGCAGAGTATGATCCCCTCCCTTCGGAAATTGGGCCGCAGGGCAGTATTCCAACATGATAACCCCAAACACACCTCCAAGACGACCCCTGCCTTGCTAAAGAAACTGAGGGTAAAGGTGCTGGACTGGCCAAGCATGTCTCCAGACCTAAGCCCTATTGAACATCTGTGGGGCATCCTCAAACGGAAGGTAGCGGAGCACAAGGTCTCTAACATCCACCAGCTCCGTGATGTCGCCATGGAGGAGCGAAAGAGGATTCCAGTCGTAACCTGTGAAGCTCAGTCTAGAGAACTCCATGCCCAATAGAGTTAAGGCAGTGCTGGAAAATAATGGTGACCATTTTCACTTAGGGGTGTACTCACTTTTGTTGCCAGCGGTTTAGACATTAATGATGTCCAAGCTGGGAGGAAAGAAGGTCAAATGCTAGTTTGCATTATTAAAGCTTTGTAGACCATAAAGGCATTGCATAACGTGTAGTTGGGTTGAATGTATGTGAGAGCAATAAATGTGACTACAGTGGAATGGTATCTAACCTGGTCTGAAGTGGGACAGCAGAGCAAGACCTCCCTGCTTTAAAAACCGTGTTCCAGCTTGATAACCCTCGTTCACAATACTGTTGAAACATTCAGTGATCAGCTTTTAACTTGAGAAGATGGAGGCACCTACAAATGAATGGGCATCCCTGTAATATATATGGCTGGGCCAAGCCCACCAGAGCTCCTCTGCTATGGGGTAGAGAGAATAAAAACCATTCTAGGAGGTCCATTCCTCTAACATGACATGCAGCTACCACTAGGTGGAGCTAACTGCATATGGATTCATACAACCAGTATTGAGCTCAGTATGCAGAGTGCTCTCTCTAGTGGTAGCAGAAGGGTCTGCATCAGATTTTATTTTTATTTCAGTGATATAAGAAATAGAGACAAATATTGTGCAGCATTTCCTCTTCACCTCTATCTGTATGGTGCAAAATGTGGTTGGCAGCACTATAATCCCATAGATGAACAAGAACCATTACTCATGTGAGCAAGATTTAATATCCCCCCTCTCTAGGGATTTTAAGGGGTTGTCTCATCATGGACAATGGGATGCCCCCATTGTCTTATAGGTGCTGGGACCCGCACCTATATAGACAATGGAGCTCACCAAGGTGGTGGCTGCAGGACTCCGGTCCGGCCACCACCAACCCGGCTCCCCACAGAAGTGAAGAGGAGCGTACCACGCATGCGTGTCCCCCGCTCCCATTCATTTATATGAGGCTGACGGAAATAGCCGAGCCAGCGCTCAGCTATTTTCGCCAGCCCCATAGAAAAAGAATGGAGGGCGGATGCACATGCACAATGCCCCCTCCTTCACTTTCGGCGCTCGATTCTCGATATAGGTGCGGATCTCAGCGGTGGAACCCTCACCTATAAGACAATGGGGGGGATATCCTAGCGATATGCCCCTATTATCCATGATGAGACAACCTCTTTAACATCTGGTTCTCACACATATGATAAATTTAGAAAAAACTGAATTAAAAACATATATTAATTCATAAATCACAAAGTGCCATAGTAAAAGTTGACCAAAAGGTCAGAATTACCCCTTGAAGAAGTTGACCATGAAATGTGCGCCGAGGTAACTTTGTGGTGTGGCAGCCACCTGTCCCTTTGCGTCTCCACAAGATGGGTCTGTAGATGTTCTTTAGGGATTTACCTATGCTGAATTTTTTTTGTATTTTCTATGCACTTTATCTTTCTGACCTTTACCATGGCACTTGCACTTTATGAATTATCTGTTTTTGATTAGTTTTCCCCCCATATTTATCATGATATGTGTGAGAACCCTGGAGAGTAAGAGATGTATATTTGAATCTTGCTCACATGATTGATGGTTCTTCTTTATCTGTGAGATTATAGCGCGACCAACCACGTTTTGTTGGTTTTAATGATTTTAATTATTGTGAAGGCCATTTGTCTATACGGATATTTCTATGTGCTAATAAAGTTGATTCTCATATACTCTTTGTATTGTTTGTTGTTATTTGGAACTGTATATCGGTTGTAGGGACTATGTATTTCTTTGGTGATATGGAGGGATGTTTTTGGTCGGTTTAGGTCTGCGTGGTTTGCAAATGAATGTTGTTAAAGGGGTTATCCGGTAATTAATATTAATTAATATTGACCTATCCTCCATAAGCACCGTGCCCTTTTCCTAGGCCATGTGATGTCACCGTGCATTGGTCACATGGCCTAGTTGCAGCTCAACCCCATTGAAGTGAATGGGAATGAGATGCAATACCGAGCACTGCCACGATACAAGGTATGGCGCTGTGCTCAGAAAGCTGCCAGGAGTCTGCTGAGCTCACCAGAGCTTTGGTGAGCATGGCTGCTCGCTGATACAGCTGATCGGTGGGGGTGCCAGGACTCGGACCCCTGCCGGTATGATAATGATGCCCTTTCTTTTTAAACTTGTAAACTAGTTTAAAACTTGGATCCGAAATCGGCTGCGGTACCGAGGTACCAGCTGGTACCAAACAAGACTTCCGATGCAAGTTTTAAAACGTTTTTTAGTATAAAAATCGAAGTCCGAAGTTATTCACCTAAGTGATAACGAATTTCATCACGCGGAGCCCATACATTTGAAAGCTGTACGGAGACAGATCTCCGTAGAGCATTGAAAGGAAGTTTTGAATCTTGGATCCGAAGCTCAATTCGCTCAACACTACCAGCTATGCAAAATCGGGAAACATTTTCTCCAGATTCTAGGTGCAAACTCATTAGTGAATCTTGGTCAGAGCATGCCAAAAAAAAGGAAGAAAAAATTCCACAAAAAAATTAATAAATCATTAGTGCTTATTCTGGTGTGTGTGTGTGTTTTTTATTTTAATTTTTAAAGGTAAACACCAAAGCCATGTGTGTTGGGGTCCTAACAGGGCAGATGTGGTACATGCAGGACTGTGGGAAAGCTGCGGCCATATTAGTTGTCACCCAAGGCGGATTGGGAACTTAAAGTAGGCCTGGAAAAAAAACTAAAAGTGGCCCCATGTTGTAGGTAGGCCCAAATTGACAGAAGACAGGACAAATCAAGTAGGTAGGGACAACAGAAGTAGGCAGGACCTCCAATACCATAGTGCAGCACAGAATACCGCCCCAACGGAATCAAATACCACAGGGAAGCACAAAATACTGCCACCCCAGCCACAGCCAACTGTATCACGGTCATGAGGATGGTAATACAGTTGAGTTCAGGAGGACACCTGCGGCCGCTGAGCATCAGATCATCATGTACCTGGCCTGCAGCCATCAAGAGGGCTTGAGTGGCCCCCTGGGCATCAGCCCACCAGGAAATTTCCCTGTAGGGTCTATGGCCAATCTGCCCCTGGCTGTCACTCTGCTTTCCACAGAAATAAGTCGGTGCAGCTGACACACAGGGTTAAATCAGAGTTTTGTGACTTCAAGTCGCAAGTCATGGCAATTTTGCCGTTTTCTGCAACATTTAGTGACTTTTTGGCCTCATGCACACAACAGTGTTTTTTCACTGTCAGTGATTTTGCTTCAGTTAATGAAAAGTGTAATTTTATTGCACTAAGGTCTTGTAGAAAAAAACGGACGCGGACGACATACCAGTTGTGCATCCGTTTTTTTTGACGGGCCCATTGACTTGAATGGGTCCGTCCTCCGTTTTCCACTGACAAGAATAGGACAGGTTATATTTTTTGGACGGACTGGAATCACGGATCACGGACGCGGAGAAAAAACGGAGGACTATCAGTTTTTTTTCACAGCTCCATAGAAATGAATGGGACCTCCGCTAAACTGTGAAAAATGACGGAACGGACGCGGATGCACACAACGGTTGGTGTGCATGAGGCCTTTCTAACATTTCGTGATCCTCACTACTTTTCACAGTGGTCTATGTTGAAGAAGAGCTAAAAGCGAGATTAGACCTGGATTATGTCACATTTACCACACCAGACAACACTCTGGTGCAGGGGCGGATTGGGAACCTAAAGTGGCCCTGGAAAAAAAAAAACCTAAAAGTGGCCCCATATGTAGGAGGGTCTAAATTGACAGGAGGCAGGGCAACAAAAGTAGGGCGGTCAGCAATACCATACCGCAAAATACCACACAATGTATTTCCCCAAAAGCTGTCCCTCTGAGCTGGCCATCAGTAGCGGCCATTTTCTCTTCTCCTCCTCTAGTTGTCTCTGGTTAAGATATGGAGCAGGTGGCTTAGAAGGTGAGATGCAGGCCACAACTGTTGAATTATGGACGGCCTGTGTGGTCGCTGGCCGAGTACCTGATTCTCACAGCGTTAATTACCCCTGAGAGCTCATTATATACCTGGCCAGTGGCAGAGATGGGGGCTTTGGCGGCCCCCTGGGCATCGGCCCACCGGAAAATTTCCCTGTAAGGTCTATGGCCAATCCGCCCCTGCCCTGGTGTACTTTTACACCTGAAGGTGTAAACCACATTACACTCACATCAGATATATTATTAAAGGGTGAGGGCTGGGAGCACGGTTCACGTGTTATCCCGAACTCGCCAGAAGCTGACAGTGCCACTACTGGCCAAAAGGCGGCAGCACTTCAGAGACCACGTATAGCTATGGCCGGCACAGTGGTTCAGTCACTTCAGTGTAGGCAGTAATAGTATTTTACAGAAGCTCAGGATGATGCCCACACCGTCCGCCCTGCCGTAAACATCAATATTACATCCACAGGGGTCCAACACCCGGCACCAATGCTCGCTACTGCTATGTCTATGGCGAGCAGGAAGAGCAACAGGAGACAGCTGATCGGTGGGGGTCCCGGGTGTCGGACCCCTGAGGATAGGTCATCAATATTAAAATCCCGGAGAACGCCTTTAAGGTGTGCCATTTCATAAATTTGGAACAGACATAAAAAGCAAAGCCAGACTTAAAACTGACACAAAAAAACAGCAGCAAATGATAAATGTCCCTCAGGCTGCAGTCAGGCTCCTCACCCCAGTGCCATGTACGGGCACACATATCATTGTTCCCGGGCCTGACGTGTGACAGACGTTATATACCACCCCACAGCTGGTTACATAAACTACTCCAGGGTGGGGGCTGGGAGCACGGTTCACGTGTTATCCCAAACTCGCCAGAAGACGCTCCTGCTACCAGCCACAAGGGGGCAGCACTTCGGCGACTATAGCTATGGCCTTGCCGTCACTTCAGTGTAGGCAGTAATAGTAATGGTATTTTACAGGAGCTCTGGATGTCGCCCACACCGTCCGCCCTGCTATTATCGTAATCCTATCCGTTTCTACCACTGTAACCATATATCTACTTCCGCCTACAGCGCCAACCGGTGCCTCTTTAAGAGGCCGGGCTGTGACGTCACGCTCCAGTCTCCACCTCGTGTGATGAGGTCACTGCTTATGGGATAGAATCAGGAGGGGAACTTGTAGGCACTGGGCAGAGAGCTAGACGGGGCACAAAGACCATAGTAGTGCCCATACACTGCCCGGACCAGGCCTGGGGACACCTGCCTGTGAATAAGGTTTCCATATCTGCACGGATAGAGCATCACCGTCCTGTTCTTGTTCAGAGCCGAAGGCGAGTGCTGCACTGAGGCAATGACAGCGTGGTGCCAACTTGGATACGGTGCTGGCAGCTCCGGTGGGCATGGCCCATGTGCTGCAATGGATATTGAGGCATCGGGACATCCTGGAAACTCCTGTACCCTGGCACTGTAATCATTGCCCTCCACAGGAAACAAAGGACTGTGCCACTGGAAGTACCCAAGCTGTGTGACCATAGAATGGCCTTCCTGAGGAGTACGTGTGCCAGTCTGCCCCCTGTGATGGACAATAGCCCCTGACTGACCTCTGGTGAGGTGGCAAGTCTCTAATAATGGAGGTAAGATCTTTACAGCTTTCTGACCCCTTCACCCTTGACCCCCCTGGCCTTTCTTCTGAGATGCTAGGGGTGGCAGAGGAAGCCTTCAAGGCTGGTAACTTTGAACTGGCAGCAGAGATCTACGGGTCTCAGCTAGACGAGCTGCCCCAGCCGGAGAGATCTTTATATCTGAAGAAAGGGAAGGCTTTGGCTTTGGCTGGACGAGTTGCAGATGCTTTGGCCTCTTACACAAGGGCGGCATCTCTACACCAGCTTTGTCCAGAGGAGCTTGGCATACTGGTAGAAAGCATCGCCCAGAACATCAGAGAGAAAGAACTAAAATTACCATGTGCCAAGAAGAAGAGTGAGAATGAAGGGAATCAAGGAACAGAACCCACCTGCCCTAAAGGCAACCCTCCAAACCCTGAGCAATCCCTGGAATGTGACCTCTTCTCCTGCCCAGCCTGCGGGCTTCTACTACTGGATCCGGTCACTTTAAATTGTGGTCATTCTTTTTGTAAGAGATGCGTGTGTGACAGAAAATCATCTGAATGTAGCAGCTGCACCAATAGAATAAAACGCAAAGCGGAGGGGTATGAAGCACCTTGTGTGGACCTGAAGGTTGATGTGGTCTTGGGGAACTTGATAGAGAAGTGGTTCAGCGTGGAGACCAATGTACGGAGATTGTCCTCTGAAGGAGATGCACTGTGGGAGAACAATGACTTGATAGCTGCATTAGAAAAATTCGACACGGCTTTGGAGCTGGGTAAGTGGTCTCACAGCACTAGTCCGTACTCACTTCTGTGCCTAATAGAAAGCTCTCACATGTTGACTACATCTAAACGGACTCCAGGAGCCAAGTCTCCAGGCTACTAGTCCCACTGTCCCACAGTTTTTTCCAGTTAAAGAGACGTAGATGTATTTAAACATGGACGCATACAAATTGACACTAACACAGCATTAGTGCCAATTAAAAGGGTATACCCAAATGGCATAGTGACAGGGCATGTTGTGGTCCAACTGTGTGACCCCCAACAGTTTGGAGAACAAAGGGACGGGCATTCCTTTAGCGTTTTTCCTGCGCATGCAAGTGAATTGGGTTGTGTTGTACCTCTGTGCACAGTGGGTGGCTAGGGGCATCAGGTAACAAGTTATCGCCATCCATCGGTGGGGTCTGAACACTGGGACCTTCAGCAGTCATGAGAACATGGGTGTTGTGCCTCCCAATTGAATGGAGCTATGATTGAGCATGCGCACCTCCACTCCTTTCAACGTCTCTGGGACAGCCGAACCTAACCAAGAGCTTGCCTATATCCAGCAGTCCTATAGAGCTGCATGGAGCAGGAGGGCTTGTGCTCGACCGCCGCGTCATTCAAATAGGCGACACAAGATCCCGTGAGATAAGAGACCGCCATTGGAAAGGCCACAGTCACATCAGTTCAATATGGGCACATTTGTGAACCTGTATTATGGCCTGAAGTACCGGACTGACCGTGGGTCTAATGACCCACACTGACAGTATTGTAGATCCCTTTTGATGCGGTCAGATCAGGTCATCAGACCGTTGGTTGGACTGGGACTTGTAGCCTAGACCAACCCTACAAATATGCCAAGAATCAGCCGGACAAATACCGATGCCCGCAGCAGTTTTAGTCCAGCCAATTCTCAGCATATTTGCCCGGTTGTGGCTGGATCTCCGCCGGTCCCCATTATAGTTTATGGGGTTGGCACCGTCTGGCCATTCCAAATCCAGAGAGCCGGGAACTGCCTGCCGCATCTCTGAATGCTAGTGTGAAACAGGCCTCATACGGGTGGAAATCAATGTGCAGTGGGGATTCTAAATCTGCAGCAATTTTTGACTGGATTTTTTTTCCAGTAGATTTTGTCTCAAATTCCGTGGCGAATCTGTAACAGTTTTTTTTTATTTTTCCATTCACTTTACGTCCCATGTGGATGCAGCTACAGCATAGCAATGAATGAAATTGTGCAGAATTTCCACAAAATATAGGGATGGAGCGGATTTGGAAATCTGAAGCATACCGAGAATCTGTGAGTGGAGTTTGTTAAAACCCCACTCACTCTAAGGGCTGTTTCACACGAGCGGATGCCGTGCGTGGCATCCGCTCCGTGAAAGAGTGCCAAGACCCGATGCAGACTGCAGAAGCACGGAGCATTAACATGATTGATAATGCTCTTTGCCTCTCTGTGATCTCTTTACTACGAAATCACAGTGACAACTTTATCTCACTGTGATTTCGTAGTAAAAAGATCACAGAGAGGCAGAAAGCATTATCAGTCATGTTACTGCTCCGTGCTTCTGCTGTCCGCATCGGGTCTTGGCACTCTTTCACGGAGCGGATGTCACGCACGGCATCCGCTCGTGTGAAACAGCCCTAAGGGTGCATTACCGCCACCGTAATTCTTGGTTCACATCTGTTCTGCAATTTTGCGGAATGGGATTGGACCCATTCATTTCAATGGGGCTGCAAAAGATGTGGACAGCACACCGTGTGCTGGCCGCATCTTTTATTCCGTTCCGAAGATATATGTCCTATTCTTGACCGCAAAACACGGTAGTGTGAATGCACCCTAAGGCTACATTTACATAACTGTAGTGTTTTGTGGATCTGCAAAACACGGATACCGGCCTGTGTGCATTCCGCAATTTGCAGAGCGCACGAGGCCGCTGCTATCATAGAATTGCAGACAAGAATAGGACATGCTCCCTCTTTTTTGCGGGGCCGTGGAACGGAACTATGGTGTGCTGTCTGCAAAGAAGTCCCTTTGTGAAGTGTCCTAACTGATGGTGCATATTATGTGCAAATGTTATCTTATCTGACAGTTTTCTGAATTCTGGGATCCCCATTTAGGCTAGGGCTACTGTGTATGGCGGCATACAGTATATTGCTGTGCTGTTTTGTGCATATTTTACTGCTGCAATGTGGCTGTAAAAAAACAGCCAACTTGTAGACAGGTCACAGGTAAGTAGCAGTTTTGTGCAACTTGCATTGCAGTCCGTGATAGCAAACTTGTGCGATTTGCAACTGTATGCAGTCCCGCCAGGTCAGGGATCACATTGCGGCCTCCTTGATAATCGTTAGTTGTGATGTACGCAATGCCGCAGTACATCTACAGTATATGTCGCAGTGTAGCCCTAGCTACAGGTGCCTTCACACATGGCAGAATTTGTTGCTGAGAATTTCTGCAATTGAAAGGCTACCTGCATAGGGGGTGTGGGCTGCGTAACAGAAATCCGTACGTATTTCCATGCACAACATTCATTTCCGGAGATAGCCCAGTATAGCGCTCCACTATCTCCGGAACTCCGTAGAGATGAATGAAATGGCCGCACGCATGTGCAACCGGCCACTCCGGCAGCAGGGGGTACGGGGCCCCATCGATGTAATAGTTATCTCCTATCCCCAGAGAAGGCTCCGCAGCCTTCTCAAACAGCTGATCGGCGGGGGTCCCACCGATCAGATGCTTAAAATTATAATTTTTTTAAATCATGGAAAAAAAACGTAAAAAACGCCAGTAAAAACACTCTTTTACACAATGCTAAGGGCTCTTTCACACTTGCGTTGTTGTGTTCCGGCATAGAGTTCCGTCGTCGGGGCTCTATGCCGGAAGAATCCTGATCAGGATTATCCTAATGCATTCTGAATGGAGAGAAATCCGTTCAGGATGCATCAGGATGTCTTCAGTTCCGGACCGGAACGTTTTTTGGCCGGAGAAAATACCGCAGCATGCTGCGCTTTTTGCTCCGGCCAAAAATCCTGAACACTTGCCGCAAGGCCGGATCCGGAATTAATGCCCATTGAAAGGCATTGATCCGGATCCGGCCTTAAGCTAAACGTTGTTTCGACGCATTACCGGATCCGACGTTTAGCTTTTTCTGAATGGTTACCATGGCTGCCAGGACGCTAAAGTCCTGTTTGCCATGGTAAAGTGTAGCGGGGAGCAGCATACTTACCGTCGGTGCGGCTCCCGGGGCGCTTCAGAGTGACGTCAGGGCGCCCCACGCGCATGGATGACGTGATCGCATGGATCACGTCATCCATGCGCATGGGGCGCCCTGACGTCATTCTGGAGCGCCCCGGGAGCCGCACGGACTGTAAGTATACTGCTCTCCCACTCCCCACTACTACTATGGCAACCAGGACTTTAATAGCGTCCTGGGTGCCATAGTAACACTGAACGCATTTTGAAGACGGATCCGTCTTCAAATGCTTTCAGTTCACCTGCGTTGTTACGGATCCGGCGGGCACCTCCGGCAAATGGAGTGCACGACGGATCCGGACAACGCAAGTGTGAAAGAGGCCTAACTAAAAAAACCTTGTATAACATTGTAGAAGAAAAAAAAAAAGTGAAAACACTTGAAATTAAGGCCTCATGCACAGTTGTTTTTTGCGTCCGCTAAAAGAAACGGATGCGGCATCCGTTTTTTTTAGAGAATCAGTTTTTTTTCCACAGATCCCTTGTAATAAATGCCTAACCTTGTCCGCAAATGTGAAAAAAGTAGGACATGCACTATTTTTTTTGCTAAAGGGAAACACGGACAACAGACACGGAACACAAACGGATGAACTATCAGCATTTTTTTGCTGACCCATTGAAATGAATGGGCCGCCATCCTATCCGCAAAATGTGTGCATGAGGCCTTAGGAATAAGATGCCTCCATGATTCTAGGGTAGAATACCTCCTTAATATAGCATGCTATGGAACTTGGTACTAATTTTTTCTCATGTTCAAACAGAATGTATGAGAAAACCACTATGTGTTTCTGTGTGCCTCGGAACGTGCTATGGATACTGCGTTGTGATTGTCTGCAGAGAACCTGAGTAAAAAAATAAATATGCGGAAAGTTAAATATATCTGCCTTCGAATTGGAATTAAACTGGTGAAAAATTACCCGATGTCTGCAGTTCTGTTCAGGTCCCAGAAGTTAAAGAGCACCTTTCACCGCTCCTGACATCTCTGTTTTAATAGCTTTATGCATTCCCCAGGTAATAACAATTCTGGAGAACCTATTCTTAAGGCTCTATGTTGTGCCGTTCCTTTATCATTACTACTAGAAATTATGAATGAATTGCTAGCAGTCTGCAGTAAGGGTACAGAGGGGTGTAACAAGTTGGGGGGGGGGGGGTGTACCTGCACAGTAGGAAAATGGCAGTACTGATTGGATAAAGTGAGACTGTGCAGGAACACCCCCCAACTTGTTACGCCCCTCTGTACCCTTACTGCAGACTGCTAGCAATTCATTCATAACTTCTAGCAGAAATAATAAAGGAATGGCACAACATAGAGTCATAAGAATAGATGCTCCAGAATTGTTATTACATGGAGAATGCATGAAGCTATTAAAACAGTCATGTCAGGGTCTCTTGAAAAACAACTTTTATCTGAAGAGAGAGCCGTTATCAGAAGAGGGATCAGCGTGTCCACTCGGCCTGCACGTATACCAGAAGGGGAAATGTTCTGCCTGCCGACTGGGCTGCTGCAGTGTGCAGTGGGAAAGAGTTGATAGACATTACAGGGGTGTGCAGTCTTATACGTATTGTATAAGGAAGAGCTATGCGGCTTAGTAATATGCTTTGAGGTTAATTTATTAAGGGATTGTGCACGTTTAGGGGAGGATGGTAAACCCCCCATCCTGGACAGACTTGCGAAGGTAAGCATACTTACCTGTTTCTCGACACTGGCTCTTGTGCTCTCTAGCATCAGCTGCTCCACTCGGGTCCCTCGATATAAACTTCTGGTTTGACATCGCTGCAGCCAATTGCTGGCCGCAGCAGTGACCTGCTACCTTTTGCGTCATTTGACCATTTGACATGACGCAAAGGGAGGAGGTCACGGCTGTGGCCAGTTATTGGCTGCAGCAGCATCAAACCAGATGTTTTAGCTAAATGAAGAGGCTTCGACACTCCAGTGAGCGCTGCTGCATCCTCACAGCAAACCAACCATGGCGTCGTACATTAAAGGGGTTGTCCGAGTTATGAAAAAAAAAAATATAGCACTGAAAATCTGATATATAACTGAGCTAAGCAAGTTTTATGCAAAAAAAAATATATATTTTTCCTCATTTCCCTGGTTCTTTTCTGGCCCTTTGTTTACATGCAATAACAACAATCTCTGCCCCTCCCCCTGCTCTGCTAAGGGAGTGGATACAAGAGCTGCCCTGAGTGACATGTCTGCCTGCTGGGAGACTCAGCAGCATCTTGTATGTGTAGAACTACAAGTCCCAGCTGTATAATGACACTGCTAAGGGAGTGGATACAAGAGCTGCCCTGAGTGCTAGGAGAATCAGCAGCATGCTGTATGTGTAGGACACAAGTCCCAGCTGTATAATGACACTGCTAAGGGAGTGAATACAAGAGCTGCCCTGAGTGACATGTCTGCCTGCTGGGAGACTCTGCAGCTTGTTGTATGTGTAGGACTACAAGTCCCAGCTGTATAATGACACTGCTAAGGGAGTGGATACAAGACCCAGATAGCAAATAATTGTGCTGCAACAGACTTGCCAAGCTTCACAAGTATGTTGCAAACTGGTAGCAAGTCTGCTTTGCAAGTCTCTAGATTAACTTGCTTTTGCAAACTTGCTGCAAGTTCTCGTTAAAGGGACTCTGTCACCACTTTCTAACCCCCCCTTTTAAAAGTATTGTTCTCTCCATGGCGCCCTTGTGATTACAAAGGTGTTGTTATAACATAAATTCGCCGTCTCGTTTTGATAAAAATACCTTTTATCTAACCTGTCAATCTTGTGGATAAGGTGCCCAGGGCGTTTCTGAAGGTCTGAAGCTGCCGCCCGCCGCCGCCGCCGTTGGTGCCCAGCTCCTCCCCTGATCCTTTCAGCGCCGCCTGAATGTAAAGAAATCCGCCTCCGGCTCTCGCTCAGTGCCCCCTCCTCCTTTTCAAAGATCCCGCGCGTGCGCACAGGCCTGTGCCTGATGCGCCCGTGCGGACATTTAGAATCAGCCTCATTGAGCGAAGTGCGCATGCGCGCACTTCGCTCAACCTCCTCATAAGACGAGCACTGCAGCCAGCCACTCAGAGCCTGCGGCTCCATACAGCGCTTGGCAGGCTCTGAGTGGCTGGCTGCAGTGCTCGTCTTATGAGGAGGTTGAGTGAAGTGCGCGCATGCGCACTTCGCTCAATGAGGCTGATTCTAAATGTCCGCACGGGCGCATCAGGCACAGGCCTGTGCGCACGCGCGGGATCTTTGAAAAGGAGGAGGGGGCACTGAGCGAGAGCCGGAGGCGGATTTCTTTACATTCAGGCGGCGCTGAAAGGATCAGGGGAGGAGCTGGGCACCAACGGCGGCGGCGGGCGGCAGCTTCAGACCTTCAGAAACGCCCTGGGCACCTTATCCACAAGATTGACAGGTTAGATAAAAGGTATTTTTATCAAAACGAGACGGCGAATTTATGTTATAACAACACCTTTGTAATCACAAGGGCGCCATGGAGAGAACAATACTTTTAAAAGGGGGGGTTAGAAAGTGGTGACAGAGTCCCTTTAAGTTATTATGCTCTTGCTAGAGACTTGCCAAGCAAATTTGCTCCAAGTTGAAAAAGTGTCAACTAGAACTTGTGCTGCAAGTTCTCTGCAAGTGTACAACTTGCCAGATAATGTGTGCAGCAAGTTAACAAGACTTACAATTTAACCCTGCCACAAGTTTGTGGCAAGTTATCCTTGCTATCTGGGGAGCTGCCCTGAGTGCTGGGAGACTCTGCATCATGTTGTATGTGTAGGACTACAAGTCCCAGCTGTATAATGACACTGCTAAGGGAGTGAATACAAGAGCTGCCCTGAGTGACATGTCTGCCTGCTGGGAGAATCAGCAGCATGTTGTGTAGGACTACAAGTCCCAGCTGTATAATGACACTGCTAAGGGAGTGGCTACAAGAGCTGCCCTGAGTGCTGGGAGAATCAGCAGCATGTTGTATGTGTAGGACTACAAGTCCCAGCTGTATAATGACACTGCTAAGGGAGTGAATACAAGAGCTGCCCTGAGTGCTGGGAGAATCAGCAGCATGTTGTATGTGTAGGACTACAAGTCCCAGATGTATAATGACACTGCTAAGGGAGTGAATACTAGAGCTGCCCTGAGTGACATGTCTGCCTGCTGGGAGACTCTGCAGCATCTTGTATGTGTAGGACTACAAGTCCCAGCTGTATAATGACACTGCTAAGGGAGTGAATACAAGAGCTGCCCTGAGTGCTGGGAGAATCAACAGCATGCTGTATGTGTAGGACTACAAGTCCCAGCTGTATAATGACACTGCTAAGGGAGTGGCTACAAGAGCTGCCCTGAGTGCTGGGAGAATCAGCAGCATGTTGTGTAGGACTACAAGTCCCAGCTGTATAATGACACTGCTAAGGGAGTGGCTACAAGAGCTGCCCTGAGTGCTGGGAGAATCAGCAGCATGTTGTATGTGTAGGACTACAAGTCCCAGCTGTATAATGACACTGCTAAGGGAGTGAATACAAGAGCTGCCCTGAGTGCTGGGAGAATCAGCAGCATGTTGTATGTGTAGGACTACAAGTCCCAGCTGTATAATGACACTGCTAAGGGAGTGAATACAAGAGCTGCCCTGAGTGACATGTCTGCCTGCTGGGAGACTCTGCAGCATCTTGTATGTGTAGGACTACAAGTCCCAGCTGTATAATGACACTGCTAAGGGAGTGAATACAAGAGCTGCCCTGAGTGCTGGGAGACTCTGCAGCATGTTGTATGTGTAGGACTACAAGTCCCAGCTGTATAATGACACTGCTAATACACACAGGATCTTCCCCCTACCTTCTTGTGCAATGCTCTCTCTAGTATGTCAGCTCCAGTGCCCAGCATTGTCTCCTTACTGCCTGCAGAGCTGTGCAGCTGAAGGGGTTAAGAATCCCAGCAGAGAGTAGACGGCAGTGGAGGGGGGCGTGGCCAGCACAGTGACGTCTCATTTACAGGCTTGTAAATGACCTTTATCAGAGCAGGGAGAGAAGCTGACATCACAGGTCATGTGACCCTCAGTGAAATCTGATAAACCAGGAACTGCAGATAAAGTGAGTTAATTGGAAAGCTGTTACATTTGCCTAGTTAGGAACATAGAAAGAACAAAAAAATAACTCGGACAACCCCTTTAAGTTGAATGGGACTGAGCTGCATATAGGCAATGTGACCGATGAACATAACGTCAGTGGCCTAGGAAAAGGCCATAGTGCTACTGGAACAGTGGATTATTGAGGGTGCCAGAAGTCAGAACCCCCCTGATCAGATATTGTTGACCTATCATTATTATTATTAGGGTCTTCCCATGCTGCAGATTTTGTTGCAGAATTGTCCGCGACTGAAAATCAGTTCCATTCATATGAATGGGGCGGCAAGCACATGGATTTCTGCAAGCACTATTCAGGTGAAAGGAAATGAATTTCAGTCGTGGAAAATTCTTCAACAAAATCCGCAGCATGTGAGGGCACCCCTAAACTCCTGAAAAACCACATTTCAGTGATTGACCAGCTTTGTGCTGTTCGGAGGCATTTGTTCACTTACAGGCTGCATGCATATTCAGTATGGCACCTAATAATCTCTGTACTGCCATCCTCATTATAGCTGCAAAATATTGCTGTAGCGGAAATAAAGTATTGGCAGTTTGCAGGAGTGTGATTAAAGGGAACCTGTCATCAACTTTATGCTGACCTCACTGAGGATAGCGTAAAGTACTGACAGAAATGCTGATCTCAGCGGTGTCACTCATGAGCTAAAAGTAAGTGGTTGCTGAGAACCAACATCATAATCATTGCAGCCCAGGCCTTGAAAAGAGTCACATCTACCTGAGAAGAGTCCTGGTTATTCCTAATCTCCTGCACTCTCACCCATCTGCTGATGGTTGGCAGTTCTCTCCTAGAGAGAAAGGGAGAAAACTAGGTAGAAGACTGTCAGTCATCAGCAGGAGAGCAGGAATTCATGAATATCCATGACTCTTCTCAGGTGGCCAGGACTCTCTTCCAGGCCCAGTCTGCAATGATTGTGATGCTGGTTCTCGGCAACCACTTACTTTTAACTTTTAATTGACAGACCACTGAAATCAACTCACCTGTCTCTACTTTATTCTGCCGTTAGTATGGGTAGCATAAAGTTGATGGCAGGTTCCCTTTAAAGAGGAAGAGGAGAGTTCTAGAAATAGTGGGGGTCATTAACTAACAGCAGTACACCAATATTTTGTCGCACAGGCATTCTTATGCCATCCTCGACACTGTGGAGTGGCCATGGGCCCATGCAAATTCGTTTACCTTTATACCTCTTTCCAGGAGTAAATGTTGTGGGCTAGAATAGATTTCCCTCCATGGACATGGACAGCTGGAAAGAAGCACCTAATTTATGATGAGGGGCCTATATATATAAAAAAAAATGTAGACTACCACAGGGTGAGCAGAGGCAGGGATTTTAGTAACATCTCTGTTGTATTTTTAGAGGTGAAAATAAGGATAGTGACACTATACACACGGATAAGGTCCGTATACATCTACATGGTTGTGGAATTACTGTGCCAACTAAGTGGTTTGGCGTAGGGCGTTTTTCTGGAGCCTCCCAGGTATTCACCCTTTAACCCCTATACAGGAAAGTGGAGTGTGCTGTGGGTTAGCAACCAGCCATCTACTTCCTGGGATGATCCCGGTGTAGTTGGTAGCGGAAACACAGGGGTCAGAGACACTAGCGCAAGGCACCAGAGGCACAGACTTGGCACAAATTCAAAACCAGTTAGAATACAGGCAAAATCCAAGGCAAACACATAATACAGGCAAGAGACAAAACTTGAAGCACTTGCCGACGGGCATACTTCAGGAATCCGGTCATGCGGATTACAGGAACTCAGTCAGACATAGTGAATACATGTGCAATAACTTAGCAAGACTGACTACAGGAACTAATTCAAACCTAGCGGATGGTGGACAGCAGTGGTCAGAAGGGTGCACAAGACACTCACACTGTCACTAAAGGACACAGTTCAGATACAGCGGTGCAGAACTCTAGCACATACAATCCATGACAAGGTGAAGCACACGGAGTACAAAGAATGTATACAGGGTAAGGCATACGACAGACAGACGTAACCAGAACAGTCCAGATATAAACTCTAACCTGGAGCACAGACAGTCTCCAAACGGATCAAAGCAAGACATACTGCACAACCAGGGCAGGTCACAGAACTGAAGAGATGGATCACATAATTCCTGCTCCAGTCCCATTCTGTCAGCCAGTGTGCCTCCAACTAGACTACTGTCCAGCGTTTAAGGTGCCCATAAACATTAGAGAGCTGTCGTCCGAATGCTCATTCATCCAACAGCTATCTCCCCAGATTCCCCCATACACATGCCTTCTTAGCTTGACTGAGTGTGTATGTGTTTTCAGTGGAGACCACCTCTGCCAGTCACCTCTGGTGGCTTACCTCCCAAGACAAAAGGATCGGGTGCTGAAAATCAAAAGACCCAATCCCTCTCTCTTGTCCGAAGCTCCCCTTACACATTAGACTGTCAGCCAGTCCCGCAGAAAAAACACAAGTAGTCTAATATGTATGGGGGCCTTTTAGAGTTCACTAGAGCGTCTCTAGCAGGGAAGACATTGTAGTGGGAAACAAAGGGTAAGAGGACACTTCTGGGAAGAATTTTAGTGTAAGGGACTTTTTATACAGGTAGATAAACAGCCAGTAATGTTCACCAATTATCAATAGCAAGTTTATTGGTGCTCATTTACTTTTATTTTCATGATACCGTTATCACAGGAAGTTTGAACGAATGAGTGTTGGTGTGATCATTCATTCCCCTGTCGTCTCATACAGTTACATAAGTGTCAGCACAAGTGAATGTGCTGCTGAATAAAATAAAATAGTTTTGGAAACCCGTGTTTTAATGTTTGATCGCTGGACACCTTTATACCGGACAGTGATCATGAATGATCGTATGAATGATCGTTCGGCCGAACATCGCTCTATGTAAAAGGGCCTATCAGGTAAACTCGACATAATGTGAGCACTGTGCTACAGTGCATTGACACTTTTTTACCTTTAACCTAATTCTAAGCGTTATCTTACTGTAGGGTAAATATCACAATCTGCTGGTTGTTTGTTGTCTGTGCAGTTAGCTTGGAAAGTCTGGCAACAGCTGTGATCAGTTTTAGGCTACGTTCACACTGGCGTTTTGGCTTTCCGTTTGTGAGATCCGTTCAGGGCTCTCACAAGCGGTCCAAAACGGATCAGTTTTGCCCTAATGCATTCTGAATGGAAAAGGATCCGCTCAGAATGCATCAGTTTGTCTCCGTTCAGTCTCCATTCCGCTCTGGAGGCGAACACCAAAAAGCTGCCTGCAGCGTTTTGCTGTCCACTTGACGAAACTGAGGCAAACGGATCCGTCCTGGCACACAATGTAAGTCAATGGGGACGGATCAGTTTTCACTGACACAATAGAAAACTGATCCGTCCCCCATTGACTTTCAATGGAGTTCATGACGGATCCGTCTTGGCTATGTTACAGATAATACAAATGGATCCGTTCATGACGGATGCATGCGGTTGTATTATTGTAACGGATCAGTTTTTGTAGATTCATGACTTATCCGCCCAAAACACGAGTGTGAAAGTAGCCTTAGATGTACTACATAAATAATAAAGGGATCACTGAAAGCACCTTACTATCTGCATGAGCAATTCTCAGCGGAAAAAAGCTCAGTTCACCTCTTTAATCTGAAAGGGTTAATAATAAAGCTTAAAGGGAATCTGTCAGAAGTTTTGACCATGCTAAACTGCTGACAGCACTATGTAGGGGCTGGGGAGACCAGTATAAACATACTCTCTTTATTATTAGGAGTAGTGTGAATATGAACTTTTATTCTGTCAGGTTCTACTCTTGCAAGTGTACTGAAGACAAAGAAGTGCTCTCTGCAGAAGAGAGGGGTTGTGAAGCAGTTCAGTGCAGAAAGCACTTCACACTGTAGGTTTGGCTCCTGGGCCCTTGCAGAAGCAGAACCTGGCAGACTAAATGTTCATATTTACACTACTCCTGATTTAATAATAAAAGCTAAACAATATGTATGTTTGTCCTGCTGTCCTGAGCCTCTACCTAGTGCTGTCAGCAGTTTAGCATTATCAAAGCTGCTGACAGACTCCCTTAAAAAAATATTTGTTAATTTGTTTATTTCTGAGTTGAATTATCAATGAAAAATCCTCACAGGATGGATCTTCTTTGGATTTTCCATCTGACCACAGACTCGTTTCCCCCTACGAAAAGTACTGCTGAGTCCCTCATATATAAAGGCCGTACCCAAGCTGACCAACTGTTAATTTTAAAGTATTCCTTTTTGTTTTGGGCCTGTTTATTTTGTAATCTAATTAGTTTGAATAAAAGTAAAGTTTTAAAATATTTCAGAAAAAGGTGGGCACCTAGTGGGATTTGGTTGGTCCTGTGACCATTGCGTTTTTTAAAATATTTGTATCCCTAGGGCCCGACCGAGGGCACAACTTAGTCCCTGTAGTTTCCTGACGTACACTCTAAATGTAGGGGAAAAAAAAGATGTAAACCCAGTCTTAGCTGGGTGAGGGGGCTTTGTTGTGGATTAGGGGTATTATTTCTCCTTCTGGAAAGTGCTTAGTAGGCATAAGGAGTCTTATAAGCCATGCAATGCTCTATGTAAATTAGCTTTTTCCGAAAAGAAAAGAAAGCTTTGCCCCTTATGCCACCCACCAGTTAGAAGGCCGCTGTCCTTAAGTCAGTGTTCAAGCTTTTTACAACAGGACTTTAGACATAATTTAGGGCTATAGCTAAGCCAGTACCCCTGAGTGATTTTATGGCGGCGGGTGGTGCCGGGGGAGGGTTGCGGGCGATCCCCCGCCCGCCTCCTCTTGAAACCCAGTGGGTATACCAGAGTGTCAGCACATTGCTGACACTCTGGTATAAACGGCTGACATCTGTGCAGATGTCAGCCGTTTAAGCCTTTCTATACCGCGGTCCGTACGGACCGATGTATGGAAAAGGTTAACAGTCAGTGTCAGGGAGCTCCCTCCCTCTCCCATCGGGGGGCTGCTGTGCCTTTGCAGCCCCCAGACAGGATGGGGTGACAGAGGGAGGGAGCCCCCCTCCTTACCCTTCCCCTTCTGCTCAGTTGTGGCCACAACTGAGCAGACGGGAAGGTTCCCATGGCAACAGGACGCCTTCTCAGGCATCCTGCGGTCCATGGTGCTGAACAGATCTGTGCTAAAGGCATAGATCTGTTCAGACAAAGTGTAAGTAAAATACAGTACAGTACACTATATATTGTACTGTACTGTATTATACAGACATCAGACCCACTGGATCTTCAAGAACCAAGTGGGTCTGGGTCAAAAAAATGTAAAAAAAATGTGAAAAAAGTAAAGATAAAAAAAACACACATTTATCACTGAATAAAAATAAAAAAAATAAAATACACTACACATATTAAGTATCGCCGCGTCCGTAACGACCTGATCTATAAAACGGTCATGTTACTTTCCCCGCATGGTGAACGCCATAAAAATAAAAACTATGAGAAAATTTTAATTTTGCCCACCTTACTTCGCAAAAAAGGTAATAAAAGTGATCAAAAAAGTTGCATGTATGCCAAAATTGTACCAATCAAACCGTCATCTCATCCCGCAAAAATCATACCCTACCCAAGATAATCGCCCAAAAACTGAAAAAACTATGGCTCTTAGACTATGGAAACACTAAAACATGATTTTTTTTGTTTCAAAAATGAAATCATTGTGTAAAACTTACATAAATAAAAAAAATTGTATACATATTAGGTATCGCCGCGTCTGTAACAACCTGCTCTATAAAAATACCACATGATCTAACCTGTCAGATGAATGTTGTAAATAAAAAATAAAAAACGGTGCCAAAAAAGCTATTTCTTGTTATCTTGCCTCACAAAAAGTGTAGAGCAACCAAAAACATATGTACCCTAAACTAGTACCAACAGAACTGCCACCCTATCCTGTAGTTTCTAAAATGGGGTCACTTTTTTGGAGTTTCTACTCTAGGGGTGCATCAGGGGGGCTTCAAAATGGACATTGTGTCAAAAAAACTAGTCCAGCAAAATCTGCCTTCCAAAAACCGTATGGCATTCCTTTCCTTCTGCGCCCTGCCGTGTGCACATATGGGGTGTTTCTGTAAACTACAGAATCAGGGCCATAAATAATGAGTTTTGTTTGGCTGTTAACCCTTGCTTTGTAACTGGAAAAAAAATATTAAAATGGAAAATCTGCCAAAAAAGTGAAATTTTGAAATTGTATCTCTATTTTCCATGAAATCTTGTGCAACACCTAAAGGGTTAACAAAGTTTGTAAAATCAGTTTTAAATACCTTGAGGGGTGTAGTTTCTTAGATGGGGTAGCTTTTATGGAGTTTCTACTCTAGGGGTGCATCAGGGGGGTATCAAATGGGACATGGTGTCAAAAAAACCAGTCCAGCAAAATCTGCCTTCTAAAAACCATACGGCGCACCTTTCCCTCTACGCCCTACTGCAGGGGTGGCCAACCTTACATACACAAAGAGCCAAAAAAAAAACGTATGACTACCAGGAGCCACCAGCTATACATTTACACACGAGTCACAACATTTTTTGCCCTACAAGATGCACCTAGGTTCTAACAAAGAAAAATAAGATTAAAAAAATATTTTTCATCCGATCTGAGGTCTGCTAAAAATATTTTTTTCTTATTTTTCATTAGCAGAGAAAAAAAGAAAAAATCTATTTTCCATCAGACCTCAGACCAGAATCCTAAATCATATCCCCAATCCTAATCTGACCTACAATAAGATCCCCAAACCTCATCAGACCTACAAATCAGACCCCCAATGCTCGGATCGGACAACACAAATCAGACTCCTAGACCCCCAATGCTCAGATCTTCCCCTTTACAGATCTAAACCCCCTTGCTCAGACCTGACCAACCCATGCTCAAACAAGACCCCCATGATCAGATCTGCCCCCCATGCTCAAATATGAACCCTCATGCTCAGATCTTCCCACTCATGCTCAGATCAGATCCCCATTGCTCAGATCAGAACCCCATGCTCAGATCAGACCCCCATTGCCCAGTTCAGAACCCCCCCGCCCCCATTCTCAGATCAGAACCTCCCATGCTCAGTTCTATCATTTAACCCCTTAGTGACCAAGCACATTTTTTAAAAATTGCATTCCAAGAGCTAAACTTTTTTTGTTTTTTTTAAATGTACTTGTATGAGGTCTTATTTTTTGCAGGACAAGTTATAGTTTTTAATGCACCATTTTAAGTACATGTAATCATTGATCAAAGCCAGGCGTTTAGCTAAAACCCCCTTTGTTTACGTCAGTAAAAACACGTATGGGTGTTCACTAAGGGGTTAAAAAAAATCTCTTCCCTCTCCTGATCAGGCACTGGGCTCCTGCTCGGGCACCTGCTACTCTGCAGGTCTGACATGCTTTCCACTGTGAACTGATGAGCACAACGTCAGGTCATAGTGCGTGTCTCCACATACTACGTTCTCACACTGTGTGCATCAGGATGTAGTGGAGAGTGAGCTGGAGCTGCAAAGTAGTAACAATGCCCGATCAGGAAAACAGATATGAGCATGGGTTGGAGAGTGAGCCAGCCTGACTGCTTCCTGGCTTAACAGCTAGAGCCTCACTTAAAGAAGCAAAGAGCCGCATGTGGCTCAAGAGCCACAGGTTGGCCACCCCTGCCCTACTGTGTGCCCGTACAGTAGTTTACGGCCACATATGGGGTGTTTCTGCAAACTACAGAATAGGGTTGTTGCGGGTATCGAAATTTCGATACCCAATCGATACTTTTGTCCCGGTATCGATACGATACCGGGATTTCCGTTTTTTCGATACTGGGCTGCGCTTCTGCGCAGTCTAGTATCTCTGAACATGAGCGCGCTGCTATCGGCGCGCTCATGTTCTCTCTCAGCAGCACGGGGAGAAGGAAGCTGTCCTCCCTCCCCCTGTGCTGCTGCCGCTGCCACCAATGAGAAGAGAGGGGCGGAGGAGGGGCGGCAATGAGAAGAGAGGGGCGGAGGAGGGGCGGCAATGAGAAGAGAGGGGGTGGAGGAGGGGCGGCAATGAGAAGAGAGGGGCGGAGGAGGGGCGGGCGCACTGCGCCACCAATGATAGGATTACTATCGGAGCGATGGGAGGAGACATCAGCTTCACTAGTGGGCGTTCCTTTTCCCTGCGCTGCGATTGGACAGCGCTACAGCCAGGGAGAAGGAACGCCCACTAGTGAAGCTGATGTCTCCTCCCATCGCTCCGATAGTAATCAGCAGCATGTGGAGCAGGAGAGGAGACAGTAATGGGGCACTGCGGGCGAACGGAGCGGCGCCCAGGACTAAATGGTGAGTGCTGAGACATCGCTGGGCGCCGCTCTGTGTGGCCTAATAGTGAAAGTCTGGACTCATATACAGTAGTCAGTCTTTAACACATACAGGAGGCGGGTGCCGGCAGCAGAATCGCATTGCCGGCACCCTGCCCCTGACAGGGAGCTGCGATCAGCGGCAGTTAACTGCCGCTGATCTGCTAGTACCCGCCTCCTGTATAAAGGGGTAAAATCATTGGTGGAGCAGTGTGCCCCCCCCCTCAATCCCCCCATCCCATTAAAATCATTGGTGGCACAGTGCGCCGGCCCCTCTCAACCCTCCAGTATTAAAATCATTGGTGGCAGTGGCCACAGGGACCTCTCCACTCCCCCTCATTGGTGGTGCAGTGGCAGCTTCTGATCGGAGCCCCAGCTGTGTAAGCCTGGGGCTCCGATCGGTTACCATGGCAGCCAGGACGCTACAGAAGCCCTGGTTGCCATGGTAACATCCCTGATGCTGTGTGCACAAAGCACAGAGCAGCAGGGACAGTGTGGAGTCCTATTCACCATGATAGAGATCTATCAGGGTGAATAGGAAAAGGGATGAAAGATCCCAGGTTCTAGCCCCTAAGGGGGGAAATAGTTATTAAATAATAAGTGAAAAAAAAAACAAAAAACACTAAAATATGAAGTATAAATCACCCCCCTTTTCCCAATTTCACATATAAAATATATAAATAAACATATTACATCGCCACGTCAGAAAAGTCCAAACTATTAAAATATAAAAAAAAAATCTAGGTGGTGAATGCCGGAACAGAAAAAATAAAATAAAAACTGCGCGATTCGCCATTTTTAAAAATGAGGAATGCACGTGGCTTTTTTTGTTTATTTTTTTCGCGTGGTATCGAATGGTATCGAGTATCGCAATACTTTTTCATGGTATCGAAACCGAATCAAAAATTTGGTATCGCAACAACTCTACTACAGAATCGGGGCAATAAATATAGCATTTTTTTGGGCTGTTAATTAACCCTTGCTTTGTTACTGGAAAAAATGGATTAAAATGGAAAATTTGCCAAAAAATCTAAATTCTGAAATTTTAACACCATTTGCCATTAACTCTTGTGGAACACCTAAAGGGTTAACAAAGTTTGTAAAATCAGTTTTGATTACCTTGAGGGGTGTAGTTTATAGAATGGGGTCATTTTGGGGTGGTTTCTATTATGTAAGCCTCGCAAAGTGACTTCAGACCTGAACTGGTCCCTAAAAATTGGGTTTTTGAAAATGTCTGAAAAATTTCAAGATTTGCTTCTAAACTTCTAAGCCTTGTAACATCCCCAAAAAATAAAATATCATTCCCAAAATGATCCAAACATGAAGTAGACATATGGGGAATGTAAAGTAATAACTATTTTTGGAGGTATTACTATGTATTATAGAAGTAGAGAAATTGAAACTTGGAAATTTGCAATTCTTTAAGAATTTTGGGTAAATTTGTTTTTTTTTAAAATAAATAAAAATGAATTTTTTTGACTTCATTTTACCAGTGTCATGAAGTACACTATGTGACAAAAAAAACTATCTCAGAATGGCCTGGATAAGTCAAAGCGTTTTAAAGTTAGCAGCACTTAAAGTGACACTGGTCAGATTTGCAAAAAATGGCCTTAAGGTGAAATAGGGCTGAGTCCTTAAGGGGTTAAGGAGACGGGTCACTGTTAAGGGGGCGGGGTGCTGTAGATGTCACTATTATAGTGGATACTGTCGATATCTTTAAACGACACACAGAAACATTAAATTAAATAGATTATACCCGTGCAAAGCCCTTCAGCTAGTGTCTTCATAAAAACAATAATAAATAGTTAAAACCAGCCCTTGATGAAAATGCAGGGCACATGACAAAGGCTGGCCATACATTTAAGATCACTCCCGATCACCCAATACACTTGCATGCTTGACTCGGCAGCGCAGGCATGTGTTCTGTGTAGGTAAAGGAAAGGGAGCCACTGACAGACTTCCCTGGCTTTCCTCCCCGAGAACAAAAGGATCAGCCAGTGGAAATCCAACTGCCCAGTCCTTACCTCTCCCATCATCTGTCATTGCAGGAGAGTTGGGAGGCCCTGTATGTACACATTATCAGCCAGCTTACATCTAATGTGTAGGTATAGCCAACCCAAAGGAATCTAGTTAATCTTTGTGGAAAAATTCATGGTCTCCATGTTTAGATGTTGAGCTATGTGATGAATCCTATCTGAATCTAGGTTGAAGAACTGCACTGACGAATGGAACAAGTGTTCTGCAGACAAATGTGGATTGTGTTGCTATACAAGTGGCCATTACCTGTCAGAAAATAGAATGGAAAGGGGAGAGACACAAATCCGCTATGTACAGAGATTGTGAACTTGTTTTCTAATATGTTGGGATTATGTAAGCGTAATAAATAGCACTCAGTGTGATTGTTCTGTGAAGGTTACCACCTGCTCAGATGCCTTGCAGCGCGCTTACTCCATTGCTTTTTAGCTGGTAGGTCAAGGCTTTGGCTGCAGTCTCGTAATGGTAAAGTGTATTTTTAGCTGTTTTCTCTTTGTAAGTTTAGAATTGGTACCATGCGGGCTGGAGATTTAGAATCAAGGTATTAATATTTAAATAATGATAAATTATGCACCTGCCATAAGCCAGCATCAAAAGTCACCATCGTGCTTACCCTTGGGTGGTTTCCCCCAGAAATACCTGACAGGCAGAAGATTGCTACCTATGATCAGGAGAACCCAAAGTGTTTTCTGACAGTGTCAAAAATACGTTGTGTTAATAGTCAGTGCAGCTGGTGTTTACTAGGAATTACGCTTAAAATAGTATCATAGGAACTATTTATAGGCAAATCTTGAGAAGCGTCATGTTCATGAACGGCAAGCAAATTTGGGATAGTCTTGATGAAGACAACAGTGCATCCATGTAAATGATAGTGTTAGGCATTATGGGTTTCCTGCTTTCCTAACTTTCCTATAATTAAAAAGGGTTTCAAAGGATAACCTCTGGATAGGTCATCAGTACCTCATCGGTGGGGGTCCGACACCCAGGTCCCCGATCAGCTGTTTGAGAGGGCGCCACAGCGTTCTCTGTGCTTACCAAGCGCCGTACATTGTATAGAGGCTGTGCTTGGTATTACAGCTCAGCCCTTGGGCACATTGTCTCTGGCCTAGGGAAACTGAGAGATTGCAAGCGGTCGTGCCTTCTCAAACAGCTGATCGGTGGGCTTCCAGGGTGTCGGACCCCCACCCTCATCAGTATTAAAGTCTCAGAAGACGTTTTTCTCACATTGATGATCTATCCTCAGGATAGGTCATCAATATCAGATTGGCGGGGGTCCAACTCCCAGCCCCCCAGTCGATCAGCTGTTTGAATGTACGGCGCTGTGCTTGGTAAGCCGCGAGGAGGCTTCAAACAGCTGATCGGTGAGGGTGCCAGGAGTCAGACCTCCACTGGTCAGATATTGATGCCCTATCCTGAGGATAAGCCATCAATATCGAACTCCCAGAAAATCCCATTAACACATTTTTTACACACTGAGCACTCCACGCTGAAATCCATGTGAAATGCGCACTCCATTATTTACAGTGGACATTCAAATTGCTATTCATATGGCTGCAATTTTTTTTTTCCCCATATGGAATTTTAATTCTCGCAAGCAAGTGACATTCTGCTTGGAAACAGTGGTGACTTTTTCACAGACAGATTAGTTTATGAGCATGTTTGGCATATACCCTGGGAAAATCACCCAAAGTATTTGCTGACATGCCCATAGGCTGAATTGCCAAAAGGGAGACAATTTGGCATACGTTTGGCAGGTTTACATCAGGATTCAGGGTCTTAGGGTCCATTCACACATCCGCAATTCTGTTCTGCATTTTGCGGAACGATATGATGCCCGGATCCGGAATTGCGGATCCGCACTTCCGGGTCTGCAATACGTTCCTGAAAAAAATAGAACATGTCCTATTCTTGTCCACTGGTGAGATCTCCCTGTCCGCTGGTGCGCAGGAGCGGTGTATCCCAACGGGAGTAATTAGCCGCGCTTGCGCACTGGCCCGTAATTTTTTCCCTACCCTCTATCCGCTGCGGAGGCTCCCGGCTTACGTGGCCCATTCTCCCCAACTCTGGTGTGAAATTTCCCTAACCCGTTGTTGTGCACCTGCGCGGCACACCTCCTTCCAAAGCTCGGAACGTCATGTCCGGTGCGGCCGCGTCACAACAGGAAGTGACTAGGGTAGGTAAATTTCACGGGTAGGTAAATTTCACGGAACACCGGCCCTTAATAGAACAGTCCTATCCTTGTCCATAGTGTGGACAATAATAGGGCATGTTCTATTTTTTTTGTGAAACGGACACGGAATGCACATGGAGTCATTTTCGTTCTTTTTTGCAGCCCTGTTGAAATGAATGGTTTCGCATACAGGCCGCAAAAAAACCTCAATGGACACGGGGGGGGCCATACGTTTGTATGCTTAGTCCTTAAGGCAGTAGAAATGACCAGACAGGCTCCCGTTAACTACTAGAACAGACTGATTTGTCAGATTGATGTCGCAGCCTTTGTATGGTTATGTACTAGTGCAACATGCTCTGAAGCCGTTATGTTGTTCTGACACGATAACAGAAGAGTCATCTGTCAGTTATGTGACTGGCATAAAATATGCTGCCACATTAAACACGTATATTACATTAATTGCTCTAAAGCAAATGACGACATTATGTTTTACATTCTATTCCCCCTGAATAACAGATTATGACCCTACAAACAAACACAACATAGCAAAGCAGACCGATTAGATCTAGGTCAACTGCCTGTAGAAAGTGTTTGTCGCTTCTGCGTAATGTGTGCTGGGTGTGTACTCACACTGCTGTTTGTACATGTGGTAGTACAAACTGAGCTCGCTCTTGAAATATTTAATGGGAAACTTCTTTCGTCAGTCCTTCTGTAGCAGTCAACACAAATTATTCAACTACACTGCTCAAAAAAATAAAGGGAACACTTAAACAACACAATGTAACTCCAAGGCAATCACACTTCTGTGAAATCAAACTGTCCACTTAGGAAGCAACACTGAGTGACAATCAATTTCACATGCTGTTGTGCAAATGGGATAGACAACAGGTGGAAATTATAGGCAATTAGCAATAAAGGAGTGGTTCTGCAGGTGGTGACCACAGACCACTTCTCAGTTCCTATGCTTCCTGGATGATGTTTTGGTCACTTTTTAATGTTGGCGGTGCTTTCACTCTAGTGGTAGCATGAGACGGAGTCTACAACCCCCACAAGTGGCTCAGGTAGTGCAGCTTATCCAGGATGGCACATCAATGCGAGCTGTGGCAAGAAGGTTTGCTGTGTCTGTCAGCGTAGTGTCCAGAGCATGGAGGCGCTACTAGGAGACAGGCCAGTACATCAGGAGACGTGGAGGAGGCCGTAGGAGGGCAACAACCCAGCAGCAGGACCGCTACCTCTGCCTTTGTGCAAGGAGGAACAGGAGGAGCACTGCCAGAGCCCTGCAAGATGACCTCCAGCAGGCCACAAATGTGCATGTGTCTGCTCAAACGGTCAGAAACAGACTCCATGAGGGTGATATGAGGGCCCAACGTCCACAGGTGGGGGTTGTGCTTACAGCCCAACACCGTGCAGGACGTTTGGCATTTGCCAGAGAACACCAAGATAGGCAAATTCGCCACTGGCGCCCTGTGCTCTTCATAGATGAAAGCAGGTTCACACTAAGCACATGTGACAGACGTGACAGAGTCTTGAGACGCCGTGGAGAACGTTCTGCTACCTGCAACATCCTCCAGCATGACCGGTTTGGCATTGGGTCAGTAATGGTGTGGGTGGCATTTCTTTGGAGGGCTGCACAGCCCTCCATGTGCTCGCCAGAGGTAGCCTGACTGCCATTAGGTACCGAGATGAGATCCTCAGACCCCTTGTGAGACCATATGCTGGTGCTGTTGGCCCTGGGTTCCTCCTAACGCAAGACAATGCTAGACCTCATGTGGCTGGAGTGTGTCAGCAGTTCCTGCAAGACGAAGGCATTGATGCTATGGACTGGCCTGCCCGTTCCCCAGACTTGAATCCAATTGAGAACATCTGGGACATCATGTCTCGCTCTATCCACCAACGTCACGTTGCACCACAGACTGTCCAGGAGTTGGCAGATGCTTTAGTCCAGGTCTGGGAGGAGATCCCTCAGGAGACCGTCCGCCACCTCATCAGGAGCATGCACAGGCGTTGTAGGGAGGTCATACAGGCACGTGGAGGCCGCACACACTACTGAGCCTCATTTTGACTTGTTTTAAGGACATTACATCAAAGTTGGATCAGCCTGTAGTGTGTTTTTCCACTTTAATTTTGAGGGTGACTCCAAATCCAGTCCTCCATGGGTTGAAAAATTTGATTTCCATTTTTTTTATTTTTGTGTGATTTTGTTGTCAGCACATTCAACTATGTAAAGAACAAAGTATTTCAGAAGAATATTTAATTAATTCAGATCTAGGATGTGTTATTTTTGTGTTCCCTTTATTTTTTTCAGCAGTGTATATATGTTTGTGTGTATATATATATACACTGCGTGCTGAATTATTAGGCAAATGAGTATTTTGACAACATCATCCTCTTTATGCATGTTGTCTTACTCCAAGCTGTATAGGCTCGAAAGCCTACTACCAATTAAGCATATTAGGTGATGTGCATCTCTGTAATGAGAAGGGGTGTGGTCTAATGACATCAACACCCTATATTAGGTGTGCATAATTATTAGGCAACTTCCTTTCCTTTGGCAAAATGGGTCAAAAGAAGGACTTGACAGGCTCAGAAAAGTCAAAAATAGTGAGATATCTTGCAGAGGGATGCAGCACTCTTAAAATTGCAAAGCTTCTGAAGCGTGATCATCGAACAATCAAGCGTTTCATTCAAAATAGTCAACAGGGTCGCAAGAAGCGTGTGGAAAAACCAAGGCGCAAAATAACTGCCCATGAACTGAGAAAAGTCAAGCATGCAGCTGCCAAGATGCCACTTGCCACCAGTTTGGCCATATTTCAGAGCTGCAACATCACTGGAGTGCCCAAAAGCACAAGGTGTGCAATACTCAGAGACATGGCCAAGGTAAGAAAGGCTGAAAGACGACCACCACTGAACAAGACACACAAGCTGAAACGTCAAGACTGGGCCAAGAAATATCTCAAGACTGATTTTTCTAAGGTTTTATGGAGTGATTAAATGAGAGTGAGTCTTGATGGGCCAGATGGATGGGCCCGTGGCTGGATTGGTAAAGGGCAGAGAGCTCCAGTCCGACTCAGACGCCAGCAAGGTGGAGGTGGAGTACTGGTTTGGGCTGGTATCATCAAAGATGAGCTTGTGGGGCCTTTTCGGGTTGAGGATGGAGTCAAGCTCAACTCCCAGTCCTACTGCCAGTTTCTGGAAGACACCTTCTTCAAGCAGTGGTACAGGAAGAAGTCTGCATCCTTCAAGAAAAACATGATTTTCATGCAGGACAATGCTCCATCACACGCGTCCAAGTACTCCACAGCGTGGCTGGCAAGAAAGGGTATAAAAGAAGAAAATCTAATGACATGGCCTCCTTGTTCACCTGATCTGAACCCCATTGAGAGCCTGTGGTCCATCATCAAATGTGAGATTTACAAGGAGGGAAAACAGTACACCTCTCTGAACAGTGTCTGGGAGGCTGTGGTTGCTGCTGCACGCAATGTTGATGGTGAACAGATCAAAACACTGACAGAATCCATGGATGGCAGGCTTTTGAGTGTCCTTGCAAAGAAAGGTGGCTATATTGGTCACTGATTTGTTTTTGTTTTGTTTTTGAATGTCAGAAATGTATATTTGTGAATGTTGAGATGTTATATTGGTTTCACTGGTAAAAATAAATAATTGAAATGGGTATATATTTCTTTTTTGTTAAGTTGCCTAATAATTATGGACAGTAATAGTCACCTGCACACACAGATATCCCCCTAAAATAGCTAAAACTAAAAACAAACTAAAAACTACTTCCAAAAATATTCAGCTTTGATATTAATGAGTTTTTTGGGTTCATTGAGAACATGGTTGTTGTTCAATAATAAAATTAATCCTCAAAAATACAACTTGCCTAATAATTCTGCACTCCCTGTACAGTATAAGTGCTGGGAGGTGTGTATATCCCACCCAGATACCCCAGCTGGGTAAGTTAACTGAAATCCAGAAAGCTGCAGTGGTTTCAGCCAGGGTGGATTTGATTTAAATCAAAATGATTTAAATCACTAGTCAGTAAGGCTTGATTTAAATCATAGTTTTCTACATAAAGACTAAATCTTGCTGATATAACTTATAATATGCAAGTAGATGAAGATTTTTAGAATAACAACTTTTCATATTAGTTTGATTAGGTTGATTCTGCATTTATAGGTTTGTAGAAGTTAGGATTAAGGTCTTTTTCTCAACTCTGTTCATGTTATAACATTTTTGCTCTGAAGAAGAGGCATGTGATCTCTGCTGAGTCAAATTTTGAGAACTGCAAAAGTAAACAAAGCATCTGTGATAATATCTTGTAGGCAGAGAAACTGCCCAATAATCTTACAAAAACCTCTGGAAGAGCATGACATTGTGAATGGATTAATGGAATTTATTTACCCAAAAAATTACACATATAGAAACATAGAATGTGTCGTCAGATAAGAACCATTTGGCCCATCTAGTCTGCCCAAACTACTGAATACTATGAATAGCCCTTGGCCCTATCTTATATGAAGGATGGCCTTATGGCTATCCCATGCATGCTTAAACTACTTCACTGTATTTGAAGCTACCACTTCTGCAGGAAGGCTATTCCATGCATCCACTACTCTCTCAGTAAAGTAATACTTCCTGATATTACTTTTAAACCTTTGCCCCTCTAATTTAAAACTATGTCCTCTTGTAGCAGTTTTTCTTCTATTAAATATTCTCTCCTCTTTTACCTTGTTGATTCCCTTTATGTATTTAAAAGTTTCTATCATATCCCCTCTGTCTCGTCTTTCTTCCAAGCTATACATGTAAAGGTCCTTTAATCTTTCCTGGTAAGTTTTGTCCTGCAATCCATGTACTAGTTTAGTAGCTTTTCTCTGAACTCTCTCCAAAGTATCAATATCCTTCTGGAGATATGGTCTCCAGTACTGAGCACAATACTCCAAATGAGGTCTCACTAGTGCTCTGTAGAGCGGCATGAGCACCTCCCTCTTTCTACTGGTAATGCCTCTCCCTATACACCCAAGCATTCTGCTAGCATTTCCTGCTGCTCTATGACATTGTCTGCCTACCTTTAAGTCTTCTGAAATAATGACCCCTAAATCCCTTTCCTCAGAAACTGAGGTTAGGACTGCATCACTGATTTTATATTCTGCGCTTGGGTTTTTACGCCCCAGTTGCATTATCTTGCACTTATCAACATTAAATTTTAGTTGCCAGATTTTTGACCATTCCTCTAGTTTTCCTAAATCCTTTTCCATTTGGTGTATCCCTCCAGGAGCATCAACCCTGTTACAAATCTTAGTGTCGTCAGCAAAAAGACACACCTTACCATCGAGGCCTTTCTCTGATAAAGATATTAAACAATATGGGTCCCAGAACAGATCCCTGAGGTACCCCACTGGTAACAAGACCATGGTCTGAATATACTCCATTGACTACAACCCTCTGTTGTCTGTCCCTCAGCCACTGCCTAATCCATTCAACAATGTGGGAGTCCACGTACAGCCTTATTCTACATAATTTAAAAACTAATCTTTATTTCATGATGGAATAACCTTTGGATGGTAACATATTTTCCTCAAAAAGCATTTTGTATAAAAAAAATCTGATTTAAATAAAAAAAATCTGTTTTTTTTAAATTCTTTTTAAATAATAGATTTTTATCCACCCTGGTTTCAGCAAAGTGTAGTTTGCTGAGACAGTTTTGTCTAGATGTTGTACTGGGCTGGATTTCATGTGGACTGGGGGATATGTTTGGTAGTGGGATCTGCCAGCCCACACCATTCCACTACATGTATTGTCTTTTGCCGGAGGTGATGCATGTGAGGCCTACTGCTGTAATCAAGGAGGGATAAAGCAACCCTCTGTGTATGACTTGGAGGGAGAAAGACTGAGGAAGCCTGAGAGGCTCTGTGTGGTCTCAGCCAGGAGGCTTTGTAAAGCCTGAAGTTTGGGGGGGCCCAGCGACGCCTACGGAAAGAGGGTCGCACGGTCAGAGTCGGGAGGACTTCTGGACCATCTTCCCGCAAGGGTGCTGGTGTAGTTACAGCCTGGAGCCTGCTGGACCGTATATGGCTGAGGAAGCTGGATCTAATCCCGTGTTGTGAGCTACGCTCTATAGGGGAGGTAGAGACAACAAGTGTATTAGGTAGAGCCCAGACGGGCAGGTGTTTATTTTTGCTCTGTTTATGTTTGTGCTGGTGCTGAAGTGCCAAAATAAAGCACCATTTGGACTTGAACCCCATTCTCAGATGAGAAGTCTGTGATTGTGACCCCCCTGAGAGAAAGCGATCCCTTACAATATACACTGCTCAAAAAAATGGGAACACTTAAACAACACAATGTAACTCCAAGTCAATCACACTTCTGTGAAATCAAACTGTCCACTTAGGAAGCAACACTGAGTGACAATCAATTTCACATGCTGTTGTGCAAATGGGATAGACAACAGGTGGAAATTATAGGCAATTAGCAAGACACCCCCAATATAAGAATGGTTCTGCAGGTGGTGATCACAGACCACTTCTCAGTTCCTATGCTTCCTGGCTGATGTTTTGGTCACTTTTGAATGCTGGCGGTGCTTTCACTCTAGTGGTAGCATGAGACGGAGTCTACAACCCACACAAGTGGCTCAGGTAGTGCAGCTTATCCAGTATGGCACATCAATGCGAGCTGTGGCAAGAAGGTTTGCTGTGTCTGTCAGCGTAGTGTCCAGAGCATGGAGGCGCTACCAGGAGACAGGCCAGTACATCAGGAGACGTGGAGGAGGCCGTAGGAGGGCAACAACCCAGCAGCAGGACTGCTACCTCCACCTTTGTGCAAGGAGGAACCGGAGGAGCACTGCCAGAGCCCTGCAAAATGACCTCCAGCAGGCCGCAAATGTGCATGTGTCTGCTCAAATGGTCAGAAACAGACTCCATGAGGGTGATATGAGGGCCCGACGTCCACAGGTGGGGGTTGTGCTTACAGCCCAACACCGTGCAGGACGTTTGGCATTTGCCAGAGAACACCAAGATTGGCAAATTAGCCACTGGCGCCCTGTGCTCTTCACAGATGAAAGCAGGTTCACACTGAGCACATGTGACAGACGTGACAGAGTCTGGAGACGCCGTGGAGAACGTTCTGCTGCCTGCAACATCCTCCAGCAATGCCAGCGTGACCGTTTTGGCATTGGGTCAGTAATGGTGTGGGGTGGCATTTCTTTGGAGGGCCGCACAGCCCTCCATGTGCTCGCCAGAGGTAGCCTGACTGCCATTAGGTACCGAGATGAGATCCTCAGACCCCTTGTGAGACCATATGCTGGTGCGGTTGGCCCTGGGTTCCTCCTAATGCAAGACAATGCTAGACCTCATGTGGCTGGAGTGTGTCAGCAGTTCCTGCAAGATGAAGGCATTGATGCTATGGACTGGCCTGCCCATTCTCCAGACCTGAATCCAATTGAGCACATCTGGGACATCATGTCTCGCTCTATCCACCAACGTCACGTTGCACCACAGACTGTCCAGGAGTTGGCAGATGCTTTAGTCCAGGTCTGGGAGGAGATCCCTCAGGAGACCGTCCGCCACCTCATCAGGAGCATGCACAGGCGTTGTAGGGAGGTCATACAGGCACGTGGAGGCCACACACACTACTGAGCCTCATTTTGACTTGTTTTAAGGACATTACATCAAAGTTGGATCAGCGTGTAGTGTGTTTTTCCACTTTAATTTTGAGGGAGACTCCAAAATTTGATTTCCATTTTTTTATTTTTGTGTGATTTTGTTGTCAGCACATTCAACTATGTAAAGAACAAAGTATTTCAGAAGAATATTTAATTAACTCAGATCTAGGATGTGTTATTTTTGTGTTCCCTTTATTTTTTTGAGCAGTGTATATAGTCAGTTTACTGCTGCTATTGAGGGACTATGTTATCTGCAAGGTAATCAGAGTTATTAATGGTAGGTGTAGATTTTGGATACAGTATGACAGCTGTATTGTTCTTCTCATAGGCCTAGATGAAGATGTCCACAGAAGAGCACTATACTTATTAGTGTAATGTGCGATGCTCTAGTTTTGTCACTCATCTTCTTCCCTCTTTGGCCGCAGTGAATGGTCTGCCTGAAAAAGTTAAGCTACCGTATTTTTCGCTTTATAAGATGCACTCCCCCCCCCCCCCCCAAAAGTGGTCCATGCTGTTAGTATTGGGGTCAGTTAACACGGCTGATTTTCAAAATACACATGTAAAAAAACAAGCGCTGAATCCAAGCAGATTTTTACACCTCAAATACAGGCCTCTTGAACATGAATAATACAGATTACGTGCGTTCAGGAAAACTTGCACCATTTCGCAAGAAAGTTCAGTCAGTTTTGTCTACTATTGCATTCAGGTTTTTTTTTTTCTCGCGGGTGAAATGCGCATTAATGCATTTTTTCACGCACATGATAAAAAACTGAAGGTTTACAAACAACATCTCTTAGGGTACTTTCACACTAGCGTTTTTCTTTTCCGGCATAGAGTTCCGTCACAGGGGCTCTATACCGGAAAAGAACTGATCAGGCATATCCCCATGCATTCTGAACGGAGAGTAATCCGTTCAGGATGTCTTCAGTTCAGTCATTTTGACAGATCAGGCAAAAGAGAAAACCGTAGCATGCTACGGTTTTATCTCCGGCGAACAAAACTGAAGACTTGCCTGAATGGCGTATCCGGCATTTTTTTCCCATAGGAATGTATTAGTGCCGGATCTGGCATTCAAAATACCGGAATGCCGGATCCGTCCTTCCGGTCTGCGCATGCGCAGACCTTTAAAAATGAGAAAAAAATAAATACCGGATCCGTTTTGCCTGATGACACCGGAAAAACGGATCCGGTATTGCAATGCATTTTTCTGACTGATCAGGCATTTTTCAGACTGATCAGGATTCTGATCAGTCTGAAAAATGCCTGATCAGTCAGAAATAATGACATGCGTTTGCATACAGTTTGCCTGATCAGGCAGGCAGTTCAGGCAACAGAACTGCCTGGCGGAATCAAACAACGCAAGTGTGAAAGTACCCTAAGCAACCATCAGTGAAAAACGCATCGCATCCCTACCTGCTTGCAGTAGCGATGCGTTTTTCACGCAGCCCCATTCACTTCTATGGGGCCAGGGCTATGTGAAAAACGCAGAATATAGAACATGCTGCGATTTTCACGCAACGCACAAGTGATACGTGAAAAACAACGCTCATGTACACAGACACATTGAAATGAATGGGTCCGGATTTAGTGTGGGCACAATACGTTCGCATCACGCATTGCACCCGCGTGGAAAACTCGCTCGTCTGAAAGGGGCCTTACGCTTGTTTTTTGACGCATTTTTTTGTAAAGTTTTTTTCTGGCAGATTTTTTTACTTTATTAAATTCTATATTACTTTTCCCACAAGTGGTTTTTGGCACGTTTATGCAAGAGAAAATGCGTGCATGTGCATATCCCAAATGGTGCATTTTTTTTCTGCTTCCCATTAATTTGTATGGGAAAATCAGCGCTGCTTCTTTTTTACACTCTTTTTTACATGTGTAAAAAAAAAAAGCAAGTGCTGCTTCCTATTGAAATGAATGGGAGGCTGTTTTGCAGCGTTTTTGGAGCAGATTTGGGACTGATTTTGGGTCAGAAATGCTCCAAAATCAGCGCCAAGAAACTCCTTGTAAACTGGCCCTTAGACTGAATGCATACAGAAACATACCAGAGCAATGTCTCCATAGTTCCTAATGAATTAGGCTACTTTCACACTGGCGTTTTGGCTTTCCGTTCGTGAGATCCATTCAGGGCTCTCACAAGCGGTCCAAAACGGATCAGTTTTGCCCTAATGCATTCTGAATGGAAAATGATCCGCTCAGAATACATCAGTTACCTCCGTTCCGTCTCCATTCCGCTTAGGAGACGGACACCAAAACGCTGCTTGGAGCGTTTTGGTGTCCATCTGATGAAACAGAGCCAAACGGATCCGTTCTGACACACTATGTAAGTCAATGGGGACGGATCCGTTTTCTATGACACAATCTGGCACAATAGAAAACGGATCCGTCCTCCTTTGATTTTCAATGGTGTTCAAGACGGATCCGTCTTGGCTATGTTACAGATAATACAAACGGATCCGTTCTGAAACGGATGCATGCGGTTGTATTATCTGAACGGATGCGTTTGTGCAGATCCATGACGGATCCGCACCAAACGCGAGTGTGAAAGTAGCCTTAGATATATTGGTGATTAGACACGTTGTGTTTATGTACGTCACAGAGCGACAGGTACAAGAAGCAATTGTTCCCTAATGTAGATCAAGGTTAGTCGGTGAAATGAATACTCATGAAGAATGACTCCGAGGAAAATCCAACTTCAGTGCCGGCGAGGCGTGGGAGCGTGATTCAGCTGAGATAATTACCGGCAGTAATTTAGTCTAAAGTGAATGCTGAGCAGAAATAAAAAGCCACACTCGGGGAATTGTAGTCCTAATGGTTGTAATAGATGTGTCCCAGGAAGAGGATGCAGTTGTAAATAAAGCGTGATTAGTAGATGAAGATAGAGCAGGGTATGATTACTAAGACTGGCTATTTATACATCGGTCTTAATAAATTCAGCGCATCTTACTCCACCCGATGTCGAGTAAAGGGGTTTGATGTAAAAAATGAAAATCAGATCGACAATCTCTTTCTAACAAAGCTAGAACCAGCCCTGTACCTCACATGGGTCCAGAGATCTCCACATTCACTGCTCCAATTGCTCTGCTAGATTATCTTCAGCCTGGCAGCTCAGGGGGGCATGTCCTTTCTGCTGCAGGCCTCTCCCTGTTACTACCACAGCTTCTAACAGAACTTATGGCTTGTAGCAGTTAAAGATTTAAACTGAGCATGTGCGACCACCTCAGGTGGACAAGAAATGAGGAAGAGAACAAACAGCTGGTGGCGCTATACAGATACATTTTATTGAATAACTCGGTAGTTATACGTTTTTAATTACATGCAGTTACATAAGTATTCAGATCCGGGTGCTGGTTTGAAAACTGTAGGGTTGTTTCATGACACAACCCCTTTTAAAGGGAATCTGACAACCTCCCTATCAAATGGAACACAGATTTTCATTATTGCTCCAAGGCTCCGTTCCTGAGAGATGATACTTTTTTAATATGCAAATTAAGCCTTTGGTGCAATGAGGGCATCACCGTTGCTCTTGTTACGCACACGCTCCACTCATGTCTGTGGTCAGACCCTCCCTGAATGTTTTGCCACTGCCTGGCCGTGTCAATCAAAGCAGCTAGAGAGAGGCTGGCCACAGAAACGAGCAGAGCCTGGGCGCTGCAAGAGCAAAAGTAACACCCTCATTGCACTAAAGCCTTAATTTGCATATTAAGAAAAATTATCACAACTATGGAATGGAGCTACGGATCAAAAAAAGAACAGCAGCGTTTCAATCAGGTGAACCACAGCTTTGGGTCTATGCAGACAGTCTGGTCGCTGGTGCCAGATTCCCTGCAATACCTTTGTCGCATCTTTGGCTGCCCGTACACCACAAACCGAAATTAGCACCAGCTATAATTTACACCCTTTTCTGTTGTAATTTATGACAAATGTTTTGCGCTAATGTACAAAGTTGTGCCTTTTGTGTGTCATAAAACGGCTAGTACAGCTTGGATGTTGTCCATATGTATAGGGATGTCAGCTGACAGTTCTCTTTTTGGTCTGTGGACGGCACACAACACAGGACTCTTTGCTCACCAGCTGTGATGCTGCCTCCCCTCTTCCACCTTTAGGCTAGTTTCACACTATTGGTAAATTCTTCCGGCAGGCTGAAGGCTTTTTCCAGAAGATATCGTATCAAGCATAGCCAGAAAAGGCTGGAGCACCACCAGGCCCCATTGACTATACCGCGCATGTACTGCACATGGGTCCAGAGATCTCCACATTCACTGCTCCAGTTGCTCTGCTAGATTCTCTTCAGCCTGGCAGCTCAGGGGGGCATGTCCTTTCTGCCTCAGCTCTCTCCCTTTAACTGCTACAGCTTCTAACAGAACATATGGCTGGTGACAGTTGAAGATTTAAACTGAGCACGTTCAACCAGCTCATGAGATGGACAAAAAAGAAGGAAAAGAACAAACAGCAGGTGGCGCCATACAGATACATTTTATTGAATAACTCACTGGCTACACTAGGTTTTTAATTCCATCAGACCAGATTGTCTGGTCTGATGAAACCAAAATGTATCTTTTTGGCCTCCGTTCTAAGCATAATGTCTGGATAAAACCAGGCACTGACTAGGATCCCTACAGTGAAGCATGGTGGCATCATGCTTTGTGGTTGTTTTTCAGCGGGTAGGACAGAGATCTGGTCAGAGTTGAGGGAAAGCTAAATGTAGCAAAATACATAGTTATTATTAATGAAAACCTGATCTAGAGTGCTCTGGACCTCAGGCTGGGCCAAAGGTTTACCTTCCAACAAGACAAGGACCTTAACCACACAGCCAACACAACACAGGGGCGGGTTAGGGACAACTCTGTGAATGTCCTTGAGTGGACAAGCCAGAGCCCTGACTTGAACCCAATCAAACTTCTCTGGTAAGACCTTAAAATGTCTGTCCACTGATGGTTCCCATCCAACCTGACAGAACTACAAAAAAGAATGCCCCTAATTACTAACCAAACACTGCCATGAAGACCAAAGAACTCTCCAAACAAGTAAGGGACAATGTTGTTGAGAAGTACAAGTCAGGGTTAGGTTATAAAAAAATAACCAAATCTTTGATGATCCCCAGGAGCACCATCAAATCTATCATAACCAAATGGAAAGAAAATGGCACAACAGCAAACCTGCCAAGAGACGGCCGCCCATCAAAACTCACGGACCGGTCAAGGAGGGCATTAATTAGAGAGGCAGCACAGAGACCCAAGGTAACCCTGGAGGAGCTGCAGAGTTCCACAGCAGAGACTGGGGTATCTGTACATAGGACAACAATAAGCAGTACGCTCCATAGAGTTGGGCTTTATGGCAGAGTGGCCAGAAGAAAGCCATTACTTTCAGCTAAAAACAAAAAGGCACGTTGTGAGTTTGTGAAAAGGCATGTGAGAGACTCCCAAGATGTATGGAGGAAGGTGCTCTGGTCTGATGAGAATAAAATTGAACTTTTTGGCCATCAAAGAATACGCTATGTCTGGTGCAAACCCAACACATCACCCAAAAAACACCATCCCCACAGTGGAACATGGTGGTGGCAGCATCATGCTGTGGGATGGGACTTGGAAACTGGTCAGAGTTTAGGGAAGAATGGATGGTTATAAATACAGGGATATTCTTGAGCAAAACCTGTACCACTCTGTGCGTGATTTGAGGCTAAGACGGAGGTCCACCTTCCAGCAGGACAATGACCCCAAACACACTGCTAAAGCAACACTTGAGTGGTTTATGGGGAAACATTTGAATGTGTTGGAATGGCCTAGTCAAAGCCCAGATCTCAACGAAGCCGCTGCCAGGAGCCGCTGCCGGCGCATCTAGCAGAGGCGGCACTGAGGTGAGGAAGGCGGCGATTATGGCTGGGAAAGAAGGCGCTGGGCACCAGACGGCCGGGCACCCTGTATTAACTGACGTCCCCTTGGGCACCTTAGGTAGGCGATTGACCGGTTATAAAAACCTGTTTTATGTGCTAATAGAGCCACAGGCAGATTTAATAAGTACTGTTTCAGATTCATGTTATTTGTACGGACCTGGCCATATGTTTAGGTTATAGGGCTAAAATGTCATGACAGAATCCCTTTAAAGATTGCTGTTCAAGAGCGTAAACCATCCAACTTGAAGGAGCTGGAGCAGTTTTGCAAGGAGGAATGGGCAAAAATCCCAGTGGTAACATGTGGCAAGCTCATAGAGACTTATCCAAAGCGACTTAGAGCTGTGATTTGCCGCAAAAGGTGGATCTACAAAGTATTGACTTTAGGGGCGTGAATAGTTATGCACATTGACTTTTCCTGTTATTTTGTCCTATTGTTGTTTGCTTCACAATAAAAATAAAATAAATCTTCAAAGTTGTGGGCTGTAAATTAAATGATGCAAATCCATCCTTTGGGACTGTCCCAACCTCAAAGAATTATGGGCCCAAATCTTTCAAACAATTTCTCTTTTGACTAAAACCCCAATTTCGCCTGATCCTGCTCTAGCCCTGTTATTTTTAAAGTTAAACGAGATTCCCAGAGAGGCAAGAGTGATAAGCTTGCACATTTTCCTAGCTACAAAACTACGCATAGTGACCTACTGGAAAAGCAGGAGAATACCGTCCCTTTCTGAAATAATAGAATCAGTGGCTACTACTTCGGTATACGAAAAAATTATGGCATATAAGGACGCTAGAATTAGCAGGTATGAGACAGAGTGGGCAAAATGGGATATTATACAGGATCGGTCAAGAACTCTATTCGGGCCTGGACCTAATCTGTAGTATTCGGGACACTTGGGCGGGTCAAACCATCCTACTGCGAGTCAAGCCACCCTTATTCAGGTCTTATTGCAATGACTTGGGCAATGTAATGTGATAATGTACTACCATGATATGTTGCGTCTTTCGGATATTCTCACCCCACAGGAAACCCTAATCCCTTTATTCCTTCTCCCCCCCCCCTCTATGTATTCCCCTCCCCCCCCTTATCCTTTGTTTATGTATTATTTGATTTATGATTTAAAACAGAAATGTATGGCGAAATATATGTTCCTGTATTACCTTTTCTTGAAAATGACAATAAAAACAATTGAAAAACAAACAAATGATGCAAATCCTCAAACAATCCATGTTAATTCCCGCTTGTGAGGCACCAAAATACGGAAAAAAAAAAGTCAAGGGGGGTGAATACTTTTGCAAGGCAAAAGATTTCTAACTTTCTGTTTTAAAGGGGTTCTGCACTTTGTTTAAACTGATGATCTATCCTCTGGATAGATCATCAGCTTCTGATTGGCGGGGGTCAGACACCCGGGCCCCCCGCCAATCAGCTGTTTGAGAAGGCAGCAGCGCTCCAGCAGCTGTGGCGTTGATCCAGCACCAGGGAGGAACAAGACACGGTCACCTCCAGAGGCTCTCAGACCGAATCTTCCTTTGGGCAGAAAAAAATCTACAATCCCTTGTGGCAGTACATCTGAAGGGATCCCTGAATCTCCAGGCGGATTACCTCAGTCGGCAAAGTCTGGATCCAGGCGAATGGTCTTTGTTCCAGACCGCTTTCCAACAGATTCGAGATCATTGGGGGAGTCCCATCCTAGACCTGTTCGCATCAGCAAAGAATCACAAGGCTCAGCATTTCTTCTCCCTCAACCGAAGAGACCCATGTGTGGCAATAGATTCTTTTACCCAGAGCTGGACGACAGGCCTAGTCTACGCCTTTTCCCCGATACCAGTAATCCCAAGAGTGCTCCAAACGTTTCAGTCCGAAAGGTGCATTCTGGCCCAGGAGAAGCTGGTTCGGGCTCCTCAGGTCCCTCAGCCCGGAAGATCCCATGCGATTCCTGCCGGAGGAGGGTCTTCTAACCCAGGGTCCCATACCGCACCCCAATACCAACCTCCTCAAGCTGTCCGCCTGGATTCTGAGCAATCCCTCTTGCTAGGGTTGGGGCTCTCTGAAAGAGTAGTTAAGACCCTCTTACTCAGTAGGAAGTCCAACATCTCCAAAGCGTACCTCAAATTTTGGAGGAAGTTCGCCTCCTGGGGCGGAGTCAGGTTCAACCAGTCCACCCCTAATATCCCTCTTATCCTGGATTTCCTCCAGGATGGGTTGGATTTGGGCCTTGCTCCTAACACATTGCAAGTCCAGGTGTCGGCCTTGGGGGCCCTCTATAATACCAGCCTTTATGAGCTCCCCTGGGTAGCAAGATTCCTGAAAGCGGCAGATCGACTAAATCCCGAGTCAGGAATATGGTCGCACCATGGAACCTTAACACCGTCCTTTTGGGGCTGTCGGATGTACCGTTTGAGCCTCTTCTCTCCCTCTCTCCCTATCTATTAAGTGGCTTACTCTGAAAACCATCTTCCTAGTGGCCATATCCTCCGCAAGGAGGGTTTGCGAGCTCCAGGCCCTGTCCATACAGGAACCCTTCCTCAAGGTGCTGGACGACAAGCTTGTTTTCAAATTAGACCCCTGTTTTCTCCCCAAAGTGGTCTCCTCCTTCCACAGGTCACAAGATATAGTTATTCCGTCTTTCTTTCCTAATCCTAAAGACGAGCAGGAATCTAGATTCCACAATTTAGACGTTAGGCGTTCAGTTCTTCATTATTTACACGCCACAGAGGAGTGGAGTATCGACAAAAATGTATTTATCCAGTGTCACGACTATGCTGTGGTCGTGACTCTTAGAGTCCGCATGCAGTTGTCAGCGGTCGTTTGGTTGTTCACCGCAGCTGTGAGTGTTTTGCCTCACGTGCGGTTGCCGCTGGCAACATGATGTGGTTGGCAGTGTAGCAGCCTGAGCGTTGCTGGGTTGCTCACTGTCTATGCATGCGGTTGCCTATGGCAACTTGTGTTATAGGTGTGCACTTTGTCTGTTTGGTGTGCACGGGGTTTATTGTGTGTGTATTCCCCTTTAAATGGCTTCACTACCATGTTTGGTGATGGAAGGGTTAACTCCTTTCCTAGTGTGTGTGGCTGTTTGGCATCCAGCAGGAACTAAATAGGCCAGAGGTTTGAGGGGTACTCCAGGCATGTTGCTGGAGTCATCCTCCTGGTAGCCTTATGCCATCTCTCCAGTGAGGGCCACCCTTGCGGTCATAAAGAATGTCGTGGTGATGTTATGCTTTATGTTTGTGTTATTCTTACTGCAGCTATGGATGTGGGTTCCTGTGTGTTTAGGTGTGTGTGCTGTGTCCATTTATGTTTGGTGTGGACATCAGCTTGTGAGCACGGGATCCAGTCAGTGTGTCTGTGGCAGGTAGGTGTGGAAGTAGTTTCACTCACCTGCCATATCTATATGCTGTATCTGTTCCCCATTCCTTGCAGCTCGGCCTGTGAGACTCCTGTTCCTCCGTATCTAGGAGGAACAGGTCGTCTTACCCTGCTCCTAGTTCAGGGCCACCCTGAGGGGTAATAGGGACCCCAGGTTCCGGAGTATGAGCCCTCCTACCATCAGGGTCGGCTCATACGGTTAGGAGTCAGGGTCAGAGTTAGGGACGCTGTAGGAGGTGACCTGCTCCCTAATTCTGTTGTTCTGGCCTAGCAGCTTGACTTTCCTTTAACATCCCCATCCTCAGCCGTGACATCCAATTTGCAGGTCCAAATAGGGGTAAGAAGGCAGCTAAGAGCTCTATATCCCGCTGGATTAGATGCACCATCTCCGAGGCCTATAAAGCCTCCGGTAAGGAGGCTCCTCCATCCCTTAGAGCCCACTCAGTTATATCGGTCTCCACTTCTTGGGCTGAGAGAGCCTCTGCTTCGTTAGAACAAATCTGCAGGGCAGCCACCTGGAAGAGGGCCCACACCTTCACCAAGCATTATAGGGTGGATGTGTTTGCTGACGAGGACTTGGCCTTTGGACGTAAGGTCCTAGGTGCTGTAGCCCCCCCCCCCCCCCCTAAGTTACTTTGTTAGTTCTCAGTTTGTGCTGTCATGGAGACGACTGGGGAAATTACTATTACACTCACCGGTAATCCGGTCTCCTGGAAGTCTCCATGACAGCACAACTTTGTCCCGCCCTTGTTTTTTTTCAATAGACTATTTTGACTAGTTATGTTCTACCCCTTGTCCTAGTCCTGTTATAATACACTGGCGATGAGGGGTGGGGGCGGGGTTTTTAACCTCTCTGTGTACTTTTTCCTGTCCTATCAGAGGAAGGCAATCTCAGTTTGTGCTGTCATGGAGACTTCCAGGAAACCAGATTACCGGTGAGTGTAATACTCATTTGATCCGGTAGTCTGATGCTCCAAATTATGTTTTAAGCGCTATCTTGCCAGTCAGCTTGAAGTCAAGGTAAGCACGCCTGCTAAGGCTACTTTCACACTAGCGGCAGGACGGATCCGATAGGCTGTTCACCCTGTCGGATCCGTCCTGCCGCTATTTCGCCATGCCGCCGGACCGCCGCTCCGTCCCCATTGACTATAATGGGAACGGGGCAGAGCTTCGGCGCAGCACGGCAGTGCGCGGTGAGAGGACGCCAGACTAAAAGTACTGCATATCCGACTTTTTAGTTCGGCGGCCTCTCACCGTGCACTGCCGTGCTGCACCGGAGCTCCGCCCCGTCCCTATTATAGTCAATGGGGATGGAGCGGCGGTCCGGCAGCACGGCAAAATAGCGGCAGGACGGATCCGACAGGGTGAACAGCCTGTCGGATCCGTCCTGCCGCTAGTGTGAGAGTACCCTAACCGTCCCCTCTTTTGTTAGATTGACAGGCTGCAGTGCGGCCGGGATCGCACAAGTTTTGCGCAGTGCGCCGCTGAAACCCAGCAGCCGGAGACAGGATCACACCCTGTACTTTGTATGAGTTTTGTGACTGTTTACTTTCTAGAGCTTTGAGGTTGACCTTCTACTTTTTTCATCCGTTTGTGCATTTCCCGTCTAGTAGAACCTCCTATAGCAGTGATGGTGAACCTTTTAGAGACAGAGTGCCCAAACTGCAACCCAAACCCACTTATTTATCGCAAAGTGCCAACACGGCAAGTTAACCTGAATCCTACAGGCCAATATAGGATATGTTCCATGTACTGTATCATTTAGCTATAATAGCCTGCCTACATTAAGTGCGCTGCCTGTGCCGTTCATAGTGCGCCCTGCGCTGATGAATGGTAGGAAAAGTTGAAGACATATTGGTACAGCATAGACTTTTTCCACGGTGAGGGTGCCCACATAGAGCGCTTTGAGTGCCGCCTCTGGCACCCGTGCCATAGGTTTGCCACCACTGTCCTATAGTATGTTGCCTCCCCTTGAAATGATTGCTTGATATTCACGTTTTTGCTGGAAACGTGCTTGTTATCCTGCTGCTCCATCTGCCACACGTGTCCTCAGAAAGGAGAACTGCCTCGGCCTAGTTACCTAGAGACAGCCTCTTAAGAGTCTTAGTCACTGGCCAGGGCTTTGCATGAGCTGTGGGGTTCTGCATATTATTGTAATCTACTGTATAACGCTCAGCACTTTACTGGAGAAGATTACAGTGGCGGCTTTTTTGCATTTTGCAGTTTCACTGGGAAGAAGGTTTCATGTCATGTGCTGTCCAATGCTAACTCCTATGCTTTATGTGCTCCATGTCACAACGCTCTCTGTAACTTGTTTTCACAGTCATAACTGGCAACCAGATTTCTCCAGCATGTGCTCGCTCGTGTTTTTCTGCATGTATCATACACATCATCTGCTTTTGAGTGTGGAATATTGTCTTACCATTGACGATTTTTTTTTTTTGTTTGTTATTCTAATGATGAAGAAATCTTTGAAATACACGTCCTGTAGGCAGTGAGGAAATATAGTACTGTCTCATCTGCATATTTCGATCCGTCAGAGAGCAGCCTGCCGGAATGAACCCAATACGGCGCTGCCGGATGTGAGCAGAATGTCCGCCGACCACATTAAAGTATAATGGGGTCCGGCAGACATTCTGTTCGCATCTGGCTGACAGGCGGAGAACCCGACGCACACAGTCCGCTGCATACTGCGTTTTGTGCCCAGATGATCCCCCATTTTCTACCGGAACACTGCTAGCGCAGATGTGAAGGTAGCCTTAGGCCTCATGCACACGACCGTTGTGTGCATCCGTGTCCGTGGTTCCGTTTTCCGTCGTTTTTTCGCGGACCCATTGACTTTCAATGGGTCCGTGGAAAAATCTGAAAATGCACCGTTTGGCAGCCGCATCTGTGATCCGTGTTTCCTGGCCGTGAAAAAAATATGACCTGTCCTATTTTTTTCACGGTCAACGGTTCGCAGACCCATGCAAGTCAATGGGTCTGTGAAAAATCACGGATGCACACAAGATAGTCATCCGTGTCCGTGATCCGTGTCCGTTTTTCCTATCATTTTCAATGCAAACTTGACTTAGTTTTTTTTTTCACTTTTCATGTCCGTGGATCCTCCAAAAATCAAGGAAGACCCACGGAAGAAATAACGGTCACGGATCACGGAACAACGAAAATCCGTTTTGCGGAACGCAAAAAAAACGGTTGTGTGCATGAGGCCTTAAAAGGCGCCTTTTACCTCTAACATTGGTTTCAAGGTTTAGGGTAGGGGCTCCAAAACATACAGTATCCATACCTTTCTTGTTAAATTCCAGTCCTCTAATTCTGAGAAATGCTTCTTTTTATTTTTATGCAAATAAGGTTTTTGGTGCACCGTGGGCACAATCCCTCCACTGGTATTGTTACCCGGAGCCTCCCCATCTTGTATGTTTGACACTCGCTGAGATTTCAGAGCGGGTACGGATGAGACAGGGAATGCTGGATACACCAACTGGGGTGGTCCTGTTCACGGTGCACTGAAAACCTTATTTACATACTGTATTAAAAAAATAAAAGAAATCAAACAAAAAAATGCCACCAATAGATGTGCAGCATCAAATCTGTATTCAGCAAATCTCATCCACTCACAGTGGGAAAAAAAATCACCAGCGCATATCTGCAGCATGTCAATTTATACTCTGGATTTCCACCATTGATTTCATCCTTTGCAACACATAGTGTGTTTTTGCTACGAAAAATCCTCTTCGTGTGACCATACCAAAATTGCACTGGAATGAAATGCAGCATAAATATAATATTCTTCTCCAACCACGCACATTGTTAGTCAGCCTGCAGGGAATGGCGGAGGTCATGTACGTTCTTGGACTCAGGACTTGCTGAGGTAATTGTAGCTCTAGTAGGTGAGGAACTGACACCCTTTTTTGTCTGCAGGTTGTAATTTATTCTACGTCAAAAAATATAATTCAGTCTGTGAATAAAGAAAGGTAAAAGATAATAACTATAAAACACAGCACACAGTATGTATATAAAACTTGTAAGGGCAGGGAAATGCGTGTCTTGGCATAGGATATGTATTCTTCAGGTTCCTTCATTTATAAAAAAAAATCATATTCATTTTCTGTTTTATCAGACTTGATTTATAATTCAAGTGCATGGACCTTTTATAAATTTGGAATATCGTAACTCCTGTGCCAGATTCGCCCCCAAATTCTGTCCATGTGCCAAAACTTTGTTCCAGGTTTCAGAATGCCACTAACTGAGGAGAGAGTGGGGAAGTTGTCATAGAGAAGCTCCTGGAGACTAGTGCTCACACTGCAAAATAAAGTTAAAGTGGTGGACAGCCACCGAAAAGCATAGCCCTGTTATGTTTTATGGTTCTTATTATTTTAATAAACATTTTTTTCTCTAAAAGTCTCTGGTGCAGCGCCCTGTTTTTTCCTTGCTCTTACCTTGAGATTTTCCTCCTTCCGGCCCCCTCCATGATATGTCCGGCGAACAAACGCAGCAGCCTGGTTTTCCCCATGGTTTGGAGGAACTTCATTTTTCACTAGTGTTGTTCCTGGTCTTGGAAAACACTGTCTTACAGGGTTCACCCGAATGGTTCAGAAGATACTGCATGAGGGAGCGCCCACCACTGGCTCTTCCAGTTTCCTTCCAGTATGCCTTTGGAGTGTTGGAGAAAAGCCACTCAAACACGGGTAGAAGATACAGGCTTCACGCAGATGATGTCCTTGGATCAGATTCAAACCTAGGACCCCATAGGGTTGAGCGATATACCGGTATCACGATATACCGCGGTATTAAAAAAACGGCGATATCGCCGTTTCGTAAATACCGCGGTATTTCGTGACGTCATAGGAGCGGTCATGTACGCTGACCGCTTCTAAATCTGCAGCCGCCCGCCCCAGCATGAACCGATACGGGACATTTGCAGAGTACTTCTACTCGTGCAAATGTCCCCGATACCTGCTGGCTGCTTGCGGCGGCGCTCTTAGCAGTTCGGCCGGCGTGGGGGAGGGAAGGAATTCTGTCACTCGCATTTCCTGCACCCGACCTCTGAGAGGACGCTGTGATCCGCGCAATTAACCCCCTCAGGTGATCACAGCGTCCTCTCAGAGGTCGGGTGCCGGGAATGTGGGCAGTGCCCCCCTCCTCCCTCCCTCCCCAGTATTAATCATTGGAGGCCACAGGGTCGTCCCCCCATCATTGGTGCCAGTTTGCAGTTCCGATCGGAGTCCCAGCAGTGTAATGCTGGGGCTCCGATCGGTTACCATGGTAGCCAGGACGCTACTAAAGCCCTGGCTGCCATGGTATGTTAGTGAGCAGCATTATACTCACGTGCGTCGTGGCCGCCGGGCGCTCCTTCTTCTCATAGGTCTGTGCGGCGCATTGCTAATGCTATAAGCCTTAGCAATGCGCCGCACAGACAGAAGAAGGAGCGACCGGCGGCCACGACGCACGTGAGTATAATGCTGCTCACTAACATACCATGGCAGCCAGGGCTTCAGTAGCGTCCTGGCTACCATGGTAACCGATCGGAGCCCCAGCATTACACTGCTGGGACTCCGATCGGAACTGCAAACTGGCACCAATGATGGGGTGAGGAGGAGGACGACGACCCTGTGGCCTCCAATGATTAATACTGGGGAGGGAGAGAGGAGGGGGGGCCCACTGCCACCAATGATGGGGGGACGACCCTGTGGCCTCCAATGATTAATTCTGGGGAGGGAGGAGGGGGGGCCGACTGCCACCGATGATCGGGGGGAAGACCCTGTGGCTTCCAATGATTAATACTGGGGAAGGAGGGGGGGGCCCACTGCCACCAATGATGGGAGGGGGACCCTGTGGCCACTGCCACCAATGATTAATACTGGGGGGGGGGGGGGTGCACTGCCCACTGCCACCAATGATGGGGGGGGGAGACCCGGTGGCGACTGCCAGCAATGATTAATACTGGGGGGAAGGGGCACTGCCACCAATGATGGGGAGGGGGACCCTGTGGCCACTGCCACCAATGATTAATACTAGGGGGGGGGGTTACCAGAGGGGGCTGATAAGAGGGAGAGGCTGGGGGGGGCTGATCAGAGGCTGAGGAACTGCCCGTCTGCTCCCATATAGTGTAATGTCTCCTTGTGGCTGCCCCCATACAGTATAACGTCTCCTTGTGGCTGCCCCCCTACAGTATAACGTCTCCTTGTGGCTGCCCCCATACAGTATAACGGCTCCTTGTGGCTGCCCCCATACAGTGTAACGTCTCCTTGTGGCTGCCCCCATACAGTGTAACCTCTCCTTGTGGCTGCCCGGTTGCCCCCATACAGTGTAACGTCTCCTTGTGGCTGCCCGGCTGCCCCCATACAGTATAACGTCTCCTTGTGGCTGCCCCCATACAGTATAACGTCTCCTTGTGGCTGCCCGGTTGCCCCCATACAGTGTAACGTCTCCTTGTGGCTGCCCCCATACAGTATAACGTCTCCTTGTGGCTGCCCCCATACAGTATAACATCTCCTTGTGGCTGCCCCCATACAGTGTAACGTCTCCTTGTGGCTGCCCCCATACAGTGTAACGTCTCCTTGTGGCTGCCCGGCTGCCCCCATACAGTATAACGTCTCCTTGTGGCTGCCCCCATACAGTGTAACGTCTCCTTGTGCCCCCCCCCCCCCCCCATACAGTGTAACGTCTTCTTGTTGCCCCCCATACAGTGTAACGTCTCCTTGTGGCTACCCCATACAGTATAATGTCTCCTTGTGGCTGCCCCCATACAGTGTAACGTCTCCTTGTGGCTGCCCCCATACAGTATAACGTCTCCTTGTGGCCGCCCCCATACAGTGTAACGTCTCCTTGTGCCCCCCCCCCCCCCATACAGTGTAACGTCTTCTTGTTGCCCCCCATACAGTGTAACGTCTCCTTGTGGCTACCCCATACAGTATAATGTCTCCTTGTGGCCCCAAGTGTTTTTTTCTTCTAAATGGGCATTTATCGCGATATATATCGTTATCGCGATAAATTTCTTAATATCGTTATCGTGGGAATATTTTTGATATCGTCCAACCCTAGGACCCCATCTAAGCTTTTTTTCTTTTTATTAAGACTGCGCCCCTGAGAATTTTATAAAACTGCTGGAAAAGCCCTTTAAGGTCTGTGGCTGCGAAAAAATGTTTAAATCTGTACCTAAATGAATATAGAGAGGAGCAAGGCTGGAGCGATCAGTGCTGACAGTAAGTGGACTTTGTGTTCCTGTATATTTACTGTCAGTGCTGATCACTACAGTCCTGCTTTCCTCTCTCTTCCCTTTGCTCAGTAACCAAAAGAGAAGTGCAAATAAGATGGAAGTAAGAAGAGCTGCCTTCAATCAGTGCTGGCAGCAAGTCAGATAGACAGGAACAGGTCAGAAATATGTAAAAAGAGCTTGGTAGGGAGATAAGAGGCAGACTGAGAAGCCTGCCTCTGTATGTTACACATAGGTATCTTCAGTGAAGCTAAGGAGACACTTTATAGGTTGTTTTCTAATAAAAATGCACATATTTTCCTAATAAAATATATTTCACATATATATTCATTGTTTGCCTGCAAATGATGATTTCATGTGGTGAATTTAGACAGGGCAGTTATTGGGAAAGGAATCTTTGGCCTTTACACAATAAGAGATGCATACTGATAATGGTCACATACTATTTATATTGTTTCCTGATGACGATATAATTTTTTTTTAAATTCCATATCTGGATGCTCAGAAACACCTTAAAGGAGTTGCTTGAGATTAGCAAAAATAAGGGCACAAGTCAGTTGAAGCCTAAAATGACAAAGAAGAAATGACTTCGCTTGTTGAATCCCTCCCTCCTCCAGTGCTGCTATTTGAGTCCCTCCAGCCAGTCTTTGCTTACAGGGCCACAGCACTGCTGCCGTACTGACAACACTTGACCACAGCAACCTGCTTCTGGCTTCAACAGTGTACCTTTTTATAGGCAGTGATTGGCTGCAGCAGCCAATTGTTGTTGATATAATGTTAGCAGTACAGCCCTGTAAAGAAAGACTACTAGGGAGAGCCCAAATGGTAGATTCAACAGGTACGTAATGTTTATTTTGCAATTTTTCATCACCCCCTGACTGTGCCCTAATTTTTGCCTGGACCATACAATATGGGTCACTGGGTGGGATTTTCCACAAAGGCTATAAATAAGCCTCTGTAAATTGCAAATAAGCCAGCACATCCAAAAAAGCTTCCCCTCCAGGATTTAATTGCCAGGTAAACACAGAGCCACTATTTCTAGCAATGTACATGACCAATTTTGTTACATAGTTTGACCTCCTGTTAAATGACAGTGTAATTATTGGCAGGCTCTGCCGCTGCTGTGCGGGGTTCCTTCTTGTCTAAATATAGGACGGCCTGCCTTGCGGAGAGCCTATTGATTATGAAGAATAGCTGCATTCTGCTGCCTGCTCCGCATAATGGGGAGCGTGACTCTATATTTAGCTGGAGAGAAGTGTGTGAACCGTGTCACTATTACACATTGTTTCTTAACCATGCTTTGAAATGAACGGAACTGTGACAAATAGAAGACAATTAAAGGAAAACTAAACATAGAAAATGCTCATAAAAGGTATAGCATATTCCAGAACCTCCTCTGTTAATCTCATTTACATTGATCCTATATTTCAGTAAAAAAAAAAGGAAATCTCTGTGTGTCCCATATTCCCTTCTTCCTTACTGTCATGTGTCTGGCTGTAGGTTTAGTGTAGCTTAAATATGTCTTCTGACACTTTTTAAACTTGTCCTTTTTTAAACCTGTCCTGTTGGATAGGTGATCAAAATCTGATTGGATGGAGTCCGGCAGCCAGAGCCCCTGCCGATCAGCTGTTTAAAGGGGTTGTTCAGCTCTGAACCCGGACATAAGCTCCCCTTCACCGATTTACCATGTATAGGTGGAGCATTGGGGCATTTCCTGCTCCAACGCTCCCCCTTGCCCTGCCCTGCATTGTGCAGGGCAAGGGCTTTTTCTTAACTACCTGTGATGTATTGGGCATCTCATGCGTATGCTAGGCGGAGGCTTCTGCCTAGCCGTGAGCCCACTGACATCACTAGCACAAATAGGCGGTCTTTAGCGCTGCCCTAGGCTGTTTAACAGGCTAGGGCAGCGCTAAAGATCGCCAATTAGTGCCTGCGACGTCACAGCTATACTACGTATTGTGCTGTGCTTAGTAAGTTGCGAGAATGCTGCAGAGCTCTCATGCGTGCCGTTGCTTTCTCAAGCAGCTGATTGGCGGATGTTCCTGTTAAGTTATCCTCTATCCACTCCATTCATTTTCGCAGTCCCCGAGGGGTATTAAGTTTTCATTCTTGTGATCGGTGGGGATCACAGCGATAGGACCCTCAGCAATCTTAAAGGTTATTCTCTATTTTGTAGATAGCGGATAACTTGTCACAGCTGGAATACTGCATAGGTAACCCCATGAAATCGCATTGAATCGATTTTAATCTCATTGATATAGAATAGGCTGTATAAAGTTACACTAGTCAATGCTGTGGCTACCTTTACATACTGACTTGGTGTGTGTATATATATATATATATATATATATATATATAAAAATGGAAAGATGGACAGCACTCCAAAGCTATAAAATATAAGAAAATGTATTCACCCATGTGGAACAAAATAGCAACAGAGATGTTTTGGCTCATCCATAGAGCCTTCCTCAAGCCTTGAGGAAGGCTCTATGGATGAGCCAAAACGTCTCTGCTGCTATTTTGTTCCACATGGGTGAATACATTTTCTTATATTTTATAGCTTTGGAGTGCTGTCCATCTTTCCATTTATATATTGGTCTATCAGCCTATGCCCTAGGTTAGGACATAGCACCCGTTCAGTTTTTATTTTCTATTTTTCGGTGCTGCCAACTTTTTCTTTATATATATATATATATATATATATATATATAGTTATAGTATGTGAATTCCGGCAGCACTCACTTTAGAGATTATCCATGCAAAAAGGGATTATGAACTGGTATACAATAATAGCGTTTAGATTGTGCTCTTGTTTGCTATGATCAACCAGCATACACGTAGCTCCATTGTCTGATTTCTATTCAGAATCTGAGTCAGGTTGAACATTCACCTGCACCGCAGGTAGCAAGAAGTGCAGGAGAACGGCTCAGTCCTTTTGTTCTCTGTATTGCCTGCTTTCTCAGAGGTCAGACACCCGCTGAAGAGATTGTTATATCAATGATGGCAATACCCCTTAAAGTAAGTCCCCAATTATTTAGTCTACATTTCTTAAGTCTCAAACTACTACTCTAACAAGAACCCTTTCTAGATATGCTATTAAATAGGTTGTCCCACGAAAAATATTCTTCCATTTTCAAACCAGAACCTGGATCTGAATACTTTTGTAATTGCACATAATTAAAAATCTAGTATAGTCACTGCATTGTTTACTTAAATTCATCTGTATAGCGCCACCTGCTGTTTGTTCTTGTCTTTATTTCTCTGTCCACCTTGCTCAGTTCCATTTTTCAATTGATATGGAGAAAACTGCTACAGAGAGGACACACAGTATGAGCTGCTGCAGAGAGGACACACCGTATGAGCTGCAGCAGAGAGGACACTGCCCTTGAGCTGTCCGATTGATATAAATCTAGCAGAGCAATGAATGGGGAGATCTCTGGATCCATGTGAGGTACAGGGCTGGTTCCAGCTCTGTTAGAAAGAGATTGTCATCTACTATATGATGTCTGATTTTCATTTTGTGCATTAAACATGGGATAACCTCTTTAATATCTGATTAATACAGGTCTCACTTCTGATTCTTGCAGATATGTGGAGAACAGGGGGTCCCCTGACCCTCCTGGTGAGTCAGCCGCCTCATGCAGACAGAAAATGAATGGAGATGTGGCAGCTCATTAAATGCTACGGCAGTTAAAGAAAACAGCACAGCCCACTTTACCATGGTAGAGAGAGCCCCGCAAATGCGTCGTTTCCTCGCCATTCTGTCTCTGCATGGATACAACCTCCGCCTCACCAGGCAGGTTGGCGGACCCACCTTCTTCGCATAGGTGCAGGTCATGCACCTATCCAACATGTATAGCCCCTTTAATAGGCACATTTGTGCCAGCACTGCATATTTAAGTACCTTTTTCTGTGGTTGACCTACAAAAATAAAGCTCATTCTTTATTTTTTTTTTCAGCTCCCCGTGACTCCCTGTTAACAGTGCAAAGAGCTCAGCTCTACTCGGCCATGAAGAACTTCAAGCAAGCCCTTAATGATGCTGAGATGGTCTGCAGAAAACAACCACTCTGGCCTAAGGTACATACGTAGTGGCTGGTTCACCCTGCAGAACTGCATGTGACGTGTATTTTGGCCATGAACCTGCAGCGGAAATCTGAAGCTGACCCTATGATTTCTATTGCAGTTTGCACTGCTGGGGAATCTGCTCACAGCTTTGTCTCATTCCCTATTCAGCAGTAAATACGCCAAGATCCTCATTTAAAAAATTCACCATGTGAACATTCCCCTGTGTATAGTAAATGAGGCATTTCACAAGATCAGACACAGAGGCCTAAATAACTAATAAACTCCTCTAATTAGAAAGCAGTTTTTCGGGGGGAGGCGTTCTTCCTGGGGGTTCCTTCAGTATCCATCAGTATCAGATTGACGGTGGTCCGACACCCGGCACCTCCGCCAATCAGCCGCTTTTCAACCAGCTGATCGGCAGGGTTGTTTGACCTCCACCGATCTGATATTGATGACCTACCCTGGGGATAAAATCCCAGAAATACTCTTTAAGAAAATGACTGATCATAATGGATGCATCATATCTATCATAGATTCTGAAAACAAATGATCAAGTATCTTGAAATCCAAAAGCCCAATTTCTACCTTTTCCTTTTCAGAGGAACATTACATACTTTTCTGTGTGCATCCGATAATCCAAATTACCTGTATAATGTCTCATGTTAGTGTACCTGATGGAAACCTGACTAACCCATTATAGGTCAATGCAGCTTAAATGGGTCCCCGGGATAGGACATCAATATCAGATTGGCGGGGTCCGACACCCAGCACCCCTGCCGATCAGCTGTTTGAAGAGAAGGCTGTGCTCCATGGTGAGTGCTACCTTTCCAGATGTAATTACAAGCCATGTATAGGAACGAGTCATCCCATTGTAGTGAACGGGATGGCTTCTTGTAATTACACCTGCTCACCGCTGCAATGTCGACGGCGAGCAGGTAAATAATAAAGGGAAAGCTGCACTGGCACGGAGCATGGCCTTCTCTTCAACCAGCTGATCAGCCTTGGTGCTGGACCTCCACTGATATTGATGACCTATCCTGAGGATAAAATCTCGGAAAACCCCTTTAAGAAAATGGCTGATCATAATGGATCCATCATATCTATCATAGATCCATCATCTTATGTGTATGGGCATATCACTGCCGATCATGTAAAATTCCAGGTTATCTTGCAGTCGTTCTGCCAGTTATCAGAATTTCTGGACTATCAAGTGTTTAATTAAAGGAATTTTACAGGACTAGGCTCGGGCAACAAAAAGGTCACACAACAGCTTCAGTCGCCCCAAAGCGATAGACATATTCTAAAAGTTGACTTTAGACGTAGGTTGACAGCAATATGGAGATCCTGGACAGAGAACTGGTTATGGTGAAAATGTAATATTGTTATTGATTTTTATTGCAGTTTCCATAAATCACAAATTATGGCGCAGGGCATAATAGGTGACTTCTTGAGCTTCACGTCACTTATCTAATCTGATTTTAGTGCAGTTTCCTTTCCAGAATTGCAAAAATGCCATTTTACTGTGCGAGTCATGTGTCTCTCATGTGCATTCGAAATTCCTCTCAATGTTATTCCGACTCTTCTTTCTTTCTTTTTTTTCTTTCTTGTAACCTTTTGCTTGGTCCAACTGAGGGGGGGGAGGGGGGGGGGGAGACTTATTAAAGATCTTACACCACTATTTTGAGGTACATAAAAGTCAAAAATTATGGCTCAGGGCATATTTGTGCCATAATTGGAAACTTTTTAAGCGTCACGTCACTTTTCTAAGTGGTGAGGAAGGGGCTAGGCTTCCCATGCCCTGCTGGATTTACTATAAATTACAGCAGCTCACGTCTACACGTCTCGCCTCTACATTTGAGTTTCTGGTACACGGAGGGGCAGAGATGCTCTTAATTTATAAAAGGCAACTGTCTCTTAATAAATTAGAGGAGAACAGGAGAACATCACAAGCTACATCCCTCAAGGTTGCTCGCTGATATTAACTGACCAGGGTGCTGAGACGGCCATGTCTACAAAAGCTAGGCCTCAACATCTGCAGCATGACTATTTGCCATCACATATTTCTCATCTCCTTATCTTTGTGAGAAGCAAGACCTCATTAATACATTATCTTGTCTCCTGAGAACATCATGTCCTTTGCTGTTAATGTAATCCTGTGTGCCAGTTTAATGGGGAGGATTATTTTTAGAAAGCGTGGTACAAGATGCTTGGTTAATCGCCTTTAAAGCATGTCACGTTGTTGTGTGTGCAGGGACATTATGTCAAGGCAGAGGCGCTTTCCGCACTGGGGAGGACGGAGGAGGCTTTGAAGGAGTTTCTGCTTTGTGTTGCCTTAAACCCGGAATGGAGTTTAGTGAAGTTGGAAGCACAAAAGGTAGCTCTGAGAATGTCATGTCTGTGCATCGTCTTCAGTTATCCTTCTGATTAATTTCATTCACTTGTGACTGGTGCCTACACCGTAAACCAGGCATCCTCAAACTGCGGCCCTCCAGCTGTTGTAAAACTACAACTCCCACAATGCCCTGCTGTAGGCTGATACCTGTAGGCTGTTCGGGCATGCTGGGAGTTGTAGTTTTGCTGGAGGGCCGTAGTTTGAGGATGCCTGCCGTAAACCCTTGTGTGCACTGATACGCACTGTCAACCATACAGCTTCAGGTTTATGGTAAAATGTAGTAAATCTGGAAACCTCCTAACCCTGGTCCAAGCATAAATTGAAGACAAAGCACAAGCTCTTGTGTCTAGAAGCACTAGTCATATTTATATCTCAGCCGATGGCCAGTGGACCTGATCTCACCATCAATGAGCATCTTGCAGTCAAACATACAAATGCAGAAGGTGCAGCTGTAACGTTTCTCACCCGTACACCCAAAACCTGTGGAAGAGAGAAGTTTTTCTGCAAGGTTTCTCATTGTGTCGGATTCTTTTAAAGAGGACCTTTCACTTGTAAAAACAATGTGAACTAAGTATGCTGACATATAGAGCGGCGCCTGGGGATCTCACTGCACTTACTATTATCCCCGGGCGCCGCTCCGTTCTCCCGTTATGCCCTCCGGTACCTTTGCTCTGTAAGTTATAGTAGGCGGTGTCTGCCCTTGTCCTGTGGGCGTCTCCTTCTCCTAGGCTGTAGCGCTGGCCAATCACAGCTCACAGCCTGGGAGGTTTTTTTCTCCCAGGCTGTGAGCTGTGCGCTGCGATTGGCCAGCGCTACAGCCTAGGAGAAGGAGACGCCCACAGGACAAGGGCAGACACCGCCTACTATAACTTACAGAGCAAAGATACCGGAGGGCATAACGGGAGAACGGAGCGGCGCCCGGGGATAATAGTAAGTGCAGTGAGATCCCCAGGCGCCGCTCTATATGTCAGCATACTTAGTTCACAATGTTTTTACAAGTGAAAGGTCCTCTTTAACCACCTCCGGACCGCCTAACGCAGGATCGCGTTCCGGAGGTGGCAGCCCTGCGCAGAGTCACGCATATATGCGTCATCTCGCGATGGCCGAGATTTCCTGTGAACGCGCGCACACAGGCGCGCGCGCTCACAGGAACGGAAGGTAAGAGAGTTGATCTCCAGCCTGCCAGCGGCGATCGTTCGCTGGCAGGCTGGAGATGTGTTTTTTTTAACCCCTAACAGGTATATTAGACGCTGTTTTGATAACAGCGTCTAATATACCTGCTACCTGGTCCTCTGGTGGTCCCATTTGTTTGGATCGACCACCAGAGGACACAGGTAGCTCAGTAAAGTCCCACCAAGCACCACTACACTACACTACACCCCCCCCCCCCGTCACTTATTAACCCCTTATTAGCCCCTGATCACCCCTGATCACCCCATATAGACTCCCTGATCACCCCCCTGTCATTGATCACCCCCCTGTCATTGATTACCCCCCTGTAAAGCTCCATTCAGATGTCCGCATGATTTTTACGGATCCACTGATAGATGGATCGGATCCGCAAAACGCATCCGGACGTCTGAATGAAGCCTTACAGGGGCGTGATCAATGACTGTGGTTATCACCCCATATAGACTCCCTGATCACCCCCCCTGTCATTGATTACACCCCTGTCATTGATCAACCCCCTGTAAAGCTCCATTCAGACGTCCGCATGATTTTTACGGATCCACTGATAGATGGATCGGATCCGCAAAACGCATCCGGACGTCTGAATGAAGCCTTACAGGGGCGTGATCAATGACTGTGGTTATCACCCCATATAGACTCCCTGATCACCCCCCCTGTCATTGATTACACCCCTGTCATTGATCAACCCCCTGTAAAGCTCCATTCAGACGTCCGCATGATTTTTACGGATCCACTGATAGATGGATCGGATCCGCAAAACGCATCCGGACGTCTGAATGAAGCCTTACAGGGGCGTGATCAATGACTGTGGTGATCACCCCATATAGACTCCCTGATCACCCCCCTGTAAAGCTCCATTCAGATGTCCGCATGATTTTTACGGATGCACTGATAGATGGATCCGATCCGCAAAACGCATCCGGACGTCTGAATGAAGCCTTACAGGGGCATGATCAATGACTGTGGTGATCACCCCATATAGACTCCCTGATCACCCCCCTGTAAAGCTCCATTCAGATGTCCGCATGATTTTTACGGATGCACTGATAGATGGATCCGATCCGCAAAACGCATCCGGACGTCTGAATGAAGCCTTACAGGGGCATGATCAATGACTGTGGTGATCACCCCATATAGACTCCCTGATCACCCCCCTGTAAAGCTCCATTCAGATGTCCGCATGATTTTTACGGATGCACTGATAGATGGATCCGATCCGCAAAACGCATCCGGACGTCTGAATGAAGCCTTACAGGGGCATGATCAATGACTGTGGTGATCACCCCATATAGACTCCCTGATCACCCCCCTGTAAAGCTCCATTCAGATGTCCGCATGATTTTTACGGATGCACTGATAGATGGATCCGATCCGCAAAACGCATCCGGACGTCTGAATGAAGCCTTACAGGGGCATGATCAATGACTGTGGTGATCACCCCATATAGACTCCCTGATCACCCCCCTGTCATTGATTACCCCCCTGTAAAGCTCCATTCAGATGTCCGCATGATTTTTACGGATGCACTGATAGATGGATCGGATCCGCAAAACGCATCCGGACGTCTGAATGAAGCCTTACAGGGGCGTGATCAATGACTGTGGTGATCACCCCATATAGACTCCCTGATCACCCCCCTGTCATTGATTACCCCCCTGTCATTGATTACCCCCCTGTAAAGCTCCATTCAGACGTCCGCATGATTTTTACGGATCCACTGATAGATGGATCGGATCCGCAAAACGCATCCGGACGTCTGAATGAAGCCTTACAGGGGCGTGATCAATGACTGTGGTGATCACCCCATATAGACTCCCTGATCACCCCCCTGTCATTGATCAACCCCCCTGTCATTGATCAACCCCCCTGTCATTGATCACCCCCCTGTCATTGATCACCCCTCTGTAAGGCTCCATTCAGATATTTTTTTGGCCAAAGTTAGCGGAATTTATTTTTTTTTTTCTTACAAAGTCTCATATTCCACTAACTTGTGTCAAAAAATAAAATCTCACATGAACTCACCATACCCCTCACGGAATCCAAATGCGTAAAATTTTTTAGACATTTATATTCCAGACTTCTTCTCACGCTTTAGGGCCCCTAGAATGCCAGGGCAGTATAAATACCCCACATGTGACCCCATTTCGGAAAGAAGACACCCCCAGGTATTCCGTGAGGGGCATATTGAGTCCATGAAAGATTGAAATTTTTGTCCCAAGTTAGCAGAACGGGAGACTTTGTGAGAAAAAAATTAAAAATATCAATTTCCGCTAACTTGTGCCAAAAAAAAAAAATTTCTATGAACTCGCCATGCCCCTCATTGAATACCTTGGGGTGTCTTCTTTCCAAAATGGGGTCACATGTGGGGTATTTATACTGGCCTGGCATTCTAGGGGCCCCAAAGCGTGAGAAGAAGTCTGGTATCCAAATGTCTAAAAATGCCCTCCTAAAAGGAATTTGGGCACCTTTGCGCATCTAGGCTGCAAAAAAGTGTCACACATCTGGTATCGCCGTACTCAGGAGAAGTTGGGGAATGTGTTTTGGGGTGTCATTTTACATATACCCATGCTGGGTGAGAGGAATATCTTGGTCAAATGCCAACTTTGTATAAAAAAATGGGAAAAGTTGTCTTTTGCCAAGATATTTCTCTCACCCAGCATGGGTATATGTAAAATGACACCCCAAAACACATTCCCCAACTTCTCCTGAATACGGCGATACCACATGTGTGACACTTTTTTGCAGCCTAGGTGGGCAAAGGGGCCCATATTCCAAAGAGCACCTTTAGGATTTCACAGGTCATTTACCTACTTACCACACATTAGGGCCCCTGGAAAATGCCAGGGCAGTATAACTACCCCACAAGTGACCCCATTTTGGAAAGAAGACACCCCAAGGTATTCCGTGAGGGGCATGGCGAGTTCCTAGAATTTTTTATTTTTTGTCACAAGTTAGTGGAAAATGCTTTTTTTTTTTTTTATTTTTTTTTTCATACAAAGTCTCATATTCCACTAACTTGTGACAAAAAATAAAAAGTTCCATGAACTCACTATGCCCATCAGCGAATACCTTGGGGTCTCTTCTTTCCAAAATGGGGTCACTTGTGGGGTAGTTATACTGCCCTGGCATTCTAGGGGCCCAAATGTGTGGTAAGGAGTTTGAAATCAAATTCTGTAAAAAATGACCTGTGAAATCCGAAAGGTGCTCTTTTGAATATGGGCCCCTTTGCCCACCTAGGCTGCAAAAAAGTGTCACACATCTGGTATCTCCGTAATCGGGAGAAGTTGGGGAATGTGTTTTGGGGTGTCATTTTACATATACCCATGCTGGGTGAGAGAAATATCTTGGCAAAAGACAACTTTTCCCATTTTTTTATACAAAGTTGGCATTTGACCAAGATATTTATCTCACCCAGCATGGGTATATGTAAAAAGACACCCCAAAACACATTCCTCAACTTCTCCTGAATACAGAGATACCAGATGTGTGACACTTTTTTGCAGCCTAGGTGGGCAAAGGGGCCCACATTCCAAAGAGCACCTTTCGGATTTCACAGGTCATTTACCTACTTACCACACATTTGGGCCCCTAGAATGCCAGGGCAGTATAACTACCCCACAAGTGACCCCATTTTGGAAAGAAGAGACCCCAAGGTATTCGCTGATGGGCATAGTGAGTTCATGGAAGTTTTTATTTTTTGTCACAAGTTTGTGGAATATGAGACTTTGTATGAAAAAAAAATCAAAAAAAAAATCATCATTTTCCACTAACTTGTGACAAAAAATAAAAAATTCTAGGAACTCGCCATGCCCCTCACGGAATACCTTGGGGTGTCTTCTTTCCAAAATGGGGTCACTTGTGGGGTAGTTATACTGCCCTGGTATTCTAGGGGCCCAAATGTGTGGTAAGGAGTTTGAAATCAAATTCAGGAAAAAATGAGGAGTGAAATCCGAAAGGTGCTCTTTGGAATATGGGCCCCTTTTCCCACCTAGGCTGCAAAAAAGTGTCACACATCTGGTATCCCCGTACTCAGGAGAAGTTGAGGAATGTGTTTTGGGGTGTCTTTTTACATATACCCATGCTGGGTGAGATAAATATCTTGGTCAAATGACAACTTTGTATAAAAAAATGGGAAAAGTTGTCTTTTGCCAAGATATTTCTCTCACCCAGCATGGGTATATATAAAATGACACCCCAAAACACATTCCCCACCTTCTCCTGAGTACGGAGATACCAGATGTGTGACACTTTTTTGCAGCCTAGGTGGGCAAAGGGGCCCATATTCCAAAGAGCACCTTTCGGATTTCACAGGTCATTTTTTACAGAATTTGATTTCAAACTCCTTACCACACATTTGGGCCCCTAGAATGCCAGGGCAGTATAACTACCCCACAAGTGACCCCATTTTGGAAAGAAGAGACCCCAAGGTATTCGCTGATGGGCATAGTGAGTTCATAGAACTTTTTATTTTTTGTCACAAGTTAGTGGAATATGAGACTTTGTAAAAAAAAAAAAAAAAAAAAAAAATCATAATTTTCCGCTAACTTGTGACAAAAAATAAAAAGTTCTATGAACTCACTATGCCCATCAGCGAATACCTTAGGGTGTGTACTTTCAGAAATGGGGTCATTTGTGGGGTGTTTGTACTGTCTGGGCATTGTAGAACCTCAGGAAACATGACAGGTGCTCAGAAAGTCAGAGCTGCTTCAAAAAGCGGAAATTCACATTTTTGTACCATAGTTTGTAAACGCTATAACTTTTACCCAAACCATTTTTTTTTTACCCAAACATTTTTTTTTTATCAAAGACATGTAGAACTATAAATTTAGAGCAAAATTTCTATATGGATGTCGTTTTTTTTGCAAAATTTTACAACTGAAAGTGAAAAATGTCATTTTTTTGCAAAAAAAATCGTTAAATTTCGATTAATAACAAAAAAAGTAAAAATGTCAGCAGCAATGAAATACCACCAAATGAAAGCTCTATTAGTGAGAAGAAAAGGAGGTAAAATTCATTTGGGTGGTAAGTTGCATGACCGAGCAATAAACGGTGAAAGTAGTGTAGGTCAGAAGTGTAAAAAGTGGCCTGGTCTTTCAGGGTGTTTAAGCACTGGGGGCTGAGGTGGTTAAGTAGGTAAATGCATTACCCGTCCGCCCAAATAAAATACTGCTACTTACAGCGCCCATACGGGTTGTCACCCAGCTTTTTGTAGACTCAGAATGGTCTATCCATGTACATTGCTATGCAGAGTAGTTAATGATGCTGATATGATTTGACCAGTATCCGTGGAAAGATGGCTGACATCTAGTATGGGCACAATAATGGGTTTCATAAATAATTGTCAGACCTTATCAGCTCAGTTACATCTGCTGTATTTCTAGACAAGTTTTATTACTTGCAGCATACCTTGTGACTAGTGACCGTGACTGTATTTTAGGATTTTCACATTGAGGTCTTTGTTTGCAGCCTGTATTACCTTTGCTGGAAATCATCAGCTACTGAAACTTAGAAAATATGTATTCTTAAAACACCCTAAGGCCCCTTTCACACGGGCGAGTATATCGCGCAGATGCGACGCGTGAGGTGAACGCATTGCACCCGCACTGAATACCGAGCCATTCATTTCTATGGGGCCGTTCACATGAGCGGTGATTTTCACGCATCACTTGTGTGTTGCGTGAAAATCGCAGCATGCTCTATATTCTGCGTTTTTGACGCAACGCAGGCCCCATAGAAGTGAATGGGGTTGCGTGAAAATCGCAAGCATCCGCAAGCAAGTGCGGATGCGGTGCGATTTTCACGCACGGTTGCTAGGAGACGATCGGGATGGAGACCCGATCATTATTATTTTCCCTTATAACATGGTTATAAGGGAAAATAATAGCATTCTGAATACAGAATGCATAGTAAAACAGCGCTGGAGGGGTTAAAAATAAAATAAAAAATAATTTAACTCACCTTAGTCCACGTGAATCACCATGGTAAAAGATCATGTGACGTACCATGTGATGACCGGAGTGACGTCATCAAAGGTCCTGTTCCTGTAATTAATGCTCACCACAGGTCCTATTCAACAAAGGAGACAGAAGAGATGCCGGCTACGCGATCAAGTGGACTAAGGTGAGTTAAATTATTTTTTTAATTTTTTTTAACCCCTCCAGCGCTAGTTTACTATGCATTCTGTATTCAGAATGCTATTATTTTCCCTTATAACAAAAATATTACAATCTACAGAACACCGATCCCAAGCCCGAACTTCTGTGAAGAAGTTCGGGTTTGGGTACCAAACATGCGCAATTTTTCTCACGCGCGTGCAAAACGCATTACAATGTTTTGCACTCGCGCGTAAAAATCGCGGTGTTCCCGCAACGTACCCGCATATTTTCCCGCAACGCCCGTGTGAAAGAGGCCTAAGGGTACATTTACACGTCCGTAGTTCTGGGTCTGCATCCATTCCGCAATTTTGCACATTGATTTCACACGCAACTATAAAACGATAACATATTCTTTAATTGGATGTAACCTTAAATAATTTCCATTGTCTTTTCCGTCAGCTGATGTGTGAAATGCTGTTTCCAGCCTTTGAGAATGTCCAGGCCAGTCTTACTGCCCGCGTTCCAGCCCCATATAATAGATTGAAGCCTGTGTCTTTAAACGGTCCAAACAGCTCTCCTTCTGTGGATGATTTACCTCTGCCAGGAGGCTCAAAGGTAAAATATATTAAGCATTGTCCGTCATCATCATGTGTATGTGTTCCCAGTTGTAGCTGTCTGCTGGAGCTTACAATTTATTTCCCGCACATGCACAATAGGATCAGTTTTATTGCAAGAAAGGTAATGCTCTGAACATTAAGCAAACACCATGAAATTAAGCAAATGCTACAGAGAAGCATGTTATAGAACAGTGATGGTGGAACCTTTTAGAGACCAAACTGCAACCCAAAACCCACTTATTTATGGCAAAGTGCCAACACGGCAATGTAACCTGAATACTACAGTCCAATATAGTGTATCTCCCATTTTCTTTATCACTTGGCTATAATAGCCTGTCTACATTCAGTGCGCTGCCTGTGCTGTTCATAGTGCGCCCTGCGCTGGAGAATGGCAGGAATATTGGTACAGCGTAGACTTTTTCCAGGGTGCGGGTGCCGCCTTTGGCACTTGTGCCATAGTTCACCACCAATGTTATAGAGGCTCAACCAACTACCAGTTCCCTACACATCCATCTTAGGATCCATTCACACGTCCGCAACTGTTTTGCAGTCCGCAAATTGCAGATCCACAAAACACGGACACCGCCCATGTGCGTTCCGCATTTTACGGACCGCACCGACAAGAATAGGACATGTTCTATTTTTTTGCGGTGCCGCGGAACGGAAATGCGGATGTGGACAGCACACTGTGTGCTGTCCGCATCTTTTGAGGCCTCGTTGAAAAAGAATGCGTCCACACCTGTTCCGCTAAATTGCAGAACGGATGTGGACCCATTTTTCGGATGTGTGAATGAACCCTTAATCTGGCCATGCACATTCAACAGCTAGGGGGAGTCCTCCCTATGCATTTCACTGCCTGTTTGCAGGAGCACAGCATCAGAATGCGAATCACTGTAAAGATACAATATCGGACTGACTCTTTTACACTATACGCCGCTTACTGTAGTTTGGGAAAAGAAGGAGGGGTGTTTCAGAGAGATTTCCTTCAATATTTTGTCCAACTTCTGATTGATTCCTGCCAGGATTGACATGAGCTTTGCTCACATCACTGTTTTGTCTATTTTACAGGACCCTGTGTTCAGACTAACCAAAGCCTCGTTTCCAAAATCTGATCTGCTTGAAATGAAGAATGTTGTAGACTGTTCTGATATATGTGACCTGCCAGATGACAAAGCAACAAAGACCCTTGGAAGCGTCCTCTCTTGCCTTCCTGGAGTAGGTGTGAAGAGAAAACGTGCCCGCACCTCTGAAGATGTTCAGAGTATTGAGCTCCCTGCCAAAGTCATCAGGAATGGTAAAACTGAGAAATCTCCTGCCACAAAACTTGACAGGGTCCCTTTATGTTAAATCAGTGTCATGGTATATGTGGTAGGGTCTAATTTATTCCTGTATGGCATATGTGTGGCTGAAGAGGAACAAACCTATTGTGTTTACTCCACAGATGCCGAATCCCATTGGGAAGAGCCTACCTCACACTTGTTAAGAGAGGTCCCCAAAGATTTGCTGGATTCTTCAGATTTTGAGTGTTCTCTCTGCATGAGGTATTATTTTACGAATGATTGTAACTTTGCCTTTAGTACAGACATTGATGACATGCTGCGAATGTTCTGTATAAGAGGAGAAAAGTAGAGGACCCAGGACAGAGCCTTGAGGGACACCAACAGAGAAGGGGTGGAATTGGGGAAAAAAAAACACGCCGTTCTGCCATTGTTTTATGAGTTTCGTATTTATGGTATTATGATACTAGATTTTCAATATAAACTATGGTAATTCACATAAGGAATGGGTTGTCATCTGGGGCCAGGGGTTTGTAGTTTTTTAATACAATCCACTACTGTTTGGTCATCACACATATACAACCATAGAGAAAGAATAGAGTGGCAGAGCATATGCTGAAAGAGGACCTTTCATGTTTTTTTATATATTTTTTTTATTCTAGATAAATACCCTTGCAGGGCTGATGCTGCTGGGCGTCTCCTTCTCCCTGGCTGTGCTGCGATCCAATCACAGCGGAGAGCGTCACAACCAGGGAGAAGGTGAGTTTTTTTTGTTTTTTTTTCTCCCTGACTGTGACGCTCTTCGCTGTGATTGGATCGCGGCACAGCCAGGCAGAAGTAGACGCCCGTTGAGCGGCCCTGCTCTAACAGCCCGGACCAGCAGGAGGGCCAATCTGGGCTATTTAACACTTTACATGCCGCGGGCAATGGCGCCCGCCGCATGTAAAGTGCTGACAGAGGGAGGGGACTCCCTCTGTCTCCTATCGGCACCCTGCAAATGCGATCCAAGGGGTGCCGATGTATGTGAAGGCTGGCAGTGGTCTGATGTAGGCCCCAGACCAGCCTTGAGTAATTTCCAGCAAGCCTGCTGGTCAAAGTAAGAACAGCACTGACATTAAAATGCAATGCACTATAGGGATAATGCATTGCATTTTAAAATCAATCAAAAAGCTGTCTGTTATAGTCTCCTTGAGGTAAAAAAAAAAACACATTTGTTAAAAAAAAAAATCCCATAAAAAAAAATTACGCTTTTTTTTCCCATTGAAAATATGCTTTTCAATGAAAAAAATTGCAAAAAAAAAAATCTCCCCAATATGTTTGGTATTACCACGTCTGTAATGACTTGGACTACATAAATATCATGTAAATTATCCCCTACGGTGAACACAGTAAAAAAAAAAAGACAGAATTGCTAATTTATTCTTAGTTACCACCGAAAAAACGTAATAACAAGCGATCAAAAAGCGCCATTTGCTCCAAAATGATACCAATGAAAAACACAAGTCTTCCCGCAAAAATCAAGCCCTCACACAACTCCATAGAAAGAAAAATAAAAAAGTTATGGGTCTTGGGAAGCTGCAATGCGAAAACATAAAAAAAAAAAAAGGGGGGGGTTTTATTGCAAAAAAAAAGTAGTAAAACGTAAAACTATATGTATCTGGTATCACTGTAAACATACTGACCCAGAGAAAAAAGATATGTTATTTATACAGAAAAATGAACGCCATAAAATTTGTAACGTAAAAATGCAGTGGCAGTATTGCGGTTTTTCCCATCTTCCTCCCAGAAAGAGTTAATAAAAGTTAATCAGAAAGTTAAGTTTTATGGCTCCATTAAAAACTACAATTTGTCCTGCAAAAAACAAGCCCTCATAAAGCTATATAGACGGAAAAATAAAAAAGTTATAGCTCTTGGAACGCGACAATGAAAAAAGGAAGAAAAACGCTTGGGGTCAGTAAGGCCCAAAACAGACTAGTCACTAAGGGGTTAAAGCTGCGACCGCGACAACGAGGGACTTGTCAGTTCTTGGCACAGTGTGTGGGCAGCAAAGCTAAGTGGATCTAAGCCACAAGCAGGTCCGCGGTATTCAAAGTGAAGAATGCAGTCAGAATCTGCCGTGTAAATGGGCCCTAAAAGGTTGCCAGTTTTGTTTTTAATACCCCAAAACTGAACAATCTCTTTATTATTACAAAGCTGTATACAATAAATACATACATATTACTTTATTATAAATATATTCCCAATTACCTTTTATTAGTTATGATGTTTTGTTTTGCCTAGGGAGCAATCATGAGCAGAAATACTACTAGTACACACAAAACCTGTCCTAATCACACAGCAGGACAAGTTACTTTAGAGCAGTGAGCTAAAGAGCTGCCTCCCCCTCCTGTTCTATTTGTCAAGAATTATGATCCTGAATACAGTTTAATATGATCTTCAGCTGAATCTCTGTAGGAATGGAGTTCATGAGGAGACATGAAGTACAGAGAGGAGGGTGGGCATGTGGATAATGAGCAGCAGCACTTGTATGCAGTCTCCATTACCACAGTCTGTCCTGTCCATCCTCTCTGTATAACATGTCTCCGTGTGAACTCCATTCATACAGAGATTCAGCTGAAGATCCCTGACAAGCAGAGAAGAGGATGAGGCAGCTTTTTAGCTCAGTGTTCTGAAGTAAATTGTCCTCCTGTGTGATTAGAATAGGTTTTATGTGTACTAGTAGGATTTTATTTTCCCTGATTGCTGCCTAGACAAAATGAGCCATTATAACTAATGAAAGGTATTTGGAAATATATTTATAATAAAGTAATATTCTGTATTTTCATTTTCTTAATACCTGCATAACCCCTTTAACCTCCTCAGGACCGCCGTACGCAGGATTGCGTCTTTGCGGCGGTCCTGTTGTTCTGGGTGGACGCGCCGGTGCGTCCTCTCGCGAGACGCGAGATTTCCTGTGAACGCGCGCACACAGGCGCGCGCGTTCACAGGATCGGAAGGTAAGCGAGTGGATCTCCAGCCTGCCAGCGGCGATCGTTCGCTGGCAGGCTGGAGATGTGATTTTTTTAACCCCTAACAGGTATATTAGACGCTGTTTTGATAACAGCCTCTAATATACCTGCTACCTGGTCCTCTGGTGGTCCCCTTTGTTTGGATCGACCACCAGAGGACACAGGCAGCTCAGTAATATGTTGCACCAAGCACCACTACACTACACCCCCCCCCCCCCGTCACTTATTAACCCCTTATTAGCCCTTGATCACCCCTGATCACCCCATATAGACTCCCTGATCACCCCCCTGTCATTGATTACCCCCCTGTCATTGATCACCCCCCTGTAAAGCTCCATTCAGATGTCCGCATGATTTTTACGGATCCACTGATAGACTGATCGGATCCGTAAAAATCATACGGACGTCTGAATGCAGCCTTACAGGGGAGTGATCAATGACTGTGGTGATCACCCCATATAGACTCCCTGATCACCCCCCTGTCATTGATTACCCCTCTGTCATTGATCACCCCCCTGTAAAGCTCCATTCAGATGTCCGCATGATTTTTACGGATCCACTGATAGACTGATCGGATCCGTAAAAATCATACGGACGTCTGAATGCAGCCTTGCAGGGGAGTGATCAATGACTGTGGTGATCACCCCATATAGACTCCCTGATCACCCCCCTGTCATTGATTACCCCTCTGTCATTGATCACCCCCCTGTAAAGCTCCATTCAGATGTCCGCATGATTTTTACGGATCCACTGATAGACTGATCGGATCCGTAAAAATCATACGGACGTCTGAATGCAGCCTTACAGGGGAGTGATCAATGACGGAGGTGATCACCCCATATAGACTCCCTGATCACCCCCCTGTCATTGATTACCCCTCTGTCATTGATCACCCCCCTGTAAAGCTCCATTCAGATGTCCGCATGATTTTTACGGATCCACTGATAGACTGATCGGATCCGTAAAAATCATACGGACGTCTGAATGCAGCCTTACAGGGGAGTGATCAATGACGGAGGTGATCACCCCATATAGACTCCCTGATCACCCCCCTGTCATTGATTACCCCTCTGTCATTGATCACCCCCCTGTAAAGCTCCATTCAGATGTCCGCATGATTTTTACGGATCCACTGATAGACTGATCGGATCCGTAAAAATCATACGGACGTCTGAATGCAGCCTTACAGGGGAGTGATCAATGACTGTGGTGATCACCCCATATAGACTCCCTGATCACCCCCCTGTCATTGATTACCCCTCTGTCATTGATCACCCCCCTGTAAAGCTCCATTCAGATGTCCGCATGATTTTTACGGATCCACTGATAGACTGATCGGATCCGTAAAAATCATACGGACGTCTGAATGCAGCCTTACAGGGGAGTGATCAATGACGGAGGTGATCACCCCATATAGACTCCCTGATCACCCCCCTGTCATTGATCACCCCCCTGTCATTGATCCCCCCCCCCCCCGTAAGGCTGCATTCAGTCTTTTTTTTGGCCCAAGTTAGCGGAATTTTTTTTTTTTTCTTACAAAGTCTCATATTCCACTAACTTGTGACAAAAAATAAAATCTCACATGAACTCACCATACCCCTCACGGAATCCAAATGCGTAAAATTTTTTAGACATTTATATTCCAGACTTCTTCTCACGCTTTAGGGCCCCTAGAATGCCAGGGCAGTATAAATACCCCACATGTGACCCCATTTCGGAAAGAAGACACCCCCAGGTATTCCGTGAGGGGCATATTGAGTCCATGAAAGATTGAAATTTTTGTCCCAAGTTAGCGGAACGGGAGACTTTGTGAGAAAAAAATAAAAAATATCAATTTCCGCTAACTTGTGCCAAAAAAAAATAATTTCTATGAACTCGCCATGCCCCTCATTGAATACCTTGGGGTGTCTTCTTTCCAAAATGGGGTCACATGTGGGGTATTTATACTGCCCTGGCATTCTAGGGGCCCCAAAGCGTGAGAAGAAGTCTGGTATCCAAATGTCTAAAAATGCCCTCCTAAAAGGAATTTGGGCCCCTTTGCGCATCTAGGCTGCAAAAAAGTGTCACACATCTGGTATCGCCGTACTCAGGAGAAGTTGGGCAATGTGTTTTGGGGTGTCATTTTACATATACCCATGCTGGGTGAGATAAATATCTTGGTCAAATGCCAACTTTGTATAAAAAAATGGAAAAAGTTGTCTTTTGCCAAGATATTTCTCTCACCCAGCATGGGTATATGTAAAAAGACACCCCAAAACACATTCCCCAACGTCTCCTGAATACGGCGATACCAGATGTGTGACACTTTTTTGCAGCCTAGGTGGGCAAAGGGGCCCACATTCCAAAGAGCACCTTTCGGATTTCACTGGTCATTTACCTACTTACCACACATTAGGGCCCCTGGAAAATGCCAGGGCAGTATAACTACCCCACAAGTGACCCCATTTTGGAAAGAAGACACCCCAAGGTATTCCGTGAGGGGCATGGCGAGTTCCTAGAATTTTTTATTTTTTGTCACAAGTTAGTGGAAAATGATGATTTTTTTTTTTTTTTTTTTTTTTTCATACAAAGTCTCATATTCCACTAACTTGTGACAAAAAATAAAAACTTCCATGAACTCACTATGCCCATCAGCGAATACCTTGGGGTCTCTTCTTTCCAAAATGGGGTCACTTGTGGGGTAGTTATACTGCCCTGGCATTCTAGGGGCCCAAATGTGTGGTAAGGAGTTTGAAATCAAATTCTGTAAAAAATGACGAGTGAAATCCGAAAGGTGCTCTTTGGAATATGGGCCCCTTTGCCCACCTAGGCTGCAAAAAAGTGTCACACATCTGGTATCTCCGTACTCAGGAGAAGGTGGGGAATGTGTTTTGGGGTGTCATTTTACATATACCCATGCTGGGTGAGAGAAATATCTTGGCAAAAGACAACTTTTCCCATTTTTTTATACAAAGTTGGCATTTGACCAAGATATTTATCTCACCCAGCATGGGTATATGTAAAAAGACACCCCAAAACACATTCCCCAACTTCTACTGAATACGGAGATACCAGATGTGTGACACTTTTTTGCAGCCTAGGTGGGCAAAGGGGCCCACATTCCAAAGAGCACCTTTCGGATTTCACTCGTCATTTTTTACAGAATTTGATTTCAAACTCCTTACCACACATTTGGGCCCCTAGAATGCCAGGGCAGTATAACTACCCCACAAGTGACCCCATTTTGGAAAGAAGAGACCCCAAGGTATTCGCTGATGGGCATAGTGAGTTCATGGAAGTTTTTATTTTTTGTCATAAGTTAGTAGAATATGAGACTTTGTATGAAAAAAAATAAAATAAAAATAAATCAGCATTTTCCACTAACTTGCGACAAAAAATAAAAAATTCTAGGAACTCGCCATGCCCCTCACGGAATACCTTGGGGTGTCTTCTTTCCAAAATGGGGTCACTTGTGGGGTAGTTATACTGCCCTGGCATTCTAGGGGCCCAAATGTGTGGTAAGGAGTTTGAAATCAAATTCTGTAAAAAATGACCTGTGAAATCCGAAAGGTGCTGTTTGGAATATGGGCCCCTTTGCCCACCTAGGCTGCAAAAAAGTGTCACACATCTGGTATCTCTGTATTCAGGAGAAGTTGAGGAATGTGTTTTGGGGTGTCTTTTTACATATACCCATGCTGGGTGAGATAAATATCTTGGTCAAATGCCAACTTTGTATAAAAAAATGGGAAAAGTTGTATTTTGCCAAGATATTTCTCTCACCCAGCATGGGTATATGTAAAATGACACCCCAAAACACATTCCCCACCTTCTCCTGAGTACAGAGATACCAGATGTGTGACACTTTTTTGCAGCCTAGGTGGGCAAAGGGGCCCATATTCCAAAGAGCACCTTTCGGATTTCACTCGTCATTTTTTACAGAATTTGATTTCAAACTCCTTACCACACATTTGGGCCCCTAGAATGCCAGGGCAGTATAACTACCCCACAAGTGACCCCATTTTGGAAAGAAGAGACCCCAAGGTATTTCGTGATGGGCATAGTGAGTTCATGGAAGTTTTTATTTTTTGTCACAAGTTAGTGGAATATGAGACTTTGTAAGAAAAAAAAAAAAAAGAAAAAAATCATCATTTTCCGCTAACTTGTGACAAAAAATAAAAAGTTCTATGAACTCACTATGCCCATCAGCGAATACCTTAGGGTGTGTACTTTCCGAAATGGGGTCATTTTTGGGGTGTTTGTACTGTCTGGCCATTGTAGAACCTCAGGAAACATGACAGGTGCTCAGAAAGTCAGAGCTGCTTCAAAAAGCGGAAATTCACATTTTTGTACCATAGTTTGTAAACGCTATAACTTTTACCCAAACCATTTTTTTTTTACCCAAACATTTTTTTTTTATCAAAGACATGTAGAACAATAAATTTAGAGCAAAATTTATATATGGATGTCGTTTTTTTTGCAAAATTTTACAACTGAAAGTGAAAAATGTCATTTTTTTGCAAAAAAATCGTTAAATTTCGATTAATAACAAAAAAAGTAAAAATGTCAGCAGCAATGAAATACCACCAAATGAAAGCTCTATTAGTGAGAAGAAAAGGAGGTAAAATTCATTTGGGTGGTAAGTTGCATGACCGAGCAATAAACGGTGAAAGTAGTGTAGGTCAGAAGTGTAAAAAGTGGCCTGGTCTTTCAGGGTGTTTAAGCACTGGGGGCTGAGGTGGTTAAGCAACTCCTGTGATGTAGAATTCTCTATTGCTTTGAATCAACCTCGCCACCATCTAATAGAAAGTAGATTTTTTTTCTATCTGTTAAATAACACAGCAGGCGTTCTGTGTCATGTTGATACTGGGGAGATTATCAGGGAAGGGAAATCAGAAAAGAGATTAGTGAAAAGTAGGCCAATCCTCTTCTACGACAATGAAGCCGTATCATTGACATAAAATCTACAAGTTCATTGAGAATTGTAAAAGAGATCCTTAGCCCTTGTTTCCTCACTTATGTACTTTTGTACATTTGCATTTTATATATCCTTCTGTTTGTTCAGGTTATTTTATGAGCCTGTAGCCACTCCATGTGGGCATACATTCTGCCTCAAATGCCTTGAGCGTTGCCTGGACCACAACCCTCACTGTCCCCTCTGCAAGGAAAATTTGTCACAGGTGAGTACATCATTATTTAGACATCACCTTTTATTTTTGTATTAGCACCTATTGGCATTGGTGCACAGCTTCCATTAGGTAGACTATATCACATCCTTCCACCACAGCACCCCTGAAGCATGCTAATGCAAGAGGATCTTTAAGTCCATGTAAATTACTGCCTTAAAGTAATATGTGTGCTCTGAAAGAAGAGTTAGAGGGGTTCTGCAGTTTTTTTAAACTGATGATCTATCCTCTGAATAGATCATCAGCATCTGATCGGCGGGGGTCCGACAGCGCGGTTTAAAAAAACTGCAGAACCCTTTTAAAGAAGGGATAGTCCTATAATGCATCAGTGAATATATGGAAAATGGACGCTTGAAGACTAAACCATTTTAAAACTACATTTACATGGTGCCGTTATCATTCCAATTCATATTGTGCCCAGTGTAAATCGGCAAAGAGATCAACGTCAAAAATAAAGTTTATCACAGTTACATGTGCATACATAGAATTAACACTGTCATTAGCAGAAGTTATTAAATGGCATCTGTCAGCAGATTTGTACCTATGATACTGGCTGACCTGTTACATGTGTTCTTGGCAGCTGAAGGCATCTGTGATGGTCCCATGTTCATATGTGCCCACATTCCTGAGAAAAATTATGTTTTAATATATGCAAATGAGCCCCTAGGAGCAACGGGGGAGTTGCCATTACACCTAGAGTTTCTGCTCTCTCTGCAACTGCCGCGTCCTCTGCACTTTGATTGACAGGGCCACACATGACGTTTTCTCTGCCTGGGCCAGTCACTCAAAGTGCAGAGTGTGTGGCAGTTGCAGAGAGAGCAGAGCCTCTAGGTGTAATGGTAACGCCCCCGTTGCTCCTAGAGGCTCATTTGCATATATCAAAACGTCATTTTTCTCAGCAATGTGGGCACATATGAACATGGGACCAACACAGATGCCTTGAGTGTACTTAAAGCCATGTCCATCTGATTCTTTTCTGACCACCCTTTGTTCAGTATTTACACTGGATAAAGTGGAGTAATGGCAGTTCCTGAAGTAGTAAAATAGGTTTATAATGTATCGGATCTTTGTCTGGCCGCACTTCTGTCATTAGGCTGGGTATACATGGGAATATGGGCAACTGGCCCCTGTATTCTTTTCTAAATGCAAGTGGTTAAAATAAAAGTATACCTGCCTAAATGACTTGTGGCCTAAATGACTAAGAATGACCATTAATAGACAGTAACCAACCCCTCTGCAAGTCACTGGGGGAGAGTTATCAAACTGGTGTAAAGTAGAACTGGCTTAGTAACCCATAGCAACCAATCAGATTCCAACTTTCATTTTTCAACGCTCCTTTGGAAAATGAAAGTTGAAATCTGATTGGTTGCTATGGGCAACTAAGCCAGTTCTACTTTACACCAGTTTGATAAATGTCCCCCACAGTATCTGAGACCAGTGCACAAGAACTGATAGGAAATTTAGGATTTTACAATGACTACTGTATGTAAAATGAAACAACTGATGGCCCTTTTACAATGGCAGATGAGCAGGCAATTATCGGGATCAAACCATTTGCTCATGATTATTGACTGATACCTCTCAGAAGAAAGATCTGCAGTCACGTGCAGTAATTATCCCCTCTGTAGGGGAGGAATTGCTCTTGCCCTTATAGAGGGACACAGGGCGATGTGCTGCCGGAAAATGATGATTGTATTGCATGCGCCTCATGAAATATGCGATCACCTAAAGAATGATCGTTTGCTTGTTTGTCAAGTGATCAGTGGCACCTTTGCACGGGGCAGTTATTGGAAACGAGCGCTCGTATTTCTGCTTATTACCTATAATTACCATGATCCGTGGCCGTGTAAAAAGCCCTTTAAGGGGTTTTGTCACTTCAGTAAATGGCATTTATTATGTAGAGAAAGCTAATACAAGGCTCTTACTAATGGATTGTGATTGCTCATACTGCTTCCTTTGCTGGCTGGAGTCATTTTTCCATCAAATTATACCCTGCTCGTTTCCATGGTTACGACCACCCAGCAATCCAGAGGTGGTGCTCATGCTTGCACACTATAGGAAAAAGTGTCGGCCTCTCTGGTGACCTGGACCGTGGGAGCACACATAGGCTAGTGCTTTTTTTTTTATAGCATGCAAGTATGGCCACTGCTGCTGGATTGGAGGGTGGTCGTAACCATGGAAACAAGCAGTGTATAATGTGATGGAAAAATGAATCCAGCCAGCAAAGGAAGTAATATGGGAAACCACAATACATTATTAAGTGCCTTGTATTAACCTTCTCTACATGATAAATGCCATTTCCTGAAGCGACACAGCCCCTTTAAGGGTGCATTCACATCTACTTCGGACACTTCGTTCTTCTGTAACCTCAGAGGACAAAATAAAACTTCCCTCTGTACTACTTTGTCAGACATTATGAACGGAAACTGACAGAGGTCCCTAAGGAAGCCTCCAGCGCAAATGTGAACATAGCCCAATTTGTTTACTGACTGAAGTGCAATGCAAGAGTATTGACTGTTCATTTTGATACTACTATATACTTAGATTTGGTTCTAAGGACATTATTACTAATGCTATCATTTCTGCATCTATTTTATCTAGTACCTCGCAAGTAGAGCTTACAAGAAGACATTTCTGACAGAAGCGATAATTATACGTTACCTACCAGAAGAGCTAAGTGAGCGAAAGAAACTGTACGATGAGGAGATGAAAGAGTTATCAAAGTAAGATGCTTTGAATAGATTTTATGAATCGTGTGACCGGTGTTGAGGTTATGAATTATGGTCTGACTAGGACATTGATACCATGTGTTTACAGTATGGACTGTAGTGATGGGGACTTTTTCTCTAGGTATCTGCATGTGTAGTGTGGAAAGGTAAGTTGTTTTAGAATTGGACAGTTACCTCTAGCAATATTCTTTGTCAATAAGGGTGGGTTCACATCTGCGTTCTGGATTTTGTTATGGCTTTCCGTTATAACATTGTTATAACGGAAAATAACGGAATCCGTAAGACGGGAGTCAAAACGGAAGCCTTTAAGAGGCATTCCGTTTTGATCCTCCATAATACAAGTCTATGAGTAGCACAACGAATCCGTTTTTGCTGCCCATAGACTTGTATTATGACGGAATGTAAAACGGAAGCCTTTAAAAGGCATTCCGTTGTGCTTTCCGTCATAATAGAAGTCTATGGGAATCCTAACGGATCCATCCCGTTTCCATTATGAAGAACGGAGAAAAAAGTCCTGTCGACAGGACTTTGTTTTCAGTCTTGTATAACGGGAACCAAACGGATCCGTTATGATTCTCATAGACCTCTATTAAGACGGATCAAAACGGAATGCCTCTTAAAGGCTTCCGTTTTGACTTCCGTCTTATGGATTCCGTTATTTTCCGTTATAACGGAAAGCCATAACAGATGTGAACCCACCCTAAGGCACCAAAACTTGTTATACTTTATTATCATACTTCTCTACATATAGAGAATTTTATGTAGCTCTTACTGAAATAACACCATTTAATGCTTTCTTAATATATTTGTAAAAACATTTGGCAAATATATTGGGTAACTTATGTTTTGCTGATTCAGGGACCCTCAGGATGAGTGCAAGATAATTAGAGCAATGGATTTACAAAGCTACTCAACGTTTTATACAGATAAAAACCATGAGATTGTGTTCAGAGTCGCTCAGTCGGACTTTATGTGCTACAGTCCCCATGTTACAGTCTTAAGATTATATGCAGTCATGTCCACATGACGGATTCTATTTAAAGCAATGGTTATTGCTGTACATACTTCTAAATAACTCTGAAAGGTCGGTATCCGTGTTTTGCAGATCCGCAAAACACTTTGGTTGTGTGAATTTATCCTAGGAGAGAGACTGCACTTCAGATTCTTATATTATACCGTTAATAAGGATACAGCCACGCAAAAGAGAGAATATACTGTCTATTGGGTGTATTGTAATTTGGTATCAAGCTCGGAGCAGAATATAATAAAACGCTTACAGTGGTTACTAGTCCCAGCTCAGTTTAATAACTAATAATGAACTATTCACTGCGTAAACAGCTGATTTACAATCTATGTATGTATAAGAGAAATATTCAATGGCCTGTATTTATTCATATGTATTAAAGTCACTCCGAACAGTCGCTTGTGGTTTTAATTTTAGTATTTATAGTTCTTTTAATACATTATAATAAAGGTTAAGCCTTAAAGGGGTTGTCCCATGACTAATGTAAAAAATGAAAATCAGACATCATTAAGTACATGACAATCTCCTTCTAAAAATGCTAGAACCAGCCCTGTACCTCATATGGGTCCGGAGATCTCCCCATTCTTTGCTCTGATAGAGGAGTGATATAAGAGGAGTGTCTTTTCTGCTGCAGCTAAGGGGGCGTGTCCATGCTCTCCCTATCACAGCTCAGTAGGTGTGTCTCAGCTCTCCCTATCACAGCTCAGGAGGTGTGTCCATGCTCTCCCTATCACAGCTCAGTAGGTGTGCCTCAGCTCTCCCTATCACAGCTCAGGAGGTGTGTCTCAGCTCTCCCTATCACAGCTCAGGAGGTAGTGAGGGATGAAACTGAGCATGTGCGGCCATCTCAGTGAGCAGGTCAAAGAAATAAGAAAAAAGACAAACCGCAGGTAGTGCTATACAGATACATTTTATTGAATAACTCAATGGTTATGCCAAATTTTTAATTCTAAGCAATTATAAAAGTATTCAGATCGAGGGGCTGGTTTGAAAACTGTAGAATATTTTTCATGGGATTAAGGTCCATTCACACAACAGTGTCCATTTTAGGGACAGCGGACATGGACACCGATATCGCAGTGCGGACCCATTGACTTCAATGAGTTAGCGATCTGTAAGATGCGACAAAGAATGTAACATGTCTTATCTTCTGTGGCTCGGCTGTATGGACCCGGAAGCACATGGCAGAGCATAAAACAGACACGGTCGTGTGAATGCACCCTTATACAGAGGATGCTGCCGGTCACTGATAACACCTCCTCGTGAACAATGAAATCAGAAATGGCAGAGGTATAAATGTAAAAATGCTAGTCATTACTGAATCTTTTCCCAGAAAACTATATATCAACCTGCCCAGCTTCTCCTGCCCTATATGATATAATCTGCTCCATAATATGCTGACTGCAGATTGCACTGCATTTTCAATGTGACAAGTTGTCTTTAAAGAGGTATTATTGTTGGAAGTTATCCCCTATCCGCAGGATAGGGGATATCTATTAGATTGGTGGGGGTCCCACTGCTGGAACCTCCACCAATCACGAGAATAGGGGCCCTGTACCCCCTGAAATGAACAAAGCGGCCGGTTGCACATGCTTGTGGCTGCTCCATAAATTTCTACGGGAGTCCCAGAGATAGCCGAGTACAGCGCCCACCAATCTCCGGAATTCCCATAGAAATGAATGGAGCGGCCACGCGCATGCGAGACTGGCCAGTCCGTTCATGTCAGGAGGGCTGCAGGGGGAACGAGGCTACCATTTTTGTGATCGGTGGGGGTCCCAGCGGTAGGGTTTAATAGTTATCCCCTATCCTGTAGGGGATACCCCTTTAAGCATCATCTGCACATTGAGGTTAAGGAGCACAACTAAACCAATATAAAGGTTTGATGTTTGGGTTAAAACATTTTTCTAGTTAATGTTTGCTGTATTCATGGGTTGAGTGAGTCTTTTAGCTCCTCCAGTCCCTCCTTTTCGTGCCACAATTGATGCAGGAGAAGCTTAGTCAGAGCTGTGTTACTGTATAGTACTGCTCAGTAGACATACACATGGATTATTTCAGCACTCTTTCCAGTGGAAATACATGTGAAAACCAAAAACATGTGGCAGTATTCTGAGACCATGCTAATAAGTGAACGAGCATAAAGCCATCGCATTGACCTATGTGTTTTTGTCTCAAAACAGCTTGAATAAAGATGTTCCAATATTTGTGTGTACCATGGCCTTCCCAACAATTCCTTGCCCGCTGCACGTGTTTGAGCCTCGGTATCGACTAATGATAAGAAGAAGCATGGAGACAGGAACAAAGCAGTTTGGGATGTGCATAGCTGATGAACTGAAAGGGTGTGTATGTCGTATATGTAGTATGCCTTGCTTCTGTAAGGTATTATTAGGATGGATCTCTGAAGTTTTGGTACTAAGCTGAATTACCAGCAGCTGCTGAAATTTTGCATAAATTATGATCTGTTGGATATTTGATGAGCTCTCTTGGCTAATAAAATCAACAGTAGATCCCAATCTTAAAGGATGTAAGGTCCAGAATGAAACATAGTAATAGATAACACAGCTAAAACATTTCTACAATGTTTGATAGAGGATTATTATTAGTTTATGCACAGTCATTTTACTTTTACATGCAATCATAGTTCATTGCTGTATATGGCAAGTATGGTGCCCATCCATGAATATGGCATTCTCTCCCACAAAATCCTTGTGTAAAAAAAAAAGTAAAGATGCCGAATTGGAGAATAAAATCTAATTATATTTTACTTCTGGAGCATATATTTTGAGTCTTTAACTACGAGGTATTGAAAGGATTGTCACACAATGGGCATTTAAATGTCAGATTACTGGGGGCCCCAATGAGCATTAGAACGGGGTCCCAAGCCCCCAATTTTCTCTTCACTGCATGACTGCATTAATTTCAAATGTAGCGGTAGTCATGTGTGCACATTGAATGAAGCGGCAGGGTGCCTCTTCGACTGGCGTTCCTTTCAAAATCACCCTCACTGTGGTCGTGCAGTGAGTGGGGCCCTCAGGAATCAGACATTTAAATATCCATTGTGTGACAACCCCTTAAACGCTTGCAGGGTACCTTAAATGTGCAGCTACCAGACACATTGCTATCTCCTCCATGTAAAGCTATCAAACTCTTCAGATGCAGTGGGAATTAGAGTTCCCAAATATGTAGATTGGAAAAACTGTAGTAGGTTATATGTGCCGTGGTTTTATTAAATTATGGATTATTCGTATGATTACTTTTTATTTGGCTAAAATATTGTACTGTGGACTAAATGCTTTAGGATTGGGGAAAGGGAAAGGAAAAGGGAAGAATGAAATTAATTTCTTTGTTATTTCAGATTTGCGGACTATGGTTGCATGTTACAAGTGAGAGATGTCCAGTTTTTCCCCGATGGCCGTTCAGTAGTGGATACAATAGGCCTGAGCAGGTTTAAGGTCTTGAGCCATGGACAAAGAGATGGATACAACACTGCAAATATTGAATATCTTGAAGATAAAAAGGTATAACAATAAAAATGGAAAGTAGTTGTATATCTACCATCAGTGAGTGCTCAATATTTCACTAAGGCCTCTTTCACACGACAGTATGGCTTTTTCAGTGTTTTGCGGTCCGTTTTAAACGGATCCGTTGTTCCGTTTTTGTTTCCGTTGTGTTTCCGTTCCGTTTTTCCGTTCCGTTTTTCCGTATGGCATATACAGTATACAGTAATTTCATAGGAAAAATTGGGCTGGGCATAACATTTTCAATAGATGGTTCCGCAAAAAACGGAACGGATACGGAAGACATACGGATGCATTTCCGTATGCATTCCGTTTTTTTGCGGACCCATAGACTTTAATGGAGCCACGGAACGTGATTTGCGGCCAAAGATAGGACATGTTCTATCTTTAAACGGAACGGAAATACGGAAACGGAATGCATACGGAGTACATTCCGTTTTTTTTGCGGAATCATTGAAATGAATGGTTCCGTATACGGACCGTATACAGAACGCAAAAAGCGGCCCGCAAAACGGAAAAAAAAAAACGGTCGTGTGAAAGAGGCCTAAGAACGTATAAACATGTAATGGTCTTCCATTATATCCGGTATGTGAAACTCCAGTGTATGGACAGATTCATGAACTGGAGATTCCTAGATCTTGACTGTTTCAGCTTTGTTTGTAAAGTATTCTCAATTACTTTTCCTTCAGGTTGAAGGACAAGAATATGAAGAGCTTCTCATATTACACAATTCCGTGTATGATCAAGCCCTGGCCTGGTTTTCCTCTCTTAAGGACAATCTGAGGGCACAAATTCTCAACCATTTTGGGTCAATGCCGAGCAAAGATCCAGATCCTCAGGTCAGTACATGATTACTGTGAACAGTTATGAACAGTAGTAGAAAGAAAACCAGTACGGCTTTGTTCACATCTACGTTGGAACCTCCTTTCACCTTCTGTCACATTTAACCCCTTACCAAGTAATTTTTTCAGTTTTTGCCTCTCTATGTTTAATGGGATTATTTTTAAAAAAAGGAATAACTAATGTAATTAAAACATGCAAATTAAAAAAAGCTTGCAAAAAATAATATGTAAGCGCTTATTTTTCATAAAATACATATACTACATAAAAGCTAAAAAAAAACTACACTTAGCCTAATGCATTATACTCCATGGCACCGTTTGTGGCTAGGACAACACTAGTGTGACCTAACTGCAGGATTACTGAACTTGCAGACCTGAGGTCCTTTGTAGGTCGCCATGGCTGCCTGCAGAGAGGTTAAAACTGGGACAGAATCAAGGGGAAATCCACTTTGATCATGCTGTGGTCACAGACTGTGGCCATCAAAGGTTTTACCGTTGAACTGAAGTTACCATTGATCCTGGATGTAGATCAGAAGACTGCTCCAAAAACCAGAGCTGCTAGTTACAGTTCATTCGTAGACCAGGATTGCTCAGAGAAGCGCTCAGCTCCCTCTAAAACCTAAAGGCCCCTGAACTTTTGCACTGTGATTAATACCCCTGCCCTTCTAAAATGTAGTCACATGCTCAGCTCCAACACTTTCTCATAATGCTGATTTAAGTGCCAAATTTTTGGGAAAAGCGAAAAAAAACATGCAAACTGTGCCTTTCTACAAACTTCTACTGACCTAAAAAATGAATATGTGCATCTGAGCCTGTAATCTAAACGGTTTGATTTGTATTACTGGTCCTGAATCTTTCAACTGCTGTAGCTCCATCCTTGAGCTACAATTTTGGTAAGCAGTTTACCTTTCAACATATACCCTATATTGTTTCAACATCTTCACTTATGTCCTTAAAAATGCCTTTAATGTGCAGTCTCTTATCTGTTCAGGCTACCTTTTAAAGGGGTTGTCTTATTACAGAGACTTACCCTCTATCCACAAGCAGTTGGACCCCCGCTGATCACAAGAACTGGGCCCTGTGTTCTTTCATTTGAATGGAACGATGATCACACATGCATCTCTATGGCACTGCCACAAATAGCCCAATGCTTGTACATCTCTAGCTGTCCCATAGAGTTGAATGTAGCGGATGCACGCATGTCTGACCATCGGGAACATAGGCCCCTTTTCTCATGATCCCTCTTGCAGTGGGACACCTGCCGGTCAAACACTTGTCCCCTGTCGTTAGGAGATAAGTTTTTGTTATGAGACAACCTTTTAAAATTAAACCAAGCATCACTCGTGGTTGGAAGGTTTCCGGGCGGATTCCGGATCAAAAACACATGCAGACGTTCCCCATTGCTTTTAATGTGAAATCTTCATGTTAATCCATACGGTGCTATTTTTTTCCCACGTGCAGTTTTAGAAGCTGCGCCGCTGGCAAAAGAAGTGTCATGCCCATTCTTGACGCAGATTTCACATGGAATCTGTATCTAGAATCCTTGCCGAAAGCAGACCAAGGAAAACAAGCGCATGGGAAAAAAACCTTATGCGAATTTCACATCTGGTGTTTTTTTCAGCGCTGAAAATATTCTGTGTAAACCTAGCCTAAAAGTAAAGCATGCTCTTTAATTAAGAGAAGTGTTATGTGACTACTCTACAGTTTTTGGCTATGACAGGCATTTATTGTAATAACCTTTCTTTTTTTTAAATTGCAGTCTAACTCAAGTGGTCCAGCCTGGTGTTGGTGGATGCTAGCAGTGCTGCCCCTAGAAAACAAGGCTCAGCTTACAATCCTGGCCATGACATCTTTGAAAGATCGCCTACAGGCCATCAGACGAGTCTTATTATTTGTTACTCGTAAAAGACCCAGATGACAGAAGTTTTCGTCTGATGTTGTGACTTCATCAAATTATTATTAATAATATATTTTTTATTTTAAGGAAACCTTTTTTTTTCTCTGCACTGAGGAACACTTTTTTTAGATTCCTTGTTTTGGAATTGACCTGAACTCTTTCTGTGAAAATACCATGCAGTGAATGAACAACATTGCTACCTGGTTTATCTTGCCTCCATGCACTCTGCCGGTGTTTGACTATCATCAGATGATCATTTGATGGCTACCAAATCACCTGGAGTGCCTTTGTATGGACACAAATGAAATCTTGCAACTTATACTGTATGTTATCTATGTATTTTCACATTCTGCTGCATTTTCAAATGTGTTGCTATTACACAATAGGTATGGAATATGCATAAACTGAGGGTGGGAGAGACCAAACAGTGACCACTATGCAGCTGTGCAACAGCCACGTACTTAACTAGGGCATGCAACAAGCAGATTTTATCCCAGTATAAAAAAGGATCAAATATTTAGTACATATAATTATTTAAAAAGGAGTATTCCTAACTCTTCTAACAAGATTTTGTGGAGCAGAGGCACTGATCAGAAGCCTACGGAAGCACTACGAAGCGTATCTGTGGGGTTTTCGCCTTCGCACCGCAAAGAAAATAGAACATGCTCTAACATGCACTTTGCGGCCCACAGCACGTGCACTGAGCAGTTACGCTCGTGTGCATGAGCCCTAAAGCATATGCACTCTTTGATTCAGTGCATAAATATAAACATAAAAAGAAAGCAGAAGTCTTCATTAAAAAGTTCTTAGCGCTTGGCATATACAGCTCCAGTGCAGGCTTTTGTGTCGCCATAGTTACAGACTACAAATATACCCAGTGTGCAGTCTGATCCTGTAGTCATGTGTTGTCTTTCTTCTCCACCCATTTTTTGCCAACATACAGACAGTTCTAGAAGGGAGTTGAATAAACACATGACTGAAAGATCAAACCACAAAAAATTATTATTTTTTTTTAAAATAAGTTGGCACACCTAAAAGATTGCAACCCATAAGCACCAATCCTCCCAATCCTCAAATGATGAAAAACTAAAATATTAACAGACTTACCGTATGTTAAATTATTAACTCAACCATGTCCTTTTGCAGGATCAGCTAAATGAAGACCATTTCCCTTGGGTATTATAAAAAAAAACATGACATTTTTCCCACTCTCTACATAGATGATGTTCTAGTACAGTGGTGGCGAAGATATGGCACGGGTGCCAGAGGTGGCACTCAGAGGCCTCTCTATGGGCACCCGAACCCTGGAAAAAGGGTACATTGAACCATAGTGGTGCAGAGGCTACTTTTAAAACTATATACTGTCTTAACCTCCCTCCAAACCACACGCCCCATAGTACATGTATACACATTCCTTTATAAAGGCATGTGAGAACTGGCCAGTCATTGAAAAATGTTCCATCACAGTGTGTTACTATCCATTTTCACTTGCATATCTATTTGCCGCGAGGTAATCCCAATATCGAACATTTGTAAATTGGGAAGAATGGCAGTAGTATTTTTGTTCAGCAAAGATAGACCCTCTGTCCGACCCTCATATCCAAGATTTAAAAGGTTTGTTTGTAGTCTGTCACCATTAAGCCTGCAGTATTATAGCAAGACACAAATCGGTGTATACGTCCTGTAATAGTTTTAATGAAGGTACACTAGCAAATATCTATCAATATTAAAAAGCAGCACCAGATCACTGTGACTTTGGCTTCTCAATGGTACCGCGTGTTCAGGTCTACAACCTACTGCAGTCTGAGTATTTGGTTTGACATTCAGCACAGCCTAGGCTTTTTAGCATATTTGGCTGGCTTCAGACCTAATAAATCTAGGTTTTGTGGTCTGCTTCACTTCAGACTACCTTACCAGGTTATCTTATTAGCTAGAAACACGCATCCATTTTTCCAGATTTGACAGCTAGGTACGATTTCTCTTATGAGTTTGGTCTCTCCTTCTTGGATGATTACATTGGAGGGAACTTTACAGAGAATTATGTGATAGCAGCAACATTACTATGATCGACGTGCACTTATTACTTACTTTTCAGACCCAAATATTTAAGAGATCATGGAGACCTGGCAATATTGGAAACTATTTTAATGCACAGGTTCAAGATCATTTCATGCGTACATCCAGCTATAAACTACCTATTATATTTCAGTTGATTATTAATGTGCGCTGTACCACTATTTTACTGCGTTTTGCAGCATATCCTTTTAGGTGTGAGAGGTCAGTTATGCTTATGCAAAGCTTTGTCTCCTTAGTTCCCTTCACATATAGCAAATAGGGGCACTGATCTGAATTTAATTCAGTAGGATGTTGGCAGGCGGATCGTATACTGCTTCCATTGATATGGACCAACAATCTTAGAGGTGACGGACAGACAACATTTTTTAGTTATTTGTGAAGGGGAATCAGGGCACCAGTGCTTTGTCTAAATATAATGGATCTCTTATTCCTAAAAAAAATTGAGGTCTATAGCTGGAGGCACACTTTACACCAAAGCAAATCATCCAGTGGCTACTCATAAGACCCCTGATAGCTACAGTGTTACCAACCACCACTGCAAATTTCCCTCTGAAATAGACATTCCCTTAAAGGGGTTATCTGGAATTTTGATACTGATGGCCTATCCTTAGCATAGGTCATCAATAACTAAATGGTGGGGGTCTGGGCATCCCTGATCAGCTGTTTGAAGAGGCTGCAGCTTACCAAGCACGGCTCCATTCATTGTATAGGAGCTGTACTTTGTATTGCAGCTCAGGTCCATTCAATTGAATGGAACTGAGCTGCCATGTGACCGATGGAAGTGACGTCACATGGCCTAGGAAGAGGCTGCAGCTCTCACCAGAGCGCCATGGCCTCTTCAAACAGTTGACTGGCGACGGGCCGACTCCCAACACCACCACCAATCAGATATTGATGACCAATCCTGAGGATAGACCATCAATATCAAAATCCTGGAAACCCCTTTATGGCTAGATTCACACGAGTATATACCGGATGTATTAAAGGGGTTTTCCCATCATAGACAATGGGGACATAGCACTAGTATATGCCCCCATTGCCTAATAGGTGCGGGGGTTTCCGCTGGGAAAGGCACCTATATCGAGAACTGAGCGGGGAGCTCTGTGGTTGGAGGACCCCAGATTTCCCGGGGTCCGTCCACCACCAAGCGCTAATCCCCGCCTCTCCTATAGAAGTGAATGGGAGCGTACCGCGCATGCGCGGCCCATGCTCCCATTCATTTCTATGAGGCCAACGGAAATAGCCAAGCCAGGGCTCGGCTATTTTCGGCAGCCCCATAGAAATGAATGGAGGTCGGCTGCGAATGCGTGCGCCCTCCTTCACTTTCGGGGCTCCATTCTCGGTATAGGTGCTGGTCCCAGCGGTGGGACCCGCACCTAACAGACAATGGGGGCATATCCTAGCGATATGCCCCCATTGTCTAAGATGAGAAAACCCCTTTAACTGACTGAATAACATGTGTCACGGATCAGAACTCATAGCATCGTAGTTCCCTACGTTAATGTGAGTTTGAGTCAGTTAAACCTGTGGTCCAGTGGTGACACACACAGGTAATACATTCAGCCTGCACTCATGTGAATCCGGCCTCACATGAACAGATTTTGAAGTATCGGAGCAATGACAAACTGGCGCTCTGGGTCATGTTTCACTACTGTAATCCGCAACAAAGGGTCAGACGTGCCACACTGATGAACGGATGACACCTACTGACTGCTTCAGTTTACAACACATTTGTGTCTTAATTCATATGTTATAATTTAAGATGTAGTGTCCATTTTCTTTTCTAGATTTTGAATAGGTTTTTTCATTGAAGATGATGGTGTGTTATAAGACTAAAGAATCTTCAAGTACTTTCTGAAAACCAGCATTTTACCACACTCTGTGCCTGTGCTGAAGTTGATTGAGCCTCCGTCCATGTCTGTACTGTAGGAATATGTATTTATCTGTGTTTTGTTCCAAGCCATACATTCAGAGAGAAGAGCAAAAGAGGAACTGTATACGTTGTCATTGTTTTTACTTCCTTCAATGTTAGAGAAAATTGTTACTCATGCTGAAAGACACTGACAAGGTATTCCACTTGTAGTGGATGTTTTCCACAGCAATGGCTCTGGTGCGGTACTCGGACCTCATCTTGTTTTCTCTGCTGTGTGCTTTGGATGAAACAAAAAAAAGGTCTATTTTATGTTTAATTGTGCACTATATGGACCAAAGTATTGGGACTCCTACACCTTACAGGACATCCTCTTCTAAATCCAGAGGAATTAATATGGAGTTGGTTCCCCCTCTACTGAGAAGGCTTTCTACAAGAGTTTGGAGTGTATCTCTGGGAATTTTTCCCCATTCATCCTGAAGAGCATTTGTGAGGTCAGACACTGACTTTGGACGAGAGGGCCTGGCTCGCAATCTGGTTGAGGTCAGGGCTCTGTGAGGGCCAGTCAAGTTCTTCCACACCACAGCTCAGCCAACCATGCATTTATGGACTTTGCTTTGTGCTCTGGGGCACAGTCATGCTGAAACAGAAAAAGGCCTTCCCCAAACTGTTCCCTTAAATTTGGAAACACAATTATCCAAAATGTCTTGGTATGCTGAAGTATGAAGATTTCCCATCGCTGGAAATAAAGGGCCTAGGCCAACCCCTGAAAAACAACCCAATACCTTCCACCAAAGTTTACAGCTGGCATTTGCTAAACTCAGACTCGTCTATCAGACTGCCAAATAGAGTGTGATTGGTCGCTCCCTGATCCAGAGTCCAGTCGTGGTGTGCTTTACATCATTCCATCCAACACTTGACATTGTGCTTGGTGATGGCAGGCTTGCATGCAGCTGCTCAGCCATAGAAACCCATGCCATGAAGCTCCCGGCACACAGTGTCTGTGCTGATGTTAATGAGGTTTGAAAATCTGCTGTTATTTAGTCAGAAGAGTGTTGGTGACTTTTATGCACTGTGCACCTCGGCACTCGGTGACCCCTCTCTGTAACGTTACATGGTCTGCTGTTTTGCGGCTGAGTTGCTGTAATTGTTAAATGCTTCCACTTTGCAATAATGCATGCATGATATATAGCAGGGAAGAGATTTTAGGAATTAACTTGTAGTAGTGGCATCCTTTTACAGTACTACGCTTGAGCTCTTTAGAACAAGTCATTCTTTCACAAATGTTAGTAAAGGCAGACTGCATTGCTAGGAGCTGGATTTTATACACCTGTGGCAATGGGATTGAAACACCTTAATTCAGTGATTTAAGAGATCTCTCAATACTTTTGTCCATATAATGTGTCATGGATATACATCCCATCAGACTAGAAAATCGTTTTACATTCACAAGAGAACAGCTCTGCCTTGGTGCAGGGTGTATAGGGCATGTTCTGTCTTTTGCAGGACATAATATGGAAGCGGAAAGCAGACAGATGACTTCATGGATCCGCAGTTTGTGGACTGCAAATGCTTCTGGTCCAATTAAAGGTCCAGCTTACTCTGCAGAGAAATGAGCTGTCATGCATCAACAGCACAATAGGGTGTGGAGAGATAGTTCTAACTGAAGCTTCTGTTCAAATCATGCATGTAAATGGTGTTGTAAGGCCTCCTCTTCCATAGTCTGTGTGTTGTGTCACTGCTGTTGGCTGTTTGTGATAGAAAGCAGCCATGTTCTTCTAATCTCCTACAAACTATGTTAATTCCTTGACCATTAAACTGACCATAACTGGTATGCGTGTCACATCCAAGTCGAATTAGTATGCATGGGGAAAATCTATTTCTATCGGAATAGATATTGGAGAAAGCTTGTGTTGAGGTAAGGCCGCACGGGTTGTAAAACCCACCAGAAAACAGGCCTCTTTCACATCAGCCTTTTTCTTATCCGGTATTGAGATACGTCATAGGATCTCAAAAGTGGAGGAAAACGCTTCAGTTTTGTGAATGGAGACAGAACTGAATGGAACGGAGTGCACCAGAATACATTCTGTCCCGTTGCGTTTCCATGATGCGCACAAAAGCGCTGCAAGCAGCATTTTTGAGTGCGTCATGGGATACTGATCAAGATGGATCCGTCGTGAAACACAATGCGAGTCAATGGTGACGGATGCGTTTTTTCTGACACGAAAAAAACCTGATCCGGCGCCCATTGACTTACAATGGATTTAGTGACGGATCCATCTTGTTCATTTGGAATATAATAGAACCGGATCCGTTCTGAACGCATGCAGACGGTTGTATTATATACTGGATGTGTATTTGCTGAACCCATCGCGGATCCAGCAAAACCGCAGATGTGAAAGTAGCCTAAGGCCTCATGCACACAACCTTTTCCGGGTCCGCATCCGAGCTGCAGTTTTTGTGGCTCGGGTGCGGACCCATTCACTTCAATGGGGCCGCAAAAGATGCGGAAAGCACCGCACCCGTTGCTCCGTTCCGAGGCCCCGCAAAAAAAATATAGCATGTCCTATTCTTGTCCGTTTTGCGGACAAGAATAGGCATGTCTACAATGGGCCGTCCGTTCCGAAAATTGCGGAAAGCACACGGACGGCTTACGTTTTTTGCGGATCCACGGTTTGCAGACAGCAAAAAATGGAACGGTCGTGTGCATGAGGCCTAAAGCAGATTTTATTGCGGATTTGCTATAGATTTCACCCTCTGCATTACAAAGGTGTCATCCACTGTGGAAATCCGCAATTTAAAGGGTTTCTGTCATGGGAAAAATCGTTATGTAGCTGACTGCCAGCTTCCTGCCTGCGCCGATTACGTCACAGGCCTCCCCGGCAGGCCTGTGACTTAATCGGCGCAGTGAGGAAGCTGGCAGCACCCGAGTGTCCTTCACTCACTGCACCTGCGCCGAATACTAAACGGGACGGCGCAGGCGCGGGATTATGAGGACGATGCGGAGAAGAAGGTCGTCAATCAAGTGGACCTGGGTTTGCCAAAAGGTAAGTAGACCGAGCCTCTAGGTGCTGCAGCAACGCCCTCATAGCACCTAGAGGCTTCATTAGCATATTATAAAAGTCTTTATTTTAATAGAACGGCGGCAGGCAGGGAGTTATAAAGAACACTGTTATGTACTGCTGACATCAGCCCATCGCTAATGTCAGTCAGCTACATAACCATTTTTATCATGACAGAAACCCTTTAAATTAACATGCCACCGATTTAAAATCTGCACCGCAGGTCAAATTGCACTGCAGTTTTTTTTCCCACTGCATGTGGATGACATTTTTTCACATTTAATACACTTGGGCACTGTAAAAAACTGTGGATTTGCTGCAAAAAAAATCAGCAGTTTCCATCCTGTGTGGATGATGAGCTCTATCAATATTTGGGCTGCTGCTCTATTTTCTTTTAAATGCAGACTGCAGTGTGAGACCAAGCCAGACTCCACTAGCGTTGCACAGCGCAATGTTTACTGCGCATCTATGTCAGCAGAACTTATGTTAATTTTCATGGTTGCATTTCTAAAGCATTTTTTGGGGGAATTGATGTCTTGGGGAAAAAAATATGTCAGTTTATGAAAACTCCATCATTTGGGTCCGATTATTATATCAAGAGTAATTCTACTTTGGCTCCTCCTAACAGAGGTATTGATTCTCAGTAGTCCACGTGTTGGATCACGCGCTTGAACATTCCTTCTTTGGAGGATTAGAAGATACAACCTTTTTATGCAATGTGTTTTTTTTATGAGATGTCAAAAATATAGTTCATTTACTTGCTGGTCACCGTTTGAGCCGGTATCTAATGTTAGATGTTGACTCCAGCATTAACATCTTACAGCCTCCCCGACTGGTTACATTGAGCTTTGGGTTATGGCGTCACAGGATCCTGGCACTCCATAAGTTGCAGCAAAATTGCAGGTGGAACCCAACTATATTATGGAGGTACATGGTGAACTTACAGCATTGATCACTAAGATACTGCATACTTAGGCTTAGGCTATACCGCACACTTTTTCAGATATTGCCCCAGCAAGTATGGTCCTACATTGCAGTGTTGCTAGAGTATTAAGAGAACCCTCCAAAATGCAGCAGTTAAAATGGTTTTCCAGGTGTAAAGGTGGGTTTACACAGCCCAATGTTTGGGCAAATTGGAATGAAAGTTCGTATAAATGGATTTTCCAGATAATGTAAAGGTGCTGCAGATGACCTGATGAATGAGCAAAATGCTCATTCATTCGGTGAAATGATTGTTGGTGCAGACACATTATCATGATTTCTGCTTCCCAGAACAATGAATCAGTATGGGGGCAAGCGATAGTAGTAGCCATCAGTGGATGTGAATGCAGTGCTTGACCTCCACTGAGGAGCAGGCAGTTGTAGGGAAGGAACGCTTCTGTCCCGACAATCGCCTGGTCTGGGCTTTTTAAAGCCGCCTTACGATATTTAACACCTATCCTTAGGATAGGTCATCTATATCTGATTGGTGGGGTTCGGGCACCCAGCACCACCACAGATCCGCAATTTAAGACGCCACAGCACTCTAGTGAGAGCTGGGGCCTCTTCACAGTATACCAAGCACTGTTGCATTCATTGTATAGCAGCTGTGCTTGGTATTACCATTCTCTTAAATGGGACTGAGCTGCGCTTAGGGCTTGTAGTTGTGACCAATGAACGCAACATCACTAGCCTAGGAAGAGTGCGCTGCAGACTCTTCAAACCGCTGAACGGCAGTGGTGCTGGGAGTCCGACCCCCGTCAACCAGATATTGATGACCTAACCTGAGGATAGATCATCAATATCTTACTCCTGGAGATCCCCTTTAAATAAAGAAGCGGCAAGACTCGCCTTGTTCTGAGAGTTTGGGTCATGGTTTAGCAGAGCCTGCCGTGTAGCCTGTTAGATAGGAAAACACAGGAAATCACTGCTGACAGCTTGTAAGGCGGCCAATATCATTCATCAGTGTAGCATTGCATTTTTCTCATTGGATTTTTTTTTTTCCCAGCAAGAAAATGTAGTAAATGTATTCATCATGTTCCTTGTCATGGTCTCATTATATGTTTGTTAAAAATAATGTCTGTGGTCAAATAAATGTCAAAACTGGTTATGATTATAAATCATGAAATAAAATATTATTCATAAAAGAAAAAAATTTTTTCCTTTATTAAAATCTTTTATTTTTTTGTAGAGCCTCATTTGTAAACAAAAAAAAAAAAATATATTATATAATGTGCAGCATGCCATGTCCAGCCTTGCTACAGGGAAATCTTCAGTATAAAAACACATGTACTCATGTTGCTTGTATATGGTGCTGACATACGTATTCCACAGCGCTGTGCACATTATTTTGCATATACAGTGTGTTGTCCAGTCTTCTTTGTATGTTTTGTATATTATCACTGTGATTAATTCGTTTTTGGTCCCACAAATGCCTTCTGCGCCATACGTCTATGGTGCAGTGTAGGAGGGGTTAAGTGTAGTACTCCACTTACTGTACATGAGACTTCTGAGGCTTGTTTGTGGTACGACTTCCCACCATTTTTCCATAAGGGGGGTTGTTCAGTTAAGTAAAAACTTCCCTGTTCCCAGTAAATGTTATAAAATAAATATGCATCCTGTACTAACCTGTTTCTCTCCTATGGTTTCCTGTGCCACACATTTTCCTCCTCTTGGTAATTGATGATCTTGTTAGTAAGGTAGGGAGACACAAAGTGGCAATTGTCTCTGTGAGGACAGGGAGGGGACACATGATATTAGGGTTCTTTGATGGGGGGGGGGGTGGAGGGACATGGGAGGTCTACGGCAGGTGAGAGCTGAGACAACACGGCAGGGGTTCTGTGAGCGGAGACACAAACTGCAAGCAGCTCTGTTTGGGGTTCATACTAGGTGGTAGAGAGGCTCTGTTGGGGGCACAGTAGATGACAGGTGCTCTATGAAAGCGGTAGCAGTGTATGTGGAAGAGGCTCTGTGAAGTGGGAATACAACATTTTCTTTTAGAATGCAGTGCAAGATTAGTTCCCTGAAACATATACAAAATACCAAGAAAAACTAAACAAATACTTTTGTGTGGTACAAGCAAAACCACCGTGATGAAATTTACCCCTAGAGAATGAAACATGACCTATAAATGTACCACACAACATCCAATGTGTAGTAAAGAAAGTTCTATACCAAATCCATAAGGTACAGATGAGGTTATAACTTTACAGACACATACCTCCCAACTTTTGAAAAGGGGAGGGACAAAATCAGCGGTGTGTGTAATGCACTGTGGCAATTTTTTTTACACTAAGGCCTCTTTCACACGGGCGTTGCGGGAAAATGTGCGGCTGCGTTGCGGGAACACCCGCGATTTTTCCGCGCGAGTGCAAAAATCACGCATGTTTGGTACCCAAACCTGAACTTCTTCACAGAAGTTCGGGTTTGGGTTAGGTGTTGTGTAGATGTTATTATTTTCCCTTATAACATGGTTATAAGGGAAAATAATAGCATTCTGAATACAGAATGCATAGTAGGTGATCAATTGAGGGTTAAAAAGAAAATAAAAAAAATTAACTCACCTTCTCCTCTTGTTCGCGTAGTTCCCGGTCTCTTCTTTACTTCTTTAATGATGAGCTGTGGGCTTAAAGGACCTTTGGTGACGTCAGATCACATGCTCCAATCACATGGTACATCACCGTGGTGATGGACCATGTGATTGGAGCATGTGATCTGACGTCACCACAGGTCCTAGCCGGTATTTTCATCTTTTAAGAAGTAAAGAAGAGACCGGGAACTACGCGAACAAGAGGAGAAGGTGAGTTAATTTTTTTTTTTTATTTTAACCCTCAATTGATCACATACTAAGCATTCTGTATTCAGAATGCTATTTTCCCTTATAACCATGTTATAAGGGAAAATACAGTGAATAGACTGTCACCTAGCAACCATGCGTGAAAATCGCACCGCATCCGCACTTGCTTGCGATTTTCACGCAACCCCATTCACTTCTATGGGGCCTGCGTTGCGTGAAAAACGCAGAATATAGAGCATGCTGCGATTTTCACACAACGCATAAGTGATGCGTGAAAATCACCGCTCATCTGAACAGCCCCATAGAAATGAATGGGTCGGTAATCAGTGCGGGTGCAATGCTTTCACCTCACACATCGCATCCGTGCGGAATACTCACCCGTGTGAATGGGGCCTAAGGGAACATTCACACGACCGTGTGAAGCCCGTGCCCGTATTGCGGACCGCATTTACACGGGCACCGTTCTATGTGCATTCCGCATCACGGATGCGGACCCATTCATTTCAATGGGTCCGCAAATCCGGAGATGCGGAACGGAACCTTATGGAAGCACTACGGAGTGCTTTCTGAGGTTCCGTTCCGTGCTTCCGCACCGCAAAAAGATAGAGTAAATGGGGCCGCGATCCCTATATGGCTGCCACACGGCAGGTGCCCGTACTTAGCGGACCGCAATTTGCAGTCCGCAATACGGGCACGGGCTTCACATGTGAATGCTCCCTTTAACTCTGTCAAGTGCCTGTCTGTGCACTCCCAATCCTACATTAGTGCCCCTTCACGATAGAATGCCCCCTAATTGCCCCCACACAGTAGTTTTCCCCTTAGTGTCCCTTCACAGTAGAATGCTTCCTTAGTGCCTCCACATAGTAGTTGTTCCCCCTTCTTGCCCCTTTCACAATAGAATGCTCCCTTAGCGCCCCCTTTACAGTAGTGATGCTCCCTTAGTGCCCCCACACAGTAGTAATGCACCCTTAGCACATCCTATACAGTAGTGATACTCCCTTAGCACTCGGTTCACAGTGGTTATGCCTCTTAATACCTGCACACAGTAGAATGCCCCCTTAGTGCCCCCACACAGTAGTTATTTCCATTTAGTGCTTCTATACAATAGTGAAAACCCTTTAGTGCCCTCAAGCAGTAGTTTTGCCCTCTTAGTGCCTCTTCACAGTAAGAATACCCTGTTAGTGGCCACTCCACAGTAAAATGTCCCCTTAGTGCCTCCACACAATAGTGAAGACTCTGGAGTTTTAATAAAATAAAAATGTAATAGTCACCTAGCTTCATGAATGGATCACATCATTCCTCTCTCTACTGCTCACTGTCACGAATAATGGGGAGAGGAGGGACACCAGAAAGACAACAGAAGGGAAAAGACAAAGAACTAGGCCTCCAGGCTAGGGAGAGGGGAAAGGTCCCCTCCTAGGAAACCCCTAGAACTGGCCCTGACTACTGTCAGTATGTATAGACCCTGAAGGTTGGAAAATACATACACCGAAACCTTAACTCTAGGAGCCCTGAAATGCCCTAGAGGTAGTGACAGGGAATGAGACTACTGGTTCCTTCCCAGGTGAACGAACCAGCGTCTCCCTGAGGCCTAGAAACAACAAGCACAAGGGAACAACCAAATACAAAGAGCAGTACAACTCATCCTATAGAAAATGGATGAGCAGGAACACAGGTAAAGTCCACACACCAACTCCTCCAAATCCAAGCAGAGAATATCAACCGCATGGTATGAAGTGTGAGACCAAACTAAATGGGGAAGCAGTACTGACCACAAGCTGCAGCTGACAAAAGGTGTGGTCATTACCAAACAACAACACTGAGAATCAAGAGACTGTCAGTTAACCTCACGTACACCCTGCAAATCAGATAAAGTACAACAATGCCATAGTCACAAAAATAATGATTACAGAAATTATGGTGCTAATGCTACGCTTATTTATAAAGTGAGATGCTTGGCCAATGCATTTTGTACAAAACCATCTGAGCCCGTCTGCCGTACGTCAAGGCGATCTCTGTTAGACGGGTCCTAACACTAAATACTACCTGTTATGCACCATAATGGCCGCCATAAAATTCAGGGAGTGTTGGATTCACATGCATGTTGGATCCACTCTGCCTTTTTCCATTTTTTGTGCCATAATGGCCTCCATTACAAGGGATGCAGGTACCAACATGCATGCCGAGCCCACTCTATACCTTTCCTGGTGCTAGACAGCTTCCAATGAATGTGGTGAGAGCAGGCTACAGCTTTATACTGAATGTAATTAAAATCAGCCTATGGGGCAGACAGGGTAATCAGGAGTGCACGACTTTTGTGACTATGGCATTGTTGTACTTTATCTGATTTGCAGGGTGCTGCTGCATTGTCTTTTTCTTCTAGGTCTTTGCCATGGCAGCGTGCACCTGCGCACTGGGAGGTGCTGACTAACCCCCTTTTTTTGCAGATTTACTATGCAGGAGATGTGGCACTCCAGCGAGTCGTGCACTCCTGATTAGCCTGTCTGCCCCATAGGCTGATTTTATTACTTTCAGTATAAAGCTGTAGCCTGCTCTCACTACATTCATTGGAAGCTGTCTAGCACCAGGAAAGGTATAGAGTGGGCTCGGCATGCATGTTGGTACCTGCATCCCTTGTGGTTTTCTGTTTGTCTATAGTATCTTGTATCCTGTCTAGCGTGACAACATCAGAGGGAATACCATGTAGCTTCACAATGTTGTCAACAAACACTTGTGCGAGAGTTTTAGCATTAGGTAGCCCTGGTAATAAAAGTCCAACATTTTACTGAAGCGATCAACAACCACCAGAATCTGTTTTTCCTGAGGAATTCGGCAAATCTGTCATAAAGTCCATGGACAAATGAGTCCAACGGAAGTAGAGATCCGGAAGGCCGAGTATGTGTCACCAGCTTAGCACATGCACAAGTACTACAGGCTGACACAAAGCCCTTAACACATTTATGCGACCCCGACCACCAGAATCTACGAGAGATGAAATAGACTGTGGATCTGCTCCCAGGGTGTCCTGTAAGAACAGTACAGTGATGTTCCTTGAATACCTTGTGCCGTAATTCCGAAGTAACAAACAACTTTCCCGGAGGACAAGAAGCCAGTGCATCTCCCTGGGCCTCCAACTTCTCTGCCTCAAGGTCGGGAGAAAGGGCGGATATTACTACCCCTTCAGACAAGATAGGACCAGGATTTTCCGAAACACTCCCCCCAGGAAAGCTACACGACAAGGCATCCGCCTTGACGTTCTCAATCCCAGGGCGATAGGTGACAATGAAATTAAATCTGGTAAAAAACAATGACCATCTGGCCTGCCTTGGGCTCAGACATTTAGCCGACTCCAGGTAGGCCAGATTTTCGTGATTGGTAATTACCGTAATAGGATGCATCGCATTTTCCAACCAATGACACCATTCCTCAAAAGCCAACTTAATGGCCAGTAATTCTCTATTGCCTACGTCATAAGTTCTTTCAGCAGCCGAGAGTTTCTTAGAGAAGAATGCACATGGGCGCCATTTACTAGGTGAAGGACCTTGCGACAAGACTGCTCCAACCTCTACCTCGGATGCGTCAACCTCCACAATAAATTTCTGTGACACATCCAGCTGCACCAGTATAGGAGCAGAAGCAAAACCCTTCTTCACTGCTGAAAAGGCTTGTAATGCCGCATCAGACCAAACTGAGACATCCAAACCTTTCCTAGTCATGTCCGTTAAAGGTTTAACCACAGTCGAGTAGTTTAAAATACATTTACGGTAGTAGTTGGTGAACCCCAATAATCGCATAAGCGCTTTCAGATTTTCGGGTCGATCCCAGTGCAACACAGCAAGGACCTTTTCAGGATCCATACAAAAACCTGAAGATGAGTGAGGTAACCCAGGAATTGCACTTCTGGAACTGCAAATGCACACTTCTCCATCTTAGGCCTCTTTCACACTTGCGTTGTCCGGATCCGGCGTGTACTCCACTTGCCGGAATTACACGCCGGATCTGGAAAAACGCAAGTGTACTGAAAGCATTTGAAGACGGAGCCGTCTTCAAAATGCTTTCAGTGTTACTATGGCAGCCAGGACGCTATTAAAGTCCTGGTTGCCATAGTAGGTGCGGGGAGCGGGGGAGCGGTATACTTACAGTCCGTGCGGCTCCCGTGGCGCTCCAGAATGACGTCAGAGCGCCCCATGCGCATGGATGACGTGTCCATGTGATCACGTGATCCATGCGCTTGGGGCGCCCTGACGTCACTCTGGAGCGCCCCGGGAGCCGCACGGACGGTAAGTATGCTGCTCCCCCGCTCCCCGCTACACTTTACCATGGTTGCCAGGACTTTAGCGTCCCGGCAGCCATAGTAACCATTCAGAAAAAGCTAAACGTCGGGTCCGGCAATGCACCGAAACGTTGTTTAGCTTAAGGCCGGATCCGGATCAATGCCTTTCAATGGGCATTAATTCCGGATCCGGCCTTGCGGCAAGTCTTCAGGATTTTTGGCCGGAGCAAAAAGCGCAGCATGCTGCGGTATTTTCTCCGGCCAAAAAACATTCTGTTTCGGAACTGAAGACATCCTGATGCATCCTGAACGGATTTCACTCCATTCAGAATGCATTAGGATAAAACTGATCAGGATTCTTCCGGCATAGAGCCCCAACGACGGAACTCTATGCCGGAAGAAAAGAACGCAGGTGTGAAAGAGCCCTTAGCATACAATTTATTCTCTCTTAGGATCTGTAACACTTGTCTCACGTGATCCTGATGAGTTTCCATGTCTGGAAAATAAATTGGTATATCATCCAGATACACCACCACAAACCTGCCCACCAGATGATGAAAGATGTCATTAATGAAATGTTGAAAAACCACAGGAGCATTGGTCAACCCAAAAGACATGACCAAATTCTCAAAATGACCTTCAGGGGTATTAAAGGCCATCTTCCATTCGTCCCCCTCCTTGATTCTTACCATATTATATGCCCCCCCTCAAATCCAACTTAGAGAACACCTTGGCACTGACAATTTGATTGAACAAATCTGGGATCAAAGGAAGGGGATAAGGATCACGGACAGTAATGCGATTAAGCTCACGGAAGTCCAAACATGGCCTAAGAGTTCCGTCCTTTTTTTTTTTAACAAAGAAGAACCCTGCATCCACTGGTGATTTGGATGGTCTAATATGACCTTTAGCCGAACTCTCTGTGATATATTCTCACATGGCTACTCTTTCGGGTTCAGAAAGATTATACAACCGAGACTTGGGCAATCTAGCTCTGGGTATAAGGTTGATGGGGCAAATCGTACTCCTGATGTGGAGGTAACTCCTGGTCTCCACTTTCAGAGAATACATCAGAAAAAAATCTGAAATAAAGGAAGGTACTATTTTAGTGGTTACAACGGAAAGCGGTGTGCTAAGACAGTTGTCTATGCAAAAATCACTCCAATCAAGAATCACTTGCCAATCGATGGTAGGATTATGTTTGCTTAACCATGGTAAACCTTTAAAGGGAACCTGTCACCTCCCAAAACCATCCCAAGCCGCCAGCAGCGTGTTTCTGATGATGCCTTTCTTCCTGAAGGCACATGCAGCAAAAATACTGAAAATTTTGTTTTATCCCCTGCCCAACGCACTTCTCCACACATGCTTGAAGTCAAGGAGGCAGCGGCCTCCTTGCTTTAAGTCACTGTAACCACGCCCCCTTCCCTGCCCCTTCGCTGTGACTGACAGCCGACTGTTCGGCAAAGGCAGCAGAACTCTCGTGCATAAGCGCTGTCAGTCGCAGGGAAGGGGGCGTGGTTACTGTGACTTGAAGCAAGGAGGCCGCTGCCTCCTTGACTTCAAGCATGTGTGAAGAAGCGCGTTGGGCAGGGGATCAGTACTCTTGCTGCATCTGCCAGGAAGAAAGGCATCATTAGAAACACGCTGCTGGCTACTCTCAGGTACTTCTGGCGGCTTGGGATGGTTTTTGGGAGGTGAATGTCCTGCACCATTTGTGATAAACATTTTTGTGTGAGAGGAGCGGAATCAATTGCAAACACTGAAATGTTTTTGTCCAATGCACTTGTTGTCAACCTATGCATACGAACAAACTGACTCAACTAGGTTAACCCCTGCCCCACTGTCAATAAATACTTTGATTCCCACAGTTTTGGAGTCTAGCGCCACCTTGGCAGGCAGGAGAAATCTGGTACTACCGGCAAAAGACAAAAGTAATTTCTCAGATTCTCCACCCACACTACCAAGAGTGAGATAAGGACTAAACACATTTTTTTTTTCTTTTTCATCTTGACGTTTAACATAAGGACATATGTTAACAAAATGTCCACCTTTTCCACAGAAAAAGCAGAGTCTCATCTTAAGCCTAAAGTTCTTATCACCAGGTCCAAGGGTAGCTCCCCCCAGCTGCATTGGCTCATCACCAGACATGTGCTCAAGTGTCTCTTTACCCAAAGTGTCGGAAGAGGCCGCCACCTTATATGATAGTACGGCCTTAGTGTGAGGAACCTTAGATCTCTCACTCAAGAGTCTATCAATACGTACAGCAAGGGACATAGCCGCCTCCAATGACTCTGGATATTCGCGAAACGCCAATGCATCCCTCAGGCTCTCGGATAGCCCTTGACAGAATTGACTACGGAAAGCTGGATCATTCCACTCCGTATCCATAGACCCTCTCCTAAATTCAGAGCAATAGATCTTTGCAGAACACCCTCCCTTCCGTAAGCCACGCACCTTGGTCTCGGCCAGGGAGATCCGATCTAGGTCATCATAGATAAGCCCTAGAGCTCTGAAAAATTATTCTACCGACCGGAGGGACTGTGATCCGGTCTGCAACGAAAAAGCCCAAAACTGAGCATCATCTTTTAGCAAAGAAATGATTATACCCACCCTTTGACTCTCATCCCCAGAAGAACATAGAAGCAACTCCCTGAACCAACTAAAATTGTCACTTCCCACGGAAAATCTGTCCGAAAGAGCCACCTTGGATTTAGGGCAGGCCTGGTTCCTGCTGTGGGAACCAGTCACCTGTGGTCTCTGGATATGTGAGACGGTCGTGCGGAGGTCAGCTACCTCCAGAGACAGCCCCTGGAGTTGTCCGACCAGTGCAGAAATAGGATCCATTGCCGCACTGATACAAACAAAATAGCGTTTTTTGGGCGGTTGATAATGGTCACGAATAATGGGGAGGGGAGGGACACCAGAAAGACAACAGAAGGGAAAAGACAAAGAACTAGGCCTCAAGGCTAGGGAGAGAGGAAAGGTCACCTCTTAGGAAACCCCTAGATCTGGCCCTGACTCCTGTCAGTATGTATAGACCCTGAAGGTGGGAAAATACATACGCCGGAACCTAAACCCTAGAGGTAGTGACAGGGAATGAGACTACTGGTTCCTTCCCAGGTGAAAGAACCAGCGTCTCCCTGAGGCCTAGAAACAACAAGCGCAAGGGAACAACCAAATACAAAGAGCAGTACAACTTATCTTATAGAAAATGGATGAGCCGGAACACAGGTAAGGTCCACCCACCAACTCTCCCAAATCCAAGCAGAGAATATCAACCGCATGGTATGAAGTGTGAGACCAAACTAAATAGGGAAGCAGTAAGGACCACAAGCTGCACCTGACAAGAGGTGTGGTCATTACCAAACAACAACACTGAGAATCAAAAGACTGTCAGTTAACCTCACATGCAGTCAGTCTCTCAGATCTTCTAACCTCTGTCACAGAAGGTACCGTGACACTCACTGCATCACTCCAGGCTGCTGGGGAAAGCACAGGCTGGTAAATAGTGGAGCAGGATGCTGAAGGTTTTCCTGAGGACACAAATACAGTTGAAATTTACCTGATACAGGCCTCCTGAGACATCGCCAAAATCCAAGAGTGTCCCACCTAGATCAGGGACGGTTGGGGAACGTATGCATACACCAAAGGCCACATTCATTAAAACTCAGTTTTTCACACTTCCTGGCCTAGATATAGCCCTGTCACTTTTAGCCCATCGTGTTTACCTCAAGGATGAGGTAAAGAAAATGAATGGCGACCGAAATAGGGCTTGTAGTAGATAAATGTTTTTGTATTTGCTTCAGAAGTGACGTCTGTCCCACATAGATCTTCTGACATGAGCAAAGTAGGCCATAGATACCATTCCTAGTCCTGCAATTAATCAAATATTTTAAGTAATAGGACTCACGGCTCTGCAGATCAAAAAGGTTTTTATCTGCAAGTGCAATCATAAATTGACACATAGTGCAGTTGCCTCATTTGTAGGTGCCTGTGATTTTGTGCCTAATCCTAGTCTCACATTGGGACAATGAAAATGACTCCACTATGCAGAACACCAGGGTTTAATGAGGCTGCTAAACTGGCTAAATTGAAAACTGCATCCTGAATGCATGTCAGAACTGCACTGTGTGCCATCACCATAAGCAGGGGACACCCCTCTATTACATCTATATGCCCCATAACACAACATATGGCAAGTGGTTGTCCAAACATGACAAACTCTGTAAAAATAACACATTTTCTGATACTTTGTTAAACCAGCGAAGTGGATAAAGCAATGCAGAATGAGAGGTCCACAGTTCACAAGTCATTCGGAGAGATGAATTTTGCAGTTACCAACCTGATTTACGACGACAGTCACCTTCATCTGGCTATAGCTATGGATACACAGGCTCCCTCATTGTTTTTTGTATTTTTCCCAGGCTTCTCTTGCACCCCATTTGCCATTAGTTTTGACTACTGATATGCTATTGTGGCCATGCACTTTTAAATGTGTGTGATTCTCAACAGGGAGTGACCCAGAGCTGTCGCACTGGCAAGTCAGAGCCTCCAGCATCATACCGTAGCTCTGTTTCGCTGCCCATTGAGAATCGCATCCCTTTCACAGTACATGGTTACAATAGAGCATCAGGAGCTGAAACTAATGACACCCAGTGCACAGAAACTGGGGGACTAGGAGAGAAAAGAACATCTCTGAAATATGTGGAGCGGCTACAGCCATGTAAAGGTGACTGTCAATGTGAAAAGATGTCCTTTTATAAGCACTAAGTCATGTCTTGAGTCTAGACTGTATGTCAGTCTGCAACTTCATACACAAAGGGGAAGATTTATCAAAACTGGTGTAAAGAAAAACTGGTTTAGTGGTCCATAGCAACCAGATTCCACCTTCCATTTTCCAATAGTTCTCTGAATAATGAAAAGTGGAGACTGATTGGTTGCTATGGGCAACTAAGCCAGTGTTGATAAATCTCCAATATCCTATTTTCAAGTTTTCACATATGCTTAAACATTTGATATTTGACAGATGCTATTCTCTTCTGTTGACTTATTTTCTTTTTATTTGCAAAAATCCCCACATTTACACCTTATTCTACACATGTATTATATGTCAAAGTGTCCATCACAGTCTATTTTTAGGTTTGATTCTTCTTGTGGAAAATAACACATCCGTTACCTGAGCGAGCCCCCAACCCAGGTAATGCCAGACCAGGACCACTACCAATATCTCGTACATAGTATTCACACCCACTATGTGCCCTCTAGACAGTAATAATTACCGTTTTGTATCCACTAAATCCTGTGAGTGCCCTAGAAAGTAATGGATCCTTCTTTTCCCTCCTAGACATTAAAAATGCCCAATGTATGCCCCTTCAAAGCAATAATGTCCCAAGAGTGTGTCCTAAAAATAATGCCCCCCTTAATGCCGACTTCAAAGTAATAATGAGTTCCTCCCAAAAAGTAATAATGCCCCATGTGTGTCCTTAAAGGGAACCTGTCACCGGGATTTTGTGTATAGAGCTGAGGACATGGGTTCCTAGATCGCCGCTAGCACATCTGTAATACCCAGTCCCCATAGCTCTGTGTGCTTTTATTGTGTAAAAAAAAAACGATTTGATACATATGCAAATTAGCATAAAAGAGTCATATCTTACTTATGTGACCAGAGAAGAGTCATATTTTCAAGCTCTGACTCATCTCAGGTTAATTTGCATATGTATCAAATCGTTTTTTTTACACAATAAAAGCACACAGAGCTATGGGGACTGGATATTGCGGATGTGCTAGCGGCCATCTAGCAACCCATGTCCTCAGCTCTATACACAAAATCCACGTGACAGGTTCCCTTTAATAATTATTCCTTCTAAAGAAATAATAATGCCCCTGTGCTCCCTGAATAAATAACACTGTCCCTTGTTCACGCTGAATAAATAATAACGACTCTGTGCCCCCTGAATAAACAGTAATGCCCACTGTGCCCCCTGAAAAAATAAAAATGCCCATTGTACATGCTGAATAAATAATGAGCCTGTGCCCCATGAATAAAAATGCCTCCTGAATAAACAGTAATGTCCTTTATGCACCCTGAATATATAATAATGACCCCTGTGGCCCCTGAATAAACACTAATGCCCACTGTAACCCCAGAAAAAAAAATAATGTCCCAATCACTCTAAATAAATAATAAAGCTACAACTGCCACAAAAACAAAAACACCTTGCACTCACCTTACCTCTATCCTCCAACAAGCTCCATAAGTCCTTTTTTGCATAGTTATCATCCAAGCACAGAGGCAGTTGCGATGCAGTGACATTATTACACCGCCTGCACTGAGCCATTGATATTGTTTCATGAACAATCTTGCGGCTTACAAGACGGAGAATGGTAGGGTATGGAAGCTGTGGCATTATTGCACCACCTGCACTGAGACATTGACATTAGTGTGGATCGAGCAGCAAAGTGCTCGGGTGCTCGAGTAGAACACCTCGGGATGCTCGGGTGCTCTACCGAGCACAATGGAAGTCATTGGAAGAACCCCAGCATTAAACCAGGCACCCCCTGCTCTGAAGAGGGAAGGGTGTCTGGTTTACAGGAAAAGGTCAGAAATTTATGGAAACACCACTGAAATGGTTCGGGAACAGCATGGGGAGGATGTCTGGATGCATCTTGGACTCCCAGGTCGCTGCTAGGAACGATGTTGTCTGAGTAGTACGCCATTTTTACAGACTGACAATAATATGCACAAAACCGAAGATAAAATAGATTTTAGAGGAAAAATTGTTAGGAAACATTCTTTCCCGTATATTTACTTGTATATAAAGTGCAAGTGCTGCTAAAAATTACAAGGAAGAGGCACTTTGATACAACCTGTATATCACATAAAGGAGGGCCTCATTCACATTGTGGTACAATTGTTCAGGTAGTGGGACTCCTAAACTCATAAAGCCTATGCACTAAGGCCTCTTTCACACTTGCGTTGTCCGGATCCGGCGTGTACTCCACTTGCCGGAATTACACTCCGGATCCGGAAAAACGCAAGTGTACTGAAAGCATTTGAAGACGGAACCGTCTTCCAAATGCTTTCAGTGTTACTATGACAGCCAGGACGCTATTAAAGTCCTGGCTGCCATAGTAGGAGCGGGGAGCGGGGGAGCGGTATACTTACAGTCCGTGCGGCTCCCGGGGCGCTCCAGAATGACGTCAGGGCGCCCCATGCGCATGGATGACGTGATCCATGCGATCACGTGATCCATGCGCTTGGGGCGCCCTGACGTCACTCTGGAGCGCCCGGGGAGCCGCACGGACGGTAAGTACACTGCTCCCCCGCTCCCCGCTACACTTACCATGGCTGTCAGGACTTTAGCGTCCCGGGAGCCATGGTAACCACTCTGAAAAAGCTAAATGTCGGCTCCGGCAATGCGCCGAAACGACGTTTAGCTTAAGGCCGGATCCGGATCAATGCCTTCCAATGGGCATTAATTCCGGATCCGGCCTTGCGGCAAGTGTTCCGGATTTTTGGCCGGAGCAAAAAGCGCAGCATGCTGCGGTATTTTCTCCGGCCAACAAACGTTCCGTACCGGAACTGAAGACATCCTGATGCATCCTGAACGGATTACTCTCCATTCAGAATGCATTAGGATAATCCTGATCAGGATTCTTCCGGCATAGAGCCCCGACGACGGAACTCTATGCCGGAAGACAATAACGCAGGTGTGAAAGAGCCCTAAGTGAAAGAGCTGCCAAAAATTACTAGGAACCAGCACTACAATACACCCTTTGTTACACATAAAGGAGGGCATTATACACACCCTTGAAAAATTATGATTGATGGCCTGCTGGTGACCCTCTAAAACATTAGGGTTGAGGGCCTGCTGCTGAGCTGACCATCGAAAAAATTATGGTTGAGGGCCTGCTGCTGAGCTGACCCTCTAAAACATTAGGAGCGAGGGCAGCCTAATAAGCATGTTGATATGATGGAGGAGAAGGACGAGAAAACGATTTTTTGTGGTGGAAGGGGTGCATGGAAATACAGTGTATTCAATACACCATAAAAGCCACATTTAAAGTGCCTTTATGTTCAGCCGCTTTCCTCTGGTGGAGTAGAGGTCAGGGGCAATCCAGGCCTTGTTCACTTTGATAAGAGTCAACCTGTCAGCATTTTCAGTTGACAGTCGGATGCACTTATCAGTTATTTTGCCACCAGCAGCACTAAATACCCACTCTGACAAAACGCTGGCGGCAGGGCAGGCCAGCACCTCCAAGGCTAAGAGCGCCAGTTCGTGCCACGTGTCCAGCTTGGACACTCAATAGTTGTAAGGCACAGAGGGATCATTGAGGATGCTGACACAGTCTGCTACGTACTCCTTCACCATCTTCCAAAACTTTTCTGTCCCGCGCATCAGGGTGAGGTTGCTGGCAGGGTGTCATGAAACTGTCCCAGGCCTTGGAGAGTGTTGCCTTGCCTCTGTTGGAACTGCTGTGTGTTCCCCTCGTCTCCCCTCCTCAGTTGCCCAAGGAACTACATACTCTGCTGCCAGCGTTATCAGTTGGAAATTTTTGGAGTAATTTTTCCACAAGGACCTTCTGGTATTGCACCATTTTGCTAGTCCTTTCCACCACAGAAATGAGAGATGAGAAGTTGTCTTTGTAGCGGGGGTCGAGAAGGGTAAGCAACCAGTAATCGGTGTTGGCCAAAATGTGTATAACGCGAGGGTCACGGGAAAGGCAGCATAACATAAAGTCAGCCATCTGTGCCAGAGTCCTAACAGACAAGACTTTGCTGTCCTCATCAGGAGGATGACTCTCAATCTCCTCATCCTCTTCCTCCTCTTTGGCCCATCCACACTGAACAGATGGAATAAACCTGCTGTGGGTACTACCCTCTGTAGCGGAGGCAACCGTCTCCTGCTCCTCCTCATCATCATCCAATTTGCGCTGAGAAGACGAACTGAGGGTGGTCTATCCTCCCCCAATTCCACCTCTTCCACATGCAAAGTGTCCGCCTTCATTATGAGCAGCTAGCGTTTCAGTAGACACAGAAGTGGGACAGTTAAGCTGATAATAGCGGAATCGCCGCTCACCATCTGCGGCGGTGTGCGGTTTGTCACCTAAACATATTAGTTTCAGCACGGCCTGTTTCCGCTTCCCCACTACAGTGCTACACTGCTTCCAGCTACTGACTGATGGCTGACTGGTGCTGCAAGATGAGAATTCAGAGGTGGAAGTGGAGGAGGAGGAGGAGGAGGAGGAGGAGAAGGGGTGGTTGCAGCCACTAATGTAGGTGGTGGCGGAAATCCTGATGGAAGTAGGGCCCGCAATCCTTGGCGTCGGTAGCACCTGTGCCCTCCCAGGGTACGACTCGCTCCCGGCCTCCACACCGTTCACCCATTGTGCCGTAAGGTAAATTTAGCATCCCTGGGCACAAGCACTTGTCCATGTGTCAGTCGTCAAATGGACCTTTCCAATAACTGTGTTGGTCAGGGCACAGGTGATGCTGGTGTAAGGCGGGGACGGCACACTGGGAAAAATAGTGGCGGCTTGGGACTGAGTAACGAGGGATCTCCGCCGCCATCAGGCTGCGGAAAGCCTCAGTGTCCAGAAGCCTAAATGGCAACATTTCTAGGGCCAGCAATTTGGAAGGGTGCGCATTTAGTGCTATGGCCTGTGGGTGGGTGGCTGGGTATTTGTGTTTTCATTCTAAGGTCTAGGGTATGGACATCTGTACTTTGCGCTGGGACACAAAAGTGGATGTGCTAGCTGATGGTGCTTGCGAAGGTCCAGGTGTAGGGCGGGAGGCATCCGGGCCCGCGTCTTGGACAGGGGATTGGCCAGCACGTAACACAGGGGAAAAGGAGGCAGTGGTGTGACCCACAGACACTGATTGTTGACCCAGGCGTTCTGCCCACCTATTCGGGTGCTTTGATGCCATGTGGCGGATCATGCTGGTGGTGGTGAAGTTGCTAGTGTTCATGCCCCTGCTCATTTTGGTACGGCACAGGTTGCAAATGACAATTCTTTTATCGTCCGCACTTTCCTCAAAAAAGCGCCAGACTGCGTAACACCTACCCCTTGGCAAGAGAGATTGCCGCTAGGGGGTGCTCCGGAGAACAGTTGTGGGCCTGTTTGGTGTGGCCCGCCTTCTCCCTTTTGCCACCCCACTGCCTCTTCCAGCCTGTTGCTGTGCTGCAGATCCCTCCCCCTTTGTACTGCTGTCCTCGCTCGGCTTGCCACCTTCCCAGGTTGGGTCAGTGATTTAATCGTCCACCACCTCCTCTTCCACTTCCTCACTCTGGTCATCCTCCTGACTTGTTGACCGAACAACAACTTCACTTTTTGACAACTGTCTCTCATCCTCATCATCAACCTCTTGAGACATTAATTGCCGTTGACTTATTGGCAACTGTGTCTCATCATTATCATCCACCTTGTGAAACACTAATTGCCATTCCCTACCGTCATCTTCTTGTGACTGTGGATGCTCAAGAGTTTGGGCATCGGTGCACACGATCTCCTCATGTCTCTCTTAAAGCGGGCTTGGCAAGAGGCCCAAATCAAGGAATGGCAATGAAAAGAGCTCCTCGGAATATCCAAGTGTGGGATCACTTGTTTGGCAAGACTCTCCATGGTGGGAGGAAGGAGGATCAGGGTCAGGATTGTGTTGACCAGACTCTTGGCTACTGAGACTGGACTTTGTGGAAGACAGGGTGTTGCTTAACCGACTCGAAGCATTATCTGCTGCAATCCAACCAACCACCTGGTCGCACTGGTCAGACTTTGAGAGTGGTGTCCTGCACCACCCTGCAAACTGGGACATGAAGCTAGGTATCGTGTATGAGTGTGTTTATTGTGCTCTGGCAGCAGGCACAGTTTCATCGCGCCCAGGGCCACGGCCTCTGTGTGCACCATCAGCAGCACGGCCACTTCACCATCCCTTACTGCTCGCCTTGTGCATATTAAATGGTATATATGCTTGCAAGTATGTCACACGTACACTTGTGCAGGTTTTGTAAGTGTATGCGCAAATAAATTAAACTGAATGTCACTGATATTTAGGATGTGCAAAGGAGATGTAGCGCAAAAGATGTCGCTGTGACCAGCGGCTAATAAAAAATTACAGGGAATGTCACAGCTGTTTGGGATGTGCAAATGTTATACAGGAGATGTAGCGCAGGTAGTGTCGCTGCTGTTACCAGCGGCTAATAAAAAATGACAGGAAATATCACTGATATTTATGATGCGCAAACGTTATACAGGAGATGTAGCACAGGTAATGTCGCTGCTGTCACCAGAGACTAATTAAAAATTACAAGGAATGTCACAGCTATTTGGGATGTGCAAACATTATACAGGATATGTAGCGCAGGTAATGTCACTGTCCGCAGCGTCTACGGAAAAAGTAGACTGGATGTCACAGATATTTTTAGGATGCGCAAACGTTATACAGGAGATGTAGCGCAGGTGATGTCACTGTCCGTAGCGGACACTGTCTACGGAAAAAGTACACTGGATGTCACAGATATTTTTAGGTTGCGCAAACATTACATAGGAGATGTAGTGCAGATAATTTCGCTGTCTGCAGCGGCCAAACAATTGTACGCAATTTAGCGCAAATTGCGCTAATAATATATATTGCTGCCAGATACAACAATAGTCCTTAAAAGGATTTTTGGGTCTCTAATTGCACACAATTTAGCGCAGGTTGCGCTAAAAATATATATTGCTGCCAGACACAACAATTGTCCTTAAAAGGACTTTTGGGTCTCTAACACCAACCCTGCCAAACAAAAAAAAAAAATTCAATAACCTACACTATCTGTCCCTTCTACAGCACAGCTCTCCCTGACTAAGACTAGCCGAACCATGTGTCATCGGGTGCTTTATAGTACCCGAAGACGCGTTTCGGCCAGCCAATCACTGTAATGCCAGTAACCAACATGACTACAGCATTACAGTGAGTGGCAGTACTTACCTGCACGTTTATTGGCTGCGTAGCAGCCAACAAACGTGCGGTGAGGAGACTCGAGCTCGAGCACACGCGGTAGACGCCGAACACCGCGATGTGCCGAGCATTGCGATGCTCGAGCCGAACTGGTGTTCGGCCGAGCATGCTCAATCAACACTAATTGACATCCTTTTCATGGACATCCTTGGGGCTTACAAGACGGAGAATGGTAGGGTATGGAAGCTGTTCTACCAAAGGCTTCAACTGTATCAGCATCTTGTGGATGCCAATAAAGTTGGGAGATGTGCTTGCCCTGATAGGCCCCACTATGCAAGCGGGCCCAGGGTCAATGCACCTACACTAGTTATGCCTCTGTTTTGGACCCTAACTTATTGCGTAGATTGTCATTTGACTTTAAAAATCTCAATCTTTTGAGCTGCAGTTAACAATATGCCCATGAGAGGGCACTTAAATACCAGGTTTATTTCCCTAATACATGAATCACATAGATAGACACCAAATCATAACCAAATCTATCGGACTGCGTTATTTGGACTACACAGAACACAATTCTTACAGTGCTTTATGTACATTTCTTCTAAATTAGCTGACTTCATGCATTTCTGCTACTGCAAAAAATAACTGGAATAAGATTCAGCTTTAACTATCACCAACCTTTATGTTAATTTTTATTTGATAGTTTGTCATTTTGTGTTTCTTTATATGTTTTTCATTCCATTGTACAGATGCCAGTGGCTGCTTGTAGTCTACCTAAACAACAAAGGCCTGAATTTACTTATCTCAAAGTGTAACTGCCATTCTATTTTTATTTGTGTAATGTATAGGAGCAGTGATACTGACCATTTTTATAATGTACTTTATTACTGAAATTGTACATTTCTATTAGAAAAATAGCACTAAAGTGGCCCATTTTAAACCTTAGCAACGCTCCTCTTTCTTCTGTTTACATAACTGTGGAGACTTGCCAACACTGACTGTTATGTAAACAGAAGACAGGAGCGTTGCTAAGGGCTCTTTCACACTTGTGTTGTTGTGTTCCGGCATAGAGTTCCGTCGTCGGGGCTCTATGCCGGAAGAATCCTGATCAGGATTATCCCCATGCATTCTGAATGGAGAGAAATCCGTTCAGGATGCATCAGGATGTCTTCAGTTCCGGAACAGAAAGTTTTTTGGCCGGAGAAAATACCGCAGCATGCTGCGCTTTTTGCTCCGGTCAAAAATCCTGAACACTTGCCGCAAGGCCGGATCCGGAATTAATGTCCATTGAAAGGCATTGATCCGGATCCGGCCTTAAGCTAAACGTCGTTTCGGCGCATTACCGGATCCGACGTTTCGCTTTTTCTGAATGGTTATCATGGCTGCCAGGACACTAAAGTCCTGTTTGCCATGGTAAAGTGTAAAGGGGAGCGGGGGAGCAGTATACTTACCGTCCGTGCGGCTCCCCGGGCGCTCCAGAGTGACGTCAGGGCGCCCCACGCTCATGGATGACGTGTCGCATGGATCACGTCATCCATGCGCATGGGGCGCTCTGACGTCATTCTGGAGCGCCCCGGGAGCCGCACGGACTGTAAGTATACTGCTCCCCCGCTCCCCACTACTACTATGGCGGCCAGGACTTTAATGGGTGACTTTCCTGGGTGCCATAGTAACACTGAACGCATTTTGAAGACGGATCTGTCTTCAAATGCTTTCAGTTCACTTGCGTTGTTACGGATCTGGCGGGCACTTCCGGCAAATGGAGTGCACGACGGATCCGGACAACGCAAGTGTGAAAGAGGCCTAAGGCTCAAAATGGGCCACTTTAGTGCTATTTTTCTGATAGAAATGTATGTTTTCAGTAATTAAAGTATTTTACAAAAATGGTCAGCATAATTGCCCCTATACATTACACTTTAAAGAAGCTGTAAGCTTAGACCGTCTAGACCTGCAACAGATCTATCACAGGGTCTCAGGCTGGATGATAAATCTGGTGCAGGGATAGACACTTTTCTCTGACTCTACGCCAACCATTGGTTGACTTACTTTGACACAGTTTTTTTATGCCAAAATTGCAGCAAAATTTTGGCACAAAATGGTGCATAATAGGCCCACTCCTAGTCCCTGAAGTACAACTCATTGTCTGCTAAGCCACACTCCTTGATGAGCATGTTGGGAAAAAGTGTAGAAACACTAGTTGTGCCAATATGCGCCCCTTTTTTTAGACAGATTTTGGTGCAGATACATTAGTAAATCTGAGAAAAAGTGTACAGTTTTATTCTATGTATGTATACTCTATGTATGTAAACAGTCTCAAAAGTGCTTCTTAGAATATCATGACAAAAACATTACATGATTAATTAATTATTTCAAATATTTACATGCAGAATGCTAGTTAAAAGCAGAGTTTTCTGGGACTTGCACTGAATATTCATGACTTACCTTTAGGATTAGTGGGGGTCTGACAGCCGCCACCACAGCTTATTAGATGCTGGAAGGGGCCGTGGTACTCGGATAAGCTTTGCAGCTTTTCCTTGACTGTCATGTTCATTGGTAATGTGGCCTTTGTGCAGCTCAGTCCCTTTCAAGTGCTTGGTACTGTGCCCCTTTAAACAATTGATCTTGCGAGGGTGCAGAGAGTCAGACCCCCCACCAACCAATGGCAGATTACAAGAACTCCTATCAATGTTTTTGGGCATCACTAGGCTAAAATATCTGGGACTTGGGCCCTGGATGTTTTACCCAATGCCCAGCTTTTGAATACTGCGGCAGGGTATGGGAGCTGAAGGCTCCTGTCACCGCCGTTCACAGGCCATTATGAAGTAATAGGGACCACCTGAGCCAGTATGTAGGCATGTCAAGCCACAGGCCGGAAGACAGAAGCAGTGAGTTATTATGATTTCTTACAACTAGTGACGGCATTTTAGCTACTGGGCCACTATAAGGGTGGCATTTTAAATACGGGAGCTTTATAGGGGGACATTATAGCTACTGAGGGTAGTACATGGGGGCATTATCAATACTAGATGCACTACAGGGGGCCAATTGTAAGTAATGGTGCATATTAGAAATACTAGGGCACATAACTACAGGAGTTGCTAGAGGGCATTATAACTCTTGGGGGCATTATAACTGCAAATGGCACAATGGATGGCATAATTAGTACTGTGGCCACTATAGAGGGGCCTTATTACTCTTGAAGTAATTTGGACCGCCTTAGCCACTATGCAGGTATGTCAAGCCACAGGCTGGAAGACAGAGGCAGTGAGTTATGATTTTTTACAACTTCTGAGGGCACTATAGCTACTGGGGCACTATAAGGGGGGCATTTTAAATACGGGAGCTTTATAGGGGGACATTATAGCTACTGAGGGTAGTACATGGGGGCATTAAAGCTACTGAGGGTAGTACATGGGGGCATTATCAATACTAGATGCACTACAGGGGGCCAATTAGAAGTAATGGTGCATATTAGAAATACTAGGGCACATAACTACTGGAGTTGCTAGAGGGCATTATAACTGCAGGGGGCACAATGGATGGCATAATTAGTACTGTGGCCACTATAGAGGGGCCTTATCACTCTTGAAGTAATTGGGACCGCCTGAGCCACTATGCAGGTATGTCAAGCCACAGGCCGGAAGACAGGCAGTGAGTTATTATGATTTTTTACAACTACTGAGGGCACTATAGCTACTGAGGCACTATAAGGGGGGCATTTTAAATACGGGAGCTTTATAGGGGGACATTATAGCTACTAAGGGTAGTACATGGGGGCATTATGAATACTAGATGCACTACAGGGAGCAATTATAAGTAATAGTGCATATTAGAAATACTGGGGCACATAACTACTGGAGTTGCTATAGGGCATTATAACTCTTGGAGCATTATAACTGCTGGGGGCACAATGGATGGCATTATTGTACTAGTACTGTGGCCACTATAGAGGGGCCTTATTACTATTGCGGCTCTATAGCAATGCCTTATAAAAGGGGTTTATTACTACTAGGGTCACTGTAGGGAGGCTTTGTTACTACTGGGGGCACTCTGGGTGCATTATTACTACCAGGGGTACTGTGAGAAGCATTATTATTAGTGGGCACTGCTAATAATTGCAGCCTCCGGGAGCATTATCATTATTGGTCGCAATGTAGGGGCACCACTTGTGGGGCACCAGGACAAGGAAGATGATGGAAAAGTAAGGAATCTAGGAGGTCTATGTGGCAAACTGTACAGAGATGAGACATGGCTGAAAGATTTCATTCTGGAGAAAATGAGGAAACAATGTCTATATTAGAGATGTCACTGCATGTAATATATATGCAGTGTTGTATTCTCCTGTATGTTTGGTAGTGCCGAATGTAATGTCCATCTAAATATGTCTTTAGCGTTGGGCCTGGGAGGGGGGTATACTGTGCAGTACACTTTTTTTTTTTTACTTGTGGGGCCCAAACTTGAACAGCCCAGGTCCTTTGGGCCATCTGCCCCTGCTACCAATCAGATATTGATAACTTATCCTTAGGATAGGACATCAATATGTAAGTCCTGGAAAACCCCCTAAAGGAAATTGTATGAACAAATCCAAACCCAGAGATTGATTGACACTTAAACACATTAAACTTGTTCTTTTCTTTAAATTACCTGCATGGTACATGAAAAATTCAAGGCTAGTATGTACTCTTAACATATTGATTTGATTTCACACAAGCCTACATGCTTGTATGTGGGAAACTTGACTATTATATTGCAGTACACAGAAGAGAATATTGATAGGTTGAAAAAAGGGAAATAATGAAAACAATAATAAGGTGCAATGGCATCAAGGGGGATGTTAGGGAGGCTCGTCCCCGTCGCCAGATGTTTTGATGCCCTTGGTAGGTATAATCTATATTGAGGGGCATGTTTTAGACATTGGATAACCCCTTTAACCATAGTTGCTTCGGTACTGTACTATGTATTACATGAAACACAGTATATAATGCAGGGTTTTAGGCCAGTCAGACCAATATGACTATCTGGATGGTTGATCTAAACAGGCTCATGTGGACCATACAGACAGCTATTATGTCTGCAACAGAGCTCTTTTAGAACGCTTCCTTCCCAACAATTAGCTGTTCCTTGGCCAGTGTAAACTCTCCTTTAGTAAAGGCAATGAGTGCAAGGTTTGTGGTACATTGTAGATATAAATGATAATCAGATTCCAATATATGCCGCCTTTTCTTCAGTCATGGACACTAATGAGTTCTCCTGAGAACAGATGCTTTGTGCAATCATATTACCTTTGTTGTCTTGTAGAAGGGAGGAAAGGTGACAAAAAGGGGTTCAATGTACATATCAAAAATAAAATCTTGAATAATATGTTGTGAGTCTCAATTTAGAAATAAGAAATGGACAATGAATTTACACCCTAGAGCCCATATTTCTTCATACCCTTGACATGCTGTGTTGCCAAGTTATGGTGCAATCTAGGAGCAAACTACAAAAAATGGCGTGGTGTCAAAAGGCAGGAAGTGCTCAACCCCACATGCAGTTGTGCATCTATACCCAGGGGAGCAGATCCTGCACATGTGACCCGTTGCTAATGGCGATCCCCAGCAAAAATGCATACAGTGGAGGATGCCCGCAGCAGACCACAAGTACCACAAAAAGACATCCTACACAAGATAGAAAAATGTGTGGATGTAAATAGCTATATGAAATAAACATTAATAAGGAAGGTGCACTACGGTGGATGCAAACAAACAAGTCTGACTAAACCCTCAAACTGGTGATAAAATTGAGAATTTAGCCAATATATCCTTATATGAAGGACATATCTGAGCCCAAGCACCGCGCCAAGGTATCTCAAGTAGCTCGGGACCTAACGCTAACCTACCTCTGCCGTATGGGCAACACCAGGAGCCAGTGGACAAATTACAGGAGCGTAAGGTCCGACTCACAGCAAACTCCCAGTTACCTCCAGCATGCAGCCGTGCTTGCAATGGGAGGAGGGAGGAGGCTGTGAGCTCCACCCAAGACTGGCTGATATGGCCCAGGCCTCACAGGTGCACCTAAAGATTGACTGTGGATAAAAAACAGGCGCATTTAAATATGGAGTTTATATACCTCCAAACATATCTACTGTATATACAAACTACAAAAAATTTATGAATTTTTGCTGGGGATCGCCATTAGCAATGGGCCACAAGTGCAGGATCTGCTCCCCTGGATATAGATGCACAACTGCATATGGGGTTGAGCACTTCCTGACTTTTGACACCACAGCATTTTTTGTAGTTTGTATATAGATATGTTTGGAGGTATATAAACTCCATATTTAAATGCGCCTGATTTTCATCCACAGGCAACATTTAGGTGCACCTGTGAGGCCTGGGATTTTTTTTTTTGGGTGGAATTTTGCCGATATTCCACCAGCGGCTGCGTAGTTTATAACTCCCATTCTTTTCAATGGGAGGCAGCACTAAAGATTGCAGACCATCAGGCGCAACCGTGCCGAGAAGTGAAGAAATGTCCCTTCTCGGACACGTCGTGATCTTCAGCTCTGCCTCCCATTGAAAGGAATGTTGGGCATAAGCTATGACGCTGCCAGTGGAATTTTGGAGCAGTGTCCATGCCAAAATTCAATGGAAAAAATGCTATGTGAAAAGCCCCTTAGGCCTATTTCACATGGGCGTTGCGGGTGAGGGCTGGATGTGTTCAGGGTGCATTGCTATAAACCCGCGCGAGTAGGCACGCAATTTCAGTCAGTTTTGGCTGTGATTGCATTCCGTTGCTCAGTTTTTTCTGCGCAAGTGCAAGTTTGGGTTTGAGTTTGGTGTTCTGTAGATTTTATTATTTTCCATTATAACATGGTTATAATGTAAAATAATAGCATTCTTTAATACAGAATGCAAGGTCCAATGTAAATTGAGGGTTAAAAAATAAAAAAAACATTACTCACCTCATCTTCTTGATCACGCAGCCGGGATCCTCTTCTTTGTTCTTCTTGAAGGACCTGCAAAAGGACATTCGCTGACGTCATCGTCATCGTGGTGACGTCAGCGCAGGTCCTGCTGAATGCGCGATCAAGTGGATGAGGTGAGTAATGTTTTTATTATTTTTTAACCCTCAATTGACATTGGACTTTGCATTCTGTATTAAAGAATGCTATTATTTTACATTATAACCATGTTATAATGGAAAATCAAGTAAATGGGGTCTCGGGTCGCTCATCCCTCGTCTCCTTAGCAACCATGCGTGAAAATCGCACCGCATCCACAACTGTTTGCGGATGAGATGCAATTTTCACGCAGCTCCATTCATTTCTATGGGGCCTGTATTGCGTGAAAATGGCACAATATAGAACATTCTGTGATTTTCATGCAACGCACAAGTGATGCGTGAAAAACATCGCTCATGTACACAGCTCCATTGAAATGAATGGGTCAGGATTCAGTGCGGGTGCAATGCGTTCACCTCCAGATGGAGAGGATGTCCCCTCGTCACAGTCACAGCCCTGGGGATAAATAGATGATGGGAGAGATCTCTATACTGACCCCTGATATATTTATACATAGTAATTAGATCTCCCCTCAGTCGTCTTTTTTCTAAAGTGAATAACCGAAATTTTGATAATCTTTCTGGGTACTGTAGTCCACCCATTACAGTTATTACTTTAGTTGTGTATCACAACTATAACTTAACTTTTATTATATTATTTCAAATAAAATGTATATACAACTTGGATTGAAACATCCTAATTGGTGCGTAGAAAGCTATCAACGGTTAAAAAAGGGTGGTAGGAGGCTGAGATATTGGGATACACCGATTAACTATCCCTAAACTCTTCCTCCACAAACTGCTCAGCCCAGAGATACACCTTGATGGTAGATGTACCTAGGACTGGTCTGTCCTTAGAAAGACCCTATTAGAAAATGTATCCCAATATCACAGGTCCTAACGTGTTTCCCCCTGCGTCCAGTGTTGTCTCCATTAGATACTAAGTGGAATCATACATACCAAACCACTTGAGGTGCGAGTAGGGTTGATACAAACTCACAATCTGCCAACTGTGTGACCAGAGAAATGTTCCTGGGGCCAGATGATAGCTCCATTGTAACTGGGAAGTGTCTGATTTAAAAAAGGGGGGCATGTGGGTGTGGGCTTCACATGTGGTCTCCTGATATGCTGGCTGCCTGATCACTCAAGTCGCCTTACACCCAGAGTAACGAAGCTGTTACATGATAGGTCGGGTGAATGATTAGAAACACACCCACAGTCTCCAGCATGCCACCCAATACAAACAATAAGCGTTCCAAGCCTCCTTCTCATGTGTCAGTGATGATATGTTCGACAACTCCTCCCACACTTCATTCCATTACCCGGCTAACACATCTACATAGAGCTTTCAAGTTAATGAAGAAGCAATTGCGATGTGTCTCACCTTAACTCCCCACCCCCTCCGCCAGTGCGCTCCAGCCAGATCGCTCGTGGAACGCACAGTTAGTTCCTGTGGGCAGATCGCACACGGCACATACCGATCCCGCCCCTTCCGCTTCAGCGCTCGAACAAATGCATTATTGGAACGCACGGGCACTTCCTATAAGATGGCCGTGCGTTCCACAGAGATGTAAACACAGCGCACACGTCAGGTAATATATAAACAGAGCGGCGCTGCGTGATATATACTGATGCGATGTGAAGTCTGATCACCGCAAGGCTGGATACAAAGATAATAATAAATATGCAGAAAGGTGAAGGTGAATGAGGGGACGGGAGGGTAAGGAGCTAAGATATGAAAAAAGGGGAAAGGGGAAAAAAATCTGCAGTCTTGTGCAGTTGTATAATTATTACCCCCCCCATACACACATGAGAACCGAGACAACGCGTTCCATGTTAATAAAAACCTAAAGTACATTTCCCAGGAATATGACACCTAATTACATTACAGATTGATCATTAATAGATGTCAGGGGTGGTCAAGATAAGGGGCCACCATAGCAATTTACTATATTACTTTAGTTGCCCTCCTCTGAACCCTCCCCAGCTCTGCTATGTCTGCCTTGTTCACTGGAGCCCAGAACTGTACACAGTACTCCATGTGTGGTCTGACTAGTGATTTGTAAAGTAGTAGGAATATGTTCTCATCACGGGGCATCTATGTCCTTTTTGATGCAACCCATTATCTTATTGGCTTTGGCAGCAGCTGCCTGACACTGGTTTCTGCAGCTTAGTTTGCTGTTCACTAAAAGTCCTTTTCCATGTCAGTGTTACCCTGTGTTTTACCATTTAGTATGTACTGGTGACTTGCATTATTCCTTCCCATGTGCATAACCTTACATTTGTCAGTGTTAAACCTCATCTGCCACTTCTCTGCCCAACCCTCTTATCTATCCAGGTCCATCTGTAGCAGTATATTGTCCTCTTCCGTGTTAATTACTTTACACAGTTTAGTGTCATCTGCAAAAATTGATATTTTACTGTGCAAGCCTTATACAAAATCATTAATAAATATATTGAAGAGAATAGGGACCAATACTGACCCCTGAGGTACTCCACTAGTGACAGTGACCCAATCTGAGTGTGTACCGTTAATAACCACCCTCTGTTTTCTATCACTGAGCCAGGTACTTACCCACATACAGACATTTTCCCACAGTCCATGCATTCTCATTTTATATATTAACCTTTTATATACTTACCTCCTCATAGAAACTGATTAAATTAGTTTGACATAACTGATCCCTCATGAAACCCATGCTGATATGGCGTTATTTGCTTATTTTAATTGAGGTACTCCTCATACAGAGAATACTTAACTGATCCCCGACGCCTGTGTCTTTCCGGATCCCTCCAGGGCCGTCGTTGCATCTCCCTGGAGTGCAGATCACAACATCCATCGATGGGGGATTGCAGCCAATGGCAGGTCATGCCACTGACTTGCTCCCTTTGCATCACATGTAACGCAAGGGGGCGGGTCACTGTCGCGGCCTTCTATTCGCTGCACCCCACCTTGTCGACAGAAGTGATCTGGGGATCAGTTAAGTATTCTCTGTATGAGGGGCCTGGGCATTGTGGGTGGGTTTTTCAAGTTTGGATAACCCCTTTAAAGGCACCTTTCACATCACAGCTAGTAATTTCCATTGCTCTGCTCAGTTTTAGGAGAAAAGCAATGAAAATAACTGGAAGTGCCAGGCTCAGCACAAAGAGAACTCAACTGACTATAATGGGTTCCATGCATGCAGGGCTTTTTTTGTTACACCATTCACTATACAGGATATAGTGATACCACTATACCAATTACAGTATGTTTATTTTTTATTTGCAGAAAGGAGGTAATTAGAATTTTTAATTTTAAAATATATTTTTTTAAAGGATAACTGTCACATTTAGACCCTAATTTCAATTTTCATATATGTAGTTACTAATAACATGATATTCCAGAATCAGTTACTATTAGACTGACTTACCCCATATTTAATAAGATTCAGCCCTTAGCAACCAGTCTGCATAAAACTGCAATTTCACTATTCAGTTAAGATGGCCGCCACTGCCCTCACCCTGAGGCTAATCCCGCCTGCCCTCACTAGCCAGTAACAATAGCCCCCCAAAAGTGTCAGTAACCAGAGCTCTCCTCCCTAAAGGGTTAATCTTCTGCAGCACAAAGGGGTCCTCTTACCACATGTTGCTTTCATTTATACACTGAGCAGATGGCAGATCTCCCTTCCCTGGTCTGCGCTGCTTCAACTCTGCATTCTCCAGTTCTGCTGAGTGAGGGAGTGTCTGCCAAGCGCAGGGACAGGGAGAAGTGCACACAGCCCAGGCACTGTTATCAGCTGCTGGGGAGGACCTGGCTTTAATCATTTACTTACAGTCCCTGACTGTCAGTAATGTGAGCCTGCACGCTGCCTGCTCCGTCTATCAACAGATAGATGGACCATGCCTAGCAAACCTATTTTAAGCACAGGTAAAAGTAGGCAGTACAGGGAACAAAAATGTGGAATTAAGGGGTAATTGAATACACAGTGAAAAGTTGAAATAAGGCCACCAAGGTGATATTAATCACCACAATCCAATACGCCAAAAAATATATATATGACAGTTATCCTTTAAGCTTTTTTGTAACCATTTTTAGTCCCTCCTAGGGGATTTGAATATGCATTTATTCGATTGCTTAAACCTTTGCAGTCTATGTTAAAACCGCAGCGCTTAAAGGGGTTCTCCAGGAATCATTTCAAAATGGCCACCAGCAACCTGTCCAAGAATGTGAGCAGGATCGGTTGCCTCCTCTTGCAGAGCTGACTAGGGGGATGACTCTACGCTCTGGCACTTTCATATACTACATATTGGTGAATTTGCCTGTCAGGCTGCCCAGCCATGATAGCATATCATAGGCAGGATCGCATCATTACCATCTATTGTACAGCAGTGTAAAGAGGCCTTGCCCCCTCATCCCCCTAGGCAGCTCTGCACGTAGAGGCAACCAGTCCTGCTCACATTATAGGACAGGTTGCTGGTTTTTAAATCATTCGTGGAGAACCCCTTTAAAAGGGGTTTTCCGGTTATAATTATGTTATGTATATTTGTATCTATATTTTAATGTAAGGCCCATAGCTTGCCTCTTAAAAAAACAAGATACATACTTACCTGATCCACGTGCCTCGGTCCTCTGCTGTCCGGTCCCTGCACTGTTTACATCCCACGGGTCATGGGCATGGTCACATGCACCACTCCAGCCAATGACTGACTGCAAATGAGAGGTACTGCCTGTGGCCAAATCACAATTTGGCTGCATTTAGCTTCATAAACATCCCTCATTATATTTCCTCCCATCCAGTCCTGCATGCTGCGCTGGATGGCAGGTTCAGCTCCATACTGTTAAAAGTCCACCTGTCAATTTTAGAAATTTGGTATGAATCTGCTTTTAAAGACAATGCATGCATGTCTTCACACAGCACTCAGTCTTCTCAATCCTTTCCAATCAATAAGCTTGCTGTGGGAAATTTGGAATTGCTTATTCCGTTTGCTGAACAACCATAGAGTTTTGAATTGTGTAAACTTGTTAAGATCCAGAGGTCTTAGCTTCAAATGAAAGAAAAACAGGATCAATCTGTTTGCAAACACAGGAGCTAACTTGTACGAAGGAGAGAAAAAATATGTCTGTCTGCTACTAGCTCAGCTTTGAGAGATTTAAGAATCTTTGGAAGTTTTTATGAACCTTTGTTTTTGCCTTTAAATTTTGGGGATACCAGAAGAAACTTTAACTGAATAATAAGTCAATAAGAGCACTAATGCGCTGTTCATAAACAGTCCGGAATGTAGGTTTCCCAGTGGATTCCAAGACATGATTGTTGTGTGCAACATCAGCACATGTTAAACAGGTTTTCAAAGGATAGGTAATGTGTTTGATTGCTAAAGGCAGGCTTGGACTGGCCCACAGGGGCAGACCCGGTTTTAGACAAAATGTGGCCCTGGGCAAAATCAAAAGTTGGGCCCCAAATCTTGTAATAATTTACTAACAACACAGTTACATTCTGTCAATTCCAGCCCTCCTTCACAGATTTACACCCAATAGAGCCCCCACACACACAGATCTGCACCCTCATAGCCCATGCAATTTCCATTATTCTGTATAAGTTGTGGTCCACATGGGGACCTAACAAAAAGTTTAAAAAACGCTTTGAAAAAAAAAATTCAAATAACCCCCCCTTTGAATTCAAATAACCCCCCCTTTTCTCAAAATATACACAAAGATAAACAAAAAAAATAGCAAGGGCAAAATCTAAAAAAGTTAGTCCATATGGTGAATGGCGTAACAGAAAAAAAAAATGGACGATTCTGTTTTTTCATCACTTTATGAAAAATGGCATTGTTAAAAACTACAGATCTTAAAGGGTTTCTGTCACCAGAATTAACGCTATTAACCTATTAAGGACACAGGGCGTACAGGTCGCGCAGCGGGCGGTGATCGGAACTGGGTGCCTGCTGAAATCAATCAGCAGGCACCCTGGGAAAATGCCGAGGGGGGGGACCCGACCATATCGGCGATCGCTGAAAACCGCAGGTCAATTCACACCTGCGGTTTGCAGCGCTTTCGGAAGTTTCTGATCCGAGGGGATCAGAAACTTCAAAATGACCTAAATTTTAATTTTTGACCCCCCTCCCTGCAGCCCTCATTGTTATGTGCCGGCAGGCTGTGCAGGCGAGGAGGTGCGGGCGGTGCTGGGGGGCGGGCCGGCGTGCGGGCGCGTGATCATCCCGCCCGCCCCCTCTCATTTCCAGGATGGCCGAGCGGTTATCAAGCACATTTCTGACACTCTGCTTGAAACGGCTGACATCTGTGTTGTGATGTCAGCCGTTTAACCCCTTCCATGCTGCGGTCCGTAGGGACCGCTGTATGGAAGGAGTTAACAGGGAGGGAGCTCCCTCCCTCTCCCATCGGGGGCTGCTGTGCCTTTTCAGCCCCCGAATCTTGACGGGATCACAGAGGGAGGGGGCCCCCCTCCCTCCCCATCGCTCGCTACTCTGTTGTGGCAGCGAGTGATGGTTACCATGGCAACCGGATGCCTTCACAGGTTTCCTGCTGTCCATGGTGCTGATCAGACTTCTGCTAAAGGCAGAAGTCTGATCAGACTTTGTAAAGTGAAAATACAGTACAGTACACTATATAGTGTACTGTACTGTATTATACAGACATCAGACCCACTGGATCTTTAAGAACCAAGTGGGTCTGGGTAAAAAAAAAGTACAAAAAAAGTGAAAAAAAAGTAAAAATAAAAAAACACATTTATCACTGATTAAAGATAAAAAAATTAAATGCACTACACATAGTAGGTATCGCCACGTCCGTAATAACCGGCTCTATAAAAATATCATATGACCTAACCCCTCAGGTGAATACGAAAAAAAAATAAAAAAATAAACGGTGTAAAAAAAGCCTTTTTTGTCACTTTACATCACAAAAAGTGTAATAGCAAGCGATAAAGTCATACTCACCCCAAAATAGTGCCAATCAAACCATCATCTCATCCTGTAAAAATCATACCCTACCCAAGATAATCGCCCAAAAACTAAAAAAAAATATATGGCTCTTGGACTATGGAGACACTAAAACATGATTTTTTTTGGTTTCAAAAATTAAATAATTGTGTAAAATGTACATAAATAAAAGAAAGTAGACATATTAGGCATATTAGGTATTACGTCCGTAATAACCTGCTCTATAAAAATACCACATGATCTAACCTGTCAGATGAATGTTGTAAATAACAAAAAAAAAAAACGGTGCCAAAACAGCTATTTCTTGTTATCTTACCTCACAAAAAGTGTAATATAGAGCAACCAAAAATCATATGTACCCTAAAATAGTACCAACAAAACTGCCACCCTATCCCGTAGTTTCCAAAATGGGGTCACTTTTTTGGAGTTTCTACTCTAGGGGTTCATCAGGGGGGCTTCAAATGGGACATGGTGTCAAAAAACCAGTCCAGCAAAATCTGCCTTCCAAAAACCGTATGGCATTCCTTTCGTTCTGCGCCCTGCCGTGTGCCCGTGCAGCAGTTTACAACCACATATGGGGTGTTTCTGTAAACTACAGAATCAGGGCCATTAATATTAAGTTTTGTTTGGCTGTTAACCCTTGCTTTGTAACTGGAAAAAAATTATTCAAATGGGAAATCTGCCAAAAAAGTGAAATTTTGAAATGTTATCTCTATTTCCATTAATTCTTGAGGAACACCTAAAGGGTTAGCAAAGTTTGTAAATCAGTTTTGAATACCTTGAGGGGTGTAGTTTGTAAAATGGGGTCATTTTTGGGTGGTTTCTATTATGTAAGCCTCATAAAGTGACTTCAGACCTGAACTGGTCCTGAAAAAGTGGGTTTTAGAAAAAAAAATTAAAAATTTCAAGAATTACTTCTAAACTTCTAAGCCTTGTAACGTCCCCAAAAAATAAACATAAACGTTCCCAAAATGATCCAAACATAAAGTAGACATATGGGGAATGTAAATTAATAATTTTTGGAGGTATTACTATGTATTATAGAAGTAGAGAAATTGAAACTTGGAAATTTGCTAATTTTTCAAGATTCTTGGTAAATTTTGTATTTTTTTTATAAATAAAAAAGATTTTTTTTATTTCATTTTACCAGTGTCATGAAGTACAATATGTGATGAAAAAACAATCTCAGAATGGCCTGGATAAGTAAAAGCGTTTTAAAGTTATTCACAACTTTTTTTGCAAAAAATGGCCTGGTCCATAAGGCGAAAATGAGCCCGGTCTTTAAGGGGTTAAACTAGCTGACATTAGCGATGTGCTAATGTCAGCTGAACCTAACTAGCCTAATCCTACTTTTATCTATGCCCCCGTTACTCCAGAAATATAACTTTTATAATATGCTAATTAGCCTCTAGGTGCAGAGAGGCTCTAGGTGCTCCTAGAGGCTCCATTCTCCCACCTCTGGCCACGCCCTGCTACACTAGATTGACAGGGCCAGGCAGCCTTCACCGCCAACTGACGGCCCTGTGGCTGGGGAAATCTCACGCCATTCAGTATTTGGCACAGGCGCAGTGAGGAAGCTGGCAGCCGGAGAGCGCCCTTCGCTCACTACCTGCGCTGAATACTGAACGGGACGGTGCAGGCGCGAGATTTACACTGCAGACAGGGCCGGCAGTAGGAGACCAACGCTGCCTGGCCCTGTCAATCTAGTGTAGCAGGGAGAGGCCAGAGGTGGGAGAACAAAGCCTCTAGGAGCAGGGGCAATGCCCCCCTGCTCCTAGAGGCTAATTAGCATATTATAAAAGTTATATTTCTGGAGTGTCCGAGTTCAGCTCTTGACAACTGTTGTAAATATATTATAGCTAAAAACCTCAGTAGTAGTTTCCCATGTATTATGTATTCATATACATCAAAAGTATCATGTTATATATTTTTTTGTAATTACCGTATTTTTCACTTTATAAGACGCACCCTATAAGACACACCCCAGATTTTAGAAGAGGAAAATAAGAAATTTATTTTTTCATCATACCTCATATCAGATCCTCAGATCAGAACCCTATAAATATCAGGACATCACATCAGACCCCCATATCAGCCCTCAATGTCAGAACCCTATCAGCCCTCCATGTCAGACCCCCAACAGACCTCAGAACAGACCTTTTCTTTTAGACCCCCATTAGACCTCAGATCAGCCCTTTTCTTTTAGACCCCCATCAGACCTCAGATCAGCCCTTTTCTTTCAGACCCCCATCAGACTAAAATAAAAAACTTTTTACCTCTCCTGCGATGCGGCTCCGCTCTGGGTTCGGCGTCGCGCTTCCCTGTCTTCTCTGGCTCGCGCTGCACTGGCACCTGACTGTGTGCAGAGTCAGGTCATTGTGTGCGCACTACGTCCTGACGTTGTACGAGGTCAGGACAGTGGAGCGCGGGCTCTAGCAAGAAGTGCAGGGAGGGTGAGTATCGGAAACGCTTGCAGTGCTTCTTCCCCACTCCCGGCACCTAATGCATACTAGTGAGCGCTTCATTAATGGAAGTGCTCACTAGTATTCACTTTATAGGACTCACATCCATTTCCCCCCTACTTTTGGGGGGGAAAGTGCATCTTATAAAGCGACAAATACGGTACATAATTATTTATTTACATCCTTTTTGTTGCAATTACTAAAACAATATAAAATTATACTTCTGCTGTATAGAAATATCTAATACATGAGAAACTACTATGAGGTTTCTCTGCAACACTTTAACATTGAGCTCTATAGCTCAGTGGTTAAGGTTCTTACCTTTAATGTAGATGGGTGTGAGTTTGAATCCCGAAATAAACATTTCAAAAATAGAGGCTAAAGAAACTTTAAATACACAGGATTTTCCCAAGCATATTAACAATGCTTGGGATACCCCCTTTATCTTCATAGCACTAACTCCATATATGGACACAGCCATATACAGTACAGACCAAAAGTTTGGACACACCTTCTCATTCAAAGAGTTTTCTTTATTTTCACGACTATGAAGGCATCAAAACTATGAATTAACACATGTGGAATTATATACATAACAAACAAGTGTGAAACAACTGAAAATATGTCATATTCTAGGTTCTTCAAAGTAGCCACCTTTTGCTTTGATTACTGCTTTGCACACTCTTGGCATTCTCTTGATGAGCTTCAAGAGGTAGTCCCCTGAAATGGTCTTCCAACAGTCTTGAAGGAGTTCCCAGAGATGCTTAGCACTTGTTGGCCCTTTTGTCTTCACTCTGCGGACCAGCTCACCCCAAACCATCTCAATTGGGTTCAGGTCCGGTGACTGTGGAGGCCAGGTCATCTGGCGCAGCACCCATCACTCTCCTTCATGATCAAATAGCCCTTACTTTCAAAGTTTTCCCAATTTTTCGACTGACTGACTGACCTTCATTTCTTAAAGTAATGATGGCCACTCGTTTTTCTTTACTTAGCTGCTTTTTTCTTGCCATAATACAAATTCTAACAGTCTATTCAGTAGGACTATCAGCTGTGTATCACCTGACTTCTCCTCAACGCAACTGATGGTCCCATCCCTATTTATAAGGCAAGAAATCCCACTTATTAAACCTGATGGCACACCTGTGAAGTGAAAACCATTTCAGGGGACTACCTCTTGAAGCTCATCAAGAGAATGCCAAGAGTGTGCAAAGCAGTAATCAAAGCAAAAGGTGGCTACTTTGAAGAACCTAGAATATGACATATTTTCAATTGTTTCACACTTGTTTGTTATGTATATAATTCCACATGTGTTAATTCATAGTTTTGATGCCTTCAGTGTGAATCTACAATTTTCATAGTCATGAAAATAAAGAAAACTCTTTGAATGAGAAGGTGTGTCCAAACTTTTGGTCTGTACTGTATGGAGTTAAAGCAGGGACAGCCAGAAGCACTGACTCCATATATGGACATAGAGCAGGAACTCCCAAGCCATATATGGAGTCAGAGCATGGACTCCTAAGACTGAACAATGCAGAATTCTAATTCCTTCATGTTTAACCCGTTCGCTACCAATGCCTTACATGTGAAGCGCTGGAGCGAAGTGCAAACATGACACATGCAGTGGGCGTCATGGCTGGTGGGTCTCCGCTGTTTCAAACAGCAGAGACCTGCGGCTAATGTCCGCGACTGGCAATAATGCTGACTGCGGTCATTAAAGCCTTTAGATGCCGTGATTGCGCTCCCGGGCTTCTTACTGGCATGCTCTGCGGCCAATGAGGATGCCGGTAATTGAATTCAATATGCTGGGTCTCTCTGAAGAGACCTAGGGTATTGAAGCTGCAGGTGGCAGGCCAACATAAGAAATAAGGCCAAACTACAGATTGTCCTGCAAAAAATGAGCCCCTACACAGCTCAGTAGATATAAATATAAAAAAGTTATGAATCAGAATATGGTGATGTAACGTAAATTTTTATATTTTTACACTATTTAGACAAAACATATGTACACATATGTGGTATCGTTGTAATCATACTGACTGAGAGAATGAAGGGCACAGGTCAGTTTTGCTGCAAAGGGAACGCTATAGGAACAAAACCTGTAAAACGGTGGAGAAATTGCATATTTTATTCCTATTCCACCCAATGTGGATTTTTTTTCCCTGCTTCTCACTACATTGTATGCCATATTAAATGGTGGCATTAGAAAGTACAACTTGTCCCGCAAAAATAAGCCCTCATACAGCTATGGGAATGGAAAAATAAAAAAGTTATGGCTCAAGGAAGGAAAAAATTATAAAAAAATACGGTATCCTAAGACTCTGAACCGACCTGGACGCCCCAGATGAAGCAGGAGCGAAACCCGGGTCGGGCAGCTTTTTTTTATTGTATATGCGTTGTTGAAAGAGGAAAACTCTGTGAGTATAATAAAGTATACTGAATGCTTTTGCCTACGGGTCTGCTCTATGTTGATTTTCTTCAAAGGAACATACGCTACCGTTTGCTGCTGGCTGATTTATATACTGGGGAGGAATGATGAATATGCTCGTTGCTGGTCGGTTCTGAATCTGAAGAGGAGGGGAAAGAAGATCAAGTGGAACAACCACCTGAAAAATCTGTACTTTTTCTGCAAGCTTCTTCAAAGTTGTTTCAGCGCGGACCAAAAAAAATAAAAATATATATATATATATACTTAGACACAGAGCTAGTTCAACCAATATCCTCCTTTCTCAGGGACCTGCCTTCTCAAAGTCGATGCAGTGACCCCCAAAATCAGTAATCCTATTGTGTCTGCTGTATAAGCAGGTGACATTTGAATGTATCCTTACAGTAGGCCCTCAAAATAAACTTTACTGAAGGGCCTTAGGTACCCCAGTCAGGGCCGTCTTTAACGCGGGGCAAAAGGGGCAGCTGGGGCAACTGGGGGCCCAAGGCAACTGCCTCTTGAGCCCCGCTGGACACTGGAGGACCTTTCATGGGTCTATACTTTATTAACTAAGGAGCAGGACATGTAGGGCATACATGGGGAATGTCCCTGCACTTACTATTATTTTTGGGCACCGCTCCGTTGTCCGATGTGGCCCCCGTTGCATTCTCCCGCGCTGTATGCTAAGTAACAACATCGGAACACCAGGGAGAAGACATCAGCTTTTCTCTGTGGGCGTTCCTTCTCTCTGGTTGTAGTGCTGTCCAAATGCAGTGTAGAACGTCACAGCCAGGGAGAAAAAAAAACTCACCTTCTCCTTGGCTGTGACGTTCTGCGCTGCGATTGGACAGCGCTACAGCCAGTGAGAAGGAAAAGCTGATGTCTCCTCCCTGGTGTTCCGATGCTGTTACTTAGCATATAGCACAGGAGAATGTAACGGGGGCCACAGCGGCGCAACGGAGCGGCGCCCAGAAATAATATTAAGTGCAGGGACATCCCCCATGTATGTCCTACATGTCCTGCTACTTAGTTAATAAAGTATGGACCCATGAATGCTGCAGCGGCACTTGTGTTCTCCCTCTTGCCCAGGGTCCAATCAATATTAAAGACAGCCCAGACCCCAGTCCAACACTGGCTGAAGGTCCCACCGTTGTCCATTTATGAGAACAAGGGTCTTGTGTCCCTTATTGGAATGGAACAGTTTGCAGGCTCCATTCAAAGTCTATGGGACTATTGAAGATAGACGAGGGCTATAGTAGATATTTCTTGAAGTTTATCCACCTTCAGGTCTGCATGCATTGCCAGGTGTAGGCGGATGAGTATAATGTGGTGGCTGTTCTGAAGCCAGACTTTAAAGCGCCATCATAGCAGCCAGAAACACTGGAGCATCAGCACAGAAGCTGTTGTTATAATTACTTTTCCTCAAAAAGATGTAGACAGCCAACTGGGAACGTCAAACCAACTCTGGATGTTCTGCTACCCCTGGCTGTGGCTCTTCTCTTTCTTCTGGGATCTTTTTTCTGACATGCTCACAATGGCCAGACAGGTTATAGCATAAGACAATGACCAGTTGTTGCTGTCTATAACCAGTGCTTCTCTTTTATTAGTAAAAATTTAAGTCATCTTTATCACATTACAATTAGAAAGAATATTACCTGAATATTGTGAATATTCAATTTAGTTCATCTAAATAACCAGCAGTGCTGTCCTGATTAGTGAAAGAACCTTCCATTGCTTTCAAATTTTGCATTGGAGATGCAGGGGGTACCATTTCTCTTTATGAAAGGTGTATAACAGGTGTACATAGTCTTATAACCCATGCAATACTCCTCTGGGAAAAAGGTGTGCAAATTAACTCTCTTACCAAAAAAGAAAAGAAAGCTGTGCCTCTAATGTCACCAGTTGGAAGTTTAAAGAAATGCCACTCCACTATCTTGCTGTATTTTACTTCAAATGCTCACAAAACTTTATGGTCAGACTCAGACGAGCGAGTTCAATGCTGAAACACGTTGCATGTGTAAGCGTGATTTCCCATTCTGACCTCTGACAGGACTGCTTGGCATTATAATGATTTATAATGCTGTGTGTCCCTGCCAGACCGCGAATCTACTGAATTGTTCTGACATAATGTTGTGAGTGTAATTCAGTAGATTCACGGTCTGGCAGGGACACACAGCATTATAAATCATTATAATGCCTTGCAATACTGTCAGAGGAGCAGAGGTCAGAACAGGAAATAACGTTTACACACGCGGCATGTTTCTCACATTGAACTCGCTTATCTGAAAGTAGCCTAATGTTGTCCAGTTAAGCTTTGAATCACAAGAATAATCTGTTGGGGGCTGGCATGAGTCATTCTTGTGATTCAATACTTAACTGAACCATTTTAAAGTTGTGTAAAATAAAGCATTTGAAGTAAAATACAGCCAGAGAGTGCGGTGGTATTTCCTTACATTTGATTGGATCATGAGCCCTCCACAAGACACCAGGATACTTGAAAGTGGGAGTGACGTGTCATTTTGCATTTTACTAGTTGGTAGTTAGCTACTTTCCCTGCAACTCAACTTAGTTTATGCGGCACGTTTTTTTTTCACATCTCATCTAATTTGCTGGTACTGTAAATGCTGCGGATCTTCCACAAACAATTGCACTGCTGAAAATTATGTGTGACTGTACCCTACATCAGCTTAAAAGGGTTCTCCAGGAATAATGAATTTTTAGCAAGTGCCCACGGCCTGCCTCTCTAAATAGAAGATTCATACTTACCTGCGCCCTGCCACTCCAGTCCTCCTTGCCATCTCCATTGTGTCCATGTTCCGATCCCTGCAGTGTTGACATTCAGCGCAGCATGGGCATAGTCACATGCTCTGCTGCAGCCATTGACTGGCTTCAGAGGCGGCATGGCCAAAAGCTGCATGTCATCATTTATCATGGCCCCCTATGCCAGTTTTTGGCATAAAAAAAGTTGCTCATCCCTGTTGTGCAATTTTTTAAATGCCCATGCACCTAAATTTGTGCTCAATGCATTATTATGTTGTCCTTGACACTTGAAAGTGGTGGGGGCCTCTTATGGGAGTGACTGGGCCAGACCATCTTCCCCTGCTGATTCACTACGATTTATGCCAGCTTCCTGGTGTAAATGATGATTGAAACGTACTCCAAATAGGGGCTGGAGTAAATTTAAATTTAGATGCATGGACTGGTGGAGGATTCGCCTAATTTATGACAAGGCCTGCACCTCATCATGATTTAGGCACATCCTTCTGCAGTGCAGGAGTTATCAAAAACCAGAGTAAAATGCTGGTCTTTGAAAGTTGATCCCCCCTCCTATGTTTTATGGACTTTTCATTGAAGTGCTGGAAAAATTATTTTTTCTCTGGATTAGGCTACTTTCACACTTGCGGCAGAGTGATCCGGCAGGCAGTTCCGTCGCAAAACGTATGCCAACTGATGGCATTTGTAAGACTGATCAGGATCCTGATCAGTCAGAAAAATGCCTGATCAGTCAGAAAAATGCATTGAAATGTCGGATCCATCTTTCCGGTGTCATCCGGCAAAACGGATCCGGCATTTATTTTCTTCACCTCAAAGGACGGATCCGGCATTCTGGTATTTTGAATGTCGGATCCGGCACTCATACATTCCTATGGGAAAAAAAATGCTGGATCCGGCGTTCAGGCAAGTCTTCCCTTTTTTTGGCCGGAGATAAAACTGTAGCATGCTGCGGTTTTATCTTTTGCCTGATCAGTCAAAAAGACTGAACTGAAGACATCCTGATGCACCCTGAACGGATTGCTCTCCATTAAGAATGCATGGGGATATACCTGATCAGTTCTTTTCCGGTATAGAGCCCCTGTGACGGAACTCCGTGCCGGAAAAGAAAAACGCTAGTGTGAAAGTACCTTTATTATTGTGAATCCTACTCTTCAAGTCCTTCCATACACATGGGGAGTCTAGTTAGGTGAGTGGTCAGCTGGCAATATACTGAATGTGTTGAAAATACCGGTATTTCAATATTGTTTTGAAAAATGTATTCTGATGCATACCAGTCAAATATATGCCAAAATGACACTCTGGGCATATGTCATGTATACATTGGGAGCATTTCCTGGCCTTACTAAACACATTTCTGAACAACCAGAAAACCTGTTTAATGTATGAAATCATTGTGTTGGAATTTAATCAGTTCTGCAAAGAAATGGGAAAATTCCTCTGCTATGATGTGAGAAATCAATGCCAAACTGTGGTTGTGCAGCCATTCATCAAGCATTTCAAAAAGTAAATATAAATACCTCCTTAAAGGGAAATTTTTCATTTTCATATAATTATTCTTATTTATTATAATTGTGAGGAATATGTTGAGTTATGATGTAATGCCTGCCCATTTGCTGTCACCTGGCCACAGGTGGCCATGCTTGAAAGCTACCCTGTGTTTACATTTCACACGCCTATCAGCCATGCTGGCAGCTCAGCTCCACTGTCAGGAAGACCCATGGGGGGCTGAGCTGGTCAACAACAACAAAGAAATTCTGTAGACATAACGGAACTAGGAGTTCATAAGAAATTATCAAATGACCATACATCTCATAAATACACCGTTTACATATTTGAGACCTTGGGACTGAGACAGACATTCTCCCGATCTTCATTTGCATGTGGGACGCAGGGAAGGGGAGATACAGAGAACTCCTATTAAGAACCAGATAGCAGCGCAGTGTTTGGTCTCCACATGCACCAGTGATCAAGGCGGATCTGTTGGTGCCAGAACCATCTCCCTGAGGCTGTCACATGTGTGACAGGTCTCAGAAGGTCTGAAAGATTATCTACGCATTAGGGATCTGACAGCCTCTTTTGGTTTCACTTTGTTTGTTGCTGGTATGTCCACACCTCCTGTTCAGGTGTGGATCATGTGACCTTTACCTCGCCCTATTTAGTCTGACTTTTCCCATCACTCCTTGCTTGGGATAGCTTCATTTGGTCTTGGAAGAGCTGGAGTGTTGTTCGTGTTGTAGTCCTGTTCATCCTTCATCCTCTGAAGTTAAGTGTTCCGCTTGTCGTGTTTTGTATTCACCCCCCCGGTTGTTTACTAGGCCTCAGTGAGATGCTAGGATCTTCAACAGGGAAGAAACTGGTGGTCTCTGCCCTGTCATTATCTTTAGGGCATCTGAGGGTCACCAGGGTTTTCTAGGTTCCCGTGTATGGGTATCTCTACCATCGAGAGGTGCCCATACGGATAGGAGTTAGGGCCAGGAGAAGGGTTTTATTTTTATTATGTGGTGACCCTTTTCCTACCCTAGCAGTGAGGCCTAGTGTCTTTCCCCTTCCTTCTTGATTGTCTTTTGGTGTTCTCCCCTACTACATCCGTGACATTATCCCAAGCCAAAACCGCCATTTATGCTCTGATCTGTGCAGCTATGGATGCTATGACTGCACTGGTCGAACAGCTGCAGAATCTGACTTTGGAGGTAGCAGACCTCCGCGCAACTGTCTTGCAGATTCAGGCTGCTGGTTCCGATGGTAGGTCCCAGGCCTGTCCTGAACCGAAGGTGGCTCTCCCGGACAGGTTTTCCGGGGGTAGTGACAATTTCATCTGGTTCAGGGAGTCATGTAAATTATACTTTAAGCTGTGTCCATACTCTTCTGGGGATGAGTGTAAACGTGTCGGTATGATTATTTCATTGCTCAAAGAGGACGCCCAATCTAGGGCTTTTTCTCTGCCGACCGGATCACCGTCCCTCCGGTCGGTAGATAAATTCTGCAGTGTCTTGGGTCTCATCTACGATGACCCGGATCGGATCTCTCAGGCCGAGACCAATTTACGGAGTTTGTGGCAGGGAGAACGTTCCGCGGCGAAGACCTATTGTTCTGAATTTAGGAGATGGGCTACCGATACTGAGTGGAACGATCCTGCTCTCCGTAGCCAATTCTGTCAGGGTCTCTCTGAGAGACTGCAGGACGCGTTGGCCTTTCATAAAAATCCTGTGTCATTGGAGGTCCGTTGCTGTACGTCTAGATAGACGCCTGAGGGAGAGATCTAGGGGTCCTTACCTTCAGGACGTACTGTCCAATAAGGGTACTGATTCCTTTGACACTTATGGTGGAGAGACACTGGTAGTTGCGCCTTGTGATGAGCCTATGCAGTTAGGAGGAGCTACTCCTGGCAAGAGCTTGGGTCATGTCAAAGGAGTCTGCTTTTATTGTGGCAAGAATGGACATTTTGTGAATATTTGTCCGTACTTGCAGCATCAAGGTGTAAACAAAAAGAAAAAAAACTTTTAATCCTCAAATTACTATTGGTGTGGATGGGGAGCAAGAAAACCTACTTTTGTATTTTACTGGTAGTACCCGTTTTCTCCTGTCTCCCGAGGTAGCGCTAGAGTCCAAAACTGTGAAAATCGAAGCATTTATCGACAGTGGGGCAGGAGTTAACTTGATTGCTTTTAGAGTTTGTACGCATTCATGGGTTGACTACTAATGCATTAGAGAAAAGTATTTCTGTCTTTGCAGTTGACTCAGCACCTCTCACCCAAAAATGCCTGTCGCAGGTAGTGAATGACATTCATTTAAGAGTGGGTGATTTGCATCAGGAATCTATCTCCTGTTATGTATTGGAGGGTCTGCCTGCTCCGTTAGTGTTGGGCTTACCATGGTTAAGCAAACATAATCCTAACATCGACTGGCAGATTCTTGATTGGAGTGATTTTTGCATGGACAACTGTCTTAATGCATCAATCTCTATGGTGACCACTAAAACTGTACCCTCGTTCATTTCAGAATTTTCAGATGTTTTCTCTGAGAGTGGTAATCAGGAGTTGCCTCCGCACCGGGAGTATGACTGTCCCGTCAATCTTATTCCCAGAGCTAAATTTCCCAAATCTCGGTTGTACAGTTGTGGCCAAAAGTTTTGAGAATTACATAAATATTGGAAATTGGAAAAGTTGCTGCTTAAGTTTTTATAATAGCAATTTGCATATACTCCAGAATGTTATGAAGAGTGATCAGATGAATTGCATAGTCCTTCTTTGCCATGAAAATTAACTTAATCCCAAAAAAACCTTTCCACTGCATTTCATTGCTGTCATTAAAGGACCTGCTGATATCATTTCAGTAATCGTCTTGTTAACTCAGGTGAGAATGTTGACGAGCACAAGGCTGGAGATCATTATGTCAGGCTGATTGGGTTAAAATCGCAGACTTGACATGTTAAAAGGAGGATGATGCTTGAAATCATTGTTCTTCCATTGTTAACCATGGTGACCTGCAAAGAAACGCGTGCAGCCATCATTGCGTTGCATAAAAATGGCTTCACAGGCAAGGATATTGTGGCTACTAAGATTACAACTCAATCAACAATTTATAGGATCATCAAGAACTTCAAGGAAAGAGGTTCAATTCTTGTTAAGAAGGGTTCAGGGCGTCCAAGAAAGTCCAGCAAGCGCCAGGATCGTCTCCTAAAGAGGATTCAGCTGCGGGATCGGAGTGCCACCAGTGCAGAGCTTGCTCAGGAATGGCAGCAGGCAGGTGTGAGCGCATCTGCACGCACAGTGAGGCGAAGACTTTTGGAAGATGGCCTGGTGTCAAGAAGGGCAGCAAAGAAGCCACTTCTCTCCAAAAAAACATCAGGGACAGATTGATCTTCTGCATAAAGTATGGTGAATGGACTGCTGAGGACTGGGGCAAAGTCATTCTCCGATGAAGCCTCTTTCCGATTGTTTGGGGCATCTGGAAAAAGGCTTGTCCGGAGAAGAAAAGGTGAGCACTACCATCAGTCCTGTGTCATGCCAACAGTAAAGCATCCTGAGACCATTCATGTGTGGGGTTGCTTCTCATCCAAGGGAGTGGGCTCACTTACAATTTTGCCCAAAAACACAGCCATGAATAAAGAATGGTACCAAAACACCCTCTAACAGCAACTTCTTCCAACAATCCAACAACAGTTTGGTGAAGAACAAAGCATTTTCCAGCACGATGGAGCACCGTGCCATAAGACAAAAGTGATAACTAAGTGGCTCGGGGACCAAAACGTTGACATTTTGGGTCCATGGCCTGGAAACTCCCCAGATCTTAATCCCATTGAGAACTTGTGGTCAATCCTCAAGAGGCGGGTGGACAAACAAAAACCCACTAATTCTGACAAACTCCAAGAAGTGATTATGAAAGAATGGGTTGCTATCAGTCAGGAATTGGCCCAGAAGTTGATTGAGAGCATGCCCAGTCGAATTGCAGAGGTCCTGAAAAAGAAGGGCCAACTGCAAATACTGACTCTTTGCATAAATGTCATGTAATTGTTGATAAAAGCCTTTGAAACGTATGAAGCCTTTGAAACAACTGAAACAAAGATCTAAAAGCAGTTTAGCAGCAAACTTTGTGAAAACTAATATTTTTGTCATTCTCTGACTGTAGACAGGTTTAAAAAATAAAAAAAACAATACATTTCCGGGTGAAATTAACCAATTTTTTGGGTGTATAGTACCACTGCTATACCTAGTAGGCCGGTTAAAAAATAAAAATTAATTGTCATTAACATTTTTGGGTGAAATTCAGCAATTTTTCGGTGTATAGTACCACTGCTATATCAAGTAGACAGGTTTAAAAAATAAAAAAAAAGTCATTTACATTTTCGGGTGAAATTAACCAATTTTTGCGTGTATAGTACCACTGCTATACCTAGTAGACGGGTAAAAAAAAAATGTCAGTTACATTTTCTGGTGAAATTAACAAATGTTTGGGTGTATAGTACCACTGCTATACCTAGTAGACAGGTTAAACAAAAAACAAATTTCAGTTATATATTCTGGTGAAATTCACCAATTTTTGGGTGTGATGTACCACTCCTATACCTAGTAGACCGGAAAAAAAAGAAAAAAATTTGTCAGTTACATTTTCTGTGAAATTCACAAATTTTTGGGTGTGATGTACCACTGCTATACCTAGTAGACAGGTACCCCTGTACCCCTCCTCTACCTAGTTGAAAGCTTAATAAATTTCAATAATTTTTCGGTTACATTCTTGGGTTGACATTATACAATTTTAGACGTGAAAAAACACCTGCTATGCATAGGTGACAGGGAATAAAATTTTTAAAATTATTCAGTAATTAATGCGCGCCACATCCTTTCATTCAATGCTTAAACTTTGAAAAGTTGTCACACTTTTATGCTTTAATAATTTTTCCCATATTTCAACTCTAATTTGAAATTTGAAAAAATGAATCCTCCCTTGGATGTAGTCTCTCTTTCTCACGCTCCCTCTCTGGCCTGGAACCCTGATTCCCCTCCACCCATGATCACCATGGTAGGCGCATAAAAGAACATCGAAAGTTGATAGAGCAGATATCAAATTGGATTGTGAACATCACCTACACAAACTGACTGACAGGGGTCAGCCCCTGCAACTTCTGGGTCTCCAAATTGGGCACATGGCCAGACCTTGCCCTTTACCCCTTGGAGGTGCTGTCCTGCCCTGCAGCCAGTGTATTGTCTGAACGTGTGTTTAGCATGACTGGAGGCGGTTATCACAGGTTATATTTCCCAATGTTTTGGGGTGTACCCTAATTTTAAAAATAAAATTTAAAACCAAAAAGCAGTGTAGGCTACCTCCTCCTTCACCGCCGCTTCCACCTACACCGCCAAATCCACCGCCTCCTCAACCCCCTACTCCATATGGACCTCATCCTCCTAGATCAAGATTATTATTTTTTTATTTTTACATATTTTATGTTATTTAAAGTCATTTCCCTATCCACATTTGTTTGCAGAGCACTTGCCATACTCTTAACAACATTTTGATGCCATTTGCAGCCCTCTAGCCCTTTCCATGACATTTTTATAGCCATTTTAGTGCTCAAAAGTTCGGGTCCCCATTGACTTCAATGGGGTCAAGTTCGGGTCCTGAACTCGAACTTTTTTGTGAAGTTCGGCCAAACCTGTCGAACCCGAACATCCAGGTGTCCGCTCAACTCTAATTATAACCATTTTATAATGGAAAATAATAAAATCTACAGAACACCGAACCCAAACCCGAACTTCAGTGAAGAAGTCCGGGTTCGGGTCTGGGTAGCAACATTCAGTTTTTTATCACGCGCGTGCAAAACGCTTTTCACTCGCGCGGAAAAAACTGAACAACGCAATGCAATCGCAGACAAAACTGACTGAAATTGGTGTGTTGTGGTGGAGGGCGTGATTGCATGCTAGGGTGTGCGAAAGCGGGATCCAGGGGGCCCAAGTAAATTCTTGCCCAGTGTCCAATCAATATTGAAGACGGCCCTGGACACAATGAAGTAAACCTTGGACCGCTCAGTAGGAAAATTCTGCCCATGCAACTCAAAGTGGATCAGGCACTGGTTCAGGAATCCACGACAGGTTTTTGGATCTCCACCTTAGCGTGATGGCAGCGGGAGTTGCACAGCAGCGGGAGTTGCACACTGGCGGCACACAAATCCTGATTCACCGGTGTGGGAATTGCAGGAGTAGCAGCGACTGGCAACCCTGCAGTAGTTGGAGAAGAGATGGCATCCAGACGAGCAGCCACATTATGCATGAACTGCATCATAACATCCTGACGTTCGCTCTGGCGCCTCACTTCATGTAGTAATTCACGAACGACAGGCTTGGAGTGACCAGCGGGGTCCATGGCCTCAGTGTACTGTCACAGCAACCACTGTTACAAGAAAAATAAAAGTCCAGTTGCTTTGGCTAATTACTACTAATATGTTTTCCTCAGCTTTAGGCCTCCTGCACACGGCCGTTTTTTTTCCCCGTTTACTGGCCGTTTTTTGCGTTCCGTATACGGTCCGTATACGGAACCATTCATTTCAATGGTTCCGCAAAAAAAACGGAATGTACTCCATATGCATTCCGTTTCTGTATTTCCGTTTTTCCATTCCGTTTTAACATAGAACATGTCCTATTATTGCCCGCAAATCACGTTCAGTGGCTCCATTCAAGTCAATGGGTCCGCAAAAAAAACGGAACACATACGGAAATGCATCCATATGTCTTCCGTTTCTGTTCCGTTTTTTGCTGAACCATCTATTGAAAATGTTATGCCCAGCCCAATTTTATCTATGTAATTACTGTTTACTGTATATGCCATACGGAAAAACGGAACGGAAAAACGGAACAGAAACGGAAACACAACGGAAACAAAAAACGGAACAATGGATCTGTGAAAAACGGACCGCAAAACACTGAAAAAGCCATACGGTCGTGTGCAATAGGCCTTATGCTGAGTTTTATAACCAAATCCAGCATGCTTTCCTCTGTAACATTGTACGGATACTCTTTAAATACAGGTTCGGATACTCTTTAAATACAGAATATACACACATGTTTAACCACCTCAGCCCCCAGTGCTTAAACACCCTGAAAGACCAGGCCACTTTTTACACTTCTGACCTACACTACTTTCACCGTTTATTGCTCGGTCATGCAACTTACCACCCAAATGAATTTTACCTCCTTTTCTTCTCACTAATAGAGCTTTCATTTGGTGGTATTTCATTGCTGCTGACATTTTTACTTTTTTTGTTATTAATCGAAATTTAACGATTTTTTTGCAAAAAAATGACATTTTTCACTTTCAGTTGTAAAATTTTGCAAAAAAAACGACATCCATATAGAAATTTTGCTCTAAATTTATAGTTCTACATGTCTTTGATAAAAAAAAAATGTTTGGGTAAAAAAAAAATGGTTTGGGTAAAAGTTATAGCGTTTACAAACTATGGTACAAAAATGTGAATTTCCGCTTTTTGAAGCAGCTCTGACTTTCTGAGCACCTGTCATGTTTCCTGAGGTTCTACAATGCCCAGACAGTACAAACACCCCACAAATGACCCCATTTCTGAAAGTACACACCCTAAGGTATTCGCTGATGGGCATAGTGAGTTCATAGAACTTTTTATTTTTTGTCACAAGTTAGCGGAAAATGATGATTTTTTTTTTTTTTTTTTTTTTCCTTACAAAGTCTCATATTCCACTAACTTGTGACAAAAAATAAAAACTTCTATGAACTCACTATGCCCATCAGCGAATACCTTGGGGTCTCTTCTTTCCAAAATGGGGTCACTTGTGGGGTAGTTATACTGCCCTGGCATTCTAGGGGCCCAAATGTGTGGTAAGGAGTTTGAAATCAAATTCAGGAAAAAATGACCTGTGAAATCCGAAAGGTGCTCTTTGGAATATGGGCCCCTTTGCCCACCTAGGCTGCAAAAAAGTGTCACACATCTGGTATCTCCGTACTCAGGAGAAGGTGGGGAATGTGTTTTGGGGTGTCATTTTATATATACCCATGCTGGGTGAGAGAAATATCTTGGCAAAAGACAACTTTTCCCATTTTTTTATACAAAGTTGTCATTTGACCAAGATATTTATCTCACCCAGCATGGGTATATGTAAAAAGACACCCCAAAACACATTCCTCAACTTCTCCTGAGTACGGGGATACCAGATGTGTGACACTTTTTTGCAGCCTAGGTGGGCAAAGGGGCCCATATTCCAAAGAGCACCTTTCGGATTTCACTCCTCATTTTTTCCTGAATTTGATTTCAAACTCCTTACCACACATTTGGGCCCCTAGAATACCAGGGCAGTATAACTACCCCACAAGTGACCCCATTTTGGAAAGAAGACACCCCAAGGTATTCCGTGAGGGGCATGGCGAGTTCCTAGAATTTTTTATTTTTTGTCACAAGTTAGTGGAAAATGATGATTTTTTTTTTTTTTTTTTTTTTTCATACAAAGTCTCATATTCCACAAACTTGTGACAAAAAATAAAAACTTCCATGAACTCACTATGCCCATCAGCGAATACCTTGGGGTCTCTTCTTTCCAAAATGGGGTCACTTGTGTGGTAGTTATACTGCCCTGGCATTCTAGGGGCCCAAATGTGTGGTAAGTAGGTAAATGACCTGTGAAATCCGAAAGGTGCTCTTTGGAATGTGGGCCCCTTTGCCCACCTAGGCTGCAAAAAAGTGTCACACATCTGGTATCTCTGTATTCAGGAGAAGTTGAGGAATGTGTTTTGGGGTGTCTTTTTACATATACCCATGCTGGGTGAGATAAATATCTTGGTCAAATGCCAACTTTGTATAAAAAAAATGGGAAAAGTTGTCTTTTGCCAAGATATTTCTCTCACCCAGCATGGGTATATGTAAAATGACACCCCAGAACACATTCCCCAACTTCTCCCGATTACGGAGATACCAGATGTGTGACACTTTTTTGCAGCCGAGGTGGGCAAAGGGGCCCATATTCAAAAGAGCACCTTTCGGATTTCACAGGTCATTTTTTACAGAATTTGATTTCAAACTCCTTACCACACATTTGGGCCCCTAGAATGCCAGGGCAGTATAACTACCCCACAAGTGACCCCATTTTGGAAAGAAGAGACCCCAAGGTATTCGCTGATGGGCAAAGTGAGTTCATGGAAGTTTTTATTTTTTGTCACAAGTTAGTGGAATATGAGACTTTGTATGAAAAAAAAAAAAAAAAAAAAATAAGCATTTTCCACTAACTTGTGACAAAAAATAAAAAATTCTAGGAACTCGCCATGCCCCTCACAGAATACCTTGGGGTGTCTTCTTTCCAAAATGGGGTCACTTGTGGGGTAGTTATACTGCCCTGGCATTTTCCAGGGGCCCTAATGTGTGGTAAGTAGGTAAATGACCTGTGAAATCCTAAAGGTGCTCTTTGGAATATGGGCCCCTTTGCCCACCTAGGCTGCAAAAAAGTGTCACACATGTGGTATCGCCGTATTCAGGAGAAGTTGGGGAATGTGTTTTGGGGTGTCATTTTACATATACCCATGCTGGGTGAGAGAAATATCTTGGCAAAAGACAACTTTTCCCATTTTTTTATACAAAGTTGGCATTTGACCAAGATATTTCTCTCACCCAGCATGGGTATATGTAAAATGACACCCCAAAACACATTCCCCAACTTCTCCTGAGTACGGCGATACCAGATGTGTGACACTTTTTTGCAGCCTAGATGCGCAAAGGTGCCCAAATTCCTTTTAGGAGGGCATTTTTAGACATTTGGATACCAGACTTCTTCTCACGCTTTGGGGCCCCTAGAATGCCAGGGCAGTATAAATACCCCACATGTGACCCCATTTTGGAAAGAAGACACCCCAAGGTATTCAATGAGGGGCATGGCGAGTTCATAGAAATTTTTTTTTTTTGGCACAAGTTAGCGGAAATTGATATTTTTAATTTTTTTCTCACAAAGTCTCCCGTTCCGCTAACTTGGGACAAAAATTTCAATCTTTCATGGACTCAATATGCCCCTCACGGAATACCTGGGGGTGTCTTCTTTCCGAAATGGGGTCACATGTGGGGTATTTATACTGCCCTGGCATTCTAGGGGCCCTAAAGCGTGAGAAGAAGTCTGGAATATAAATGTCTAAAAAATTTTACGCATTTGGATTCCGTGAGGGGTATGGTGAGTTCATGTGAGATTTTATTTTTTGACACAAGTTAGTGGAATATGAGACTTTGTAAGAAAAAAAAAAAAAAATTCTGCTAACTTGGGCCAAAAAAATATCTGAATGGAGCCTTACAGAGGGGTGCTAAATGACAGGGGGGTGATAAATGACAGGGGGGTGATCAATGACAGGGGGGTGATCAATGACAGGGGGGTGATCAGGGAGTCTATATGGGGTGATAACCACAGTCATTGATCACGCCCGTGTAAGGCTTCATTCAGACGTCCGGATGCGTTTTGCGGATCCGATCCATCTATCAGTGCATCCGTAAAAATCATGCGGACATCTGAATGGAGCTTTACAGGGGGGTAATCAATGACAGGGGGGTGATCAATGACAGGGGGGTGATCAGGGAGTCTATATGGGGTGATCACCACAGTCATTGATCATGCCCCTGTAAGGCTTCATTCAGACGTCCGGATGCGTTTTGCGGATCGGATCCATCTATCAGTGCATCCGTAAAAATCATGCGGACATCTGAATGGAGCTTTACAGGGGGGTAATCAATGACAGGGGGGTGATCAATGACAGGGGGGTGATCAGGGAGTCTATATGGGGTGATCACCACAGTCATTGATCATGCCCCTGTAAGGCTTCATTCAGACGTCCGGATGCGTTTTGCGGATCGGATCCATCTATCAGTGCATCCGTAAAAATCATGCGGACATCTGAATGGAGCTTTACAGGGGGGTAATCAATGACAGGGGGGTGATCACCACAGTCATTGATCATGCCCCTGTAAGGCTTCATTCAGACGACCGGATGCGTTTTGCGGATCCGATCCATGTATCAGTGCATCCGTAAAAATCATGCGGACATCTGAATGGAGCTTTACAGGGGGGTGATCAGGGAGTCTATATGGGGTGATCACCACAGTCATTGATCATGCCCCTGTAAGGCTTCATTCAGACGTCCGGATGCGTTTTGCGGATCCGATCCATCTATCAGTGCATCCGTAAAAATCATGCGGACATCTGAATGGAGCTTTACAGGGGGGTAATCAATGACAGGGGGGTAATCAATGACAGGGGGGTGATCAGGGAGTCTATATGGGGTGATCACCACAGTCATTGATCATGCCCCTGTAAGGCTTCATTCAGACGTCCGGATGCGTTTTGCGGATCCGATCCATCTATCAGTGCATCCGTAAAAATCATGCGGACATCTGAATGGAGCTTTACAGGGGGGTAATCAATGACAGGGGGGTGATCACCACAGTCATTGATCATGCCCCTGTAAGGCTTCATTCAGACGACCGGATGCGTTTTGCGGATCCGATCCATGTATCAGTGCATCCGTAAAAATCATGCGGACATCTGAATGGAGCTTTACAGGGGGGTAATCAATGACAGGGGGGTAATCAATGACAGGGGGGTGATCAGGGAGTCTATATGGGGTGATCACCACAGTCATTGATCACGCCCCTGTAAGGCTTCATTCAGACGTCCGGATGCGTTTTGCGGATCCGATCCATCTATCAGTGGATCCGTAAAAATCATGCGGACGTCTGAATGGAGCTTTACAGGGGGTTGATCAATGACAGGGGGGTAATCAATGACAGGGGGGTGATCAGGGAGTCTATATGGGGTGATCAGGGGTGATTAGGGGTGATCAGGGGCTAATAAGGGGTTAATAAGTGATGGGGGGGGGGTGTAGTGTAGTGTAGTGGTGCTTGGTGCTACTTTACTGAGCTACCTGTGTCCTCTGGTGGTCGATCCAAACAAAGGGGACCACCAGAGGACCAGGTAGCAGGTATATTAGACGCTGTTATCAAAACAGCGTCTAATATACCTGTTAGGGGTTAAAAAAAACACATCTCCAGCCTGCCAGCGAACGATCGCCGCTGGCAGGCTGGAGATCAACTCTCTTACCTTCCGTTCCTGTGAGCGCGCGCGCCTGTGTGCGCGCGTTCACAGGAAATCTCGCGTCTCGCGAGATGACGCGTATATGCGTGACTGTGCGCAGCGCTGCCACCTCCGGAACGCGATCCTGCGTTAGGCGGTCCGGAGGTGGTTAATAAAAGGGTAAGAATATATAAGTATACTTTATTAAGGTAATAATAATCAGGGAAATATATGTCCTTCTTTTGCAAGTTAAGTATAGTACACTGCTCAAAAAAATAAAGGGAACACTTAAACAACACAATGTAACTCCAAGTCAATCACACTTCTGTGAAATCAAACTGCCCACTTAGGAAGCAACACTAAGTGACAATCAATTTCACATGCTGTTGTGCAAATGGGATAGACAACAGGTGGAAATTATAGGCAATTAGCAAGACACCCCCAATAAAGGAGTGGTTCTGCAGATGGTGACCTGACCACTTCTCAGTTCCTATGCTTCCTGGCTGATGTTTTGGTCACTTTTGAATGCTGGCGGTGCTTTCACTCTAGTGGTAGCATGAGACGGAGTCTACAACCCACACAAGTGGCTCAGGTAGTGCAGCTTATCCAGGATGGCACATCAATGCGAGCTGTGGTAAGAAGGTTTGCTGTGTCTGTCAGTGTAGGGTCCAGAGCATGGAGGCGCTACCAGGAGACAGGCCAGTACATCAGGAGACGTGGAGGAGGCCGTAGGAGGGCAACAACCCAGCAGCAGGACCGCTACCTCCGCCTTTGTGCAAGGAGGAACAGAGCCCTGCAAAATGACCTCCAGCAGGCCACAAATGTGCATGTGTCTGCTCAAACGGTCAGAAACAGACTCCATGAGGGTGATATGAGGGCCCGACGTCCACAGGTGGGGGTTGTGCTTACAGCCCAACACCGTGCAGGACGTTTGGCATTTGCCAGAAAACACCAAGATTGGCAAATTCGCCACTGGCGCCCTGTGCTCTTCACAGATGAAAGCAGGTTCACACTGAGCACATGTGACAGACGTGACAGAGTCTGGAGACGCCGTGGAGAACGTTCTGCTGCCTGCAACATCCTCCAGCATGACCGGTTTGGCATTGGGTCAGTAATGGTGTGGGGTGGCATTTCTTTGGAGGGCCGCACAGCCCTCCATGTGCTCGCCAGAGGTAGCCTGACTGCCATTAGGTACCGAGATGAGATCCTCAGACCCCTTGTGAGACCATATGCTGGTGCGGTTAGCCCTGGGTTCCTCCTAATGCAAGACAATGCTAGACCTCATGTGGCTGGAGTGTGTCAGCAGTTCCTGCAAGACTAAGGCATTGATGCTATGGACTGGCCCACCCGTTCCCCAGACCTGAATCCAACTGAGCACATCTGGGACATCACGTCTCGCTCTATCCACCAACGTCACGTTGCACCACAGACTGTCCAGGAGTTGGCAGATGCTTTAGTCCATGTCTGGGAGGAGATCCCTCAGGAGACCGTCCACCACCTCATCAGGAGCATGCACAGGCGTTGTAGGGAGGTCATACAGGCACGTGGAGGCTACACACACTACTGAGCCTCATTTTGACTTGTTTTAAGGACATTACATCAAAGTTGGATCAGCCTGTAGTGTGTTTTTCCACTTTAATTTTGAGGGTGACTCCAAATCCAGACATCCATGGGTTAAAAAATTTGATTTCCATATTTTTTTTTGTGTGAATTTGTTGTCAGCACATTCAACTATGTAAAGAACAAAGTATTTCAGAAGAATATTTAATTAAGTGTTCCCTTTATTTTTTTGAGCAGTGTATATACAAAGGATAGAAAACTTACATCACTGATTGAGTTAACATCATCTGACAGCGACACGACTGTGACTGATCCAGACAGGTCTGGGAGGAGAATGTCGCAGCGACTTGCTACTCGCGATAGCTTGTGAGTTTGCTCCATGGTTCAGGGTATGTCATCCGGGTTTTGCCTTGTGAACCTTTTTGTCCTGACTGGGAGTTTGTAAGCATCCTTCTCAGGTGAGTCCTGTCTGCCACTCCCAGCTACTATATTAGTTTCAGTTTCACTTGCAGTCATTGCCAGATATAGTCCTTACTTCCAGTTCTATTCTGACCTTTGAAGGAGATCGTTTGATGGTGTTGCTGTGGAGCTCTTGTCCGGCGTGGACTGTCATGATTGGGATCGCCTTCTCTGCTCGTGACTGGATAAGTCTATCTCTGCTATAGTTTGTTTGTTGCTGTCTTCCCCTGCTGTTCTCCTAGACATGAGTGATGGTGACTAGTGCTCCCATCGGCCTTTCCCCACTCTAGGCTTGTTAGGGTGACTGAGGGTTTAGGCATCCTGCTCGCCGCACGGGTTCACACCCCATCTAGGGTATCAGGGCAGACAGGTGCCAGCTTAGGGTTAGTCAGGGGTGGCCATACTATTCCCATCCGTAGATAAGGGTCCCCCTTCCCCTCCGTCTGGTGCGACACGACTGCTGCTGGGATTGCGGTCGTGACAGTATATCTGGCCTTACAATCAGTGGAGGAGTTTTTTGAAGCCCTGGGTCTCGTATATGATGATCCGGACAGGGTCTCACTGGCTGAGTCTAAGCTACGTAGACTTCGGCAAGAGAACCGGTCTGCTGAACTATATTGTTCCGAATTCCGTAGGTGGGCTACTGATACGTTATGGAACGACTCAGCCCTTAGGAGTCAGTTCTGCCAGGGGTTGTCTGAAAAATTAAAAGACGCGCTGGCGGTATACGAGGTCCCTGGGTCTCTGGAGGCTGCTATGTCTCTGTCCATAAGAATCGACAGACGACTCAGGGAGAGACTATTAAATTTTACGGAGGCCTCGATAGGGCAGGGATCGGTTTGTTATGATCCAGTCGAACCAATGCAAATAGGGGGCGCCACTAGACGGGTGAATCCTCCTAAGTTCCGCCGTAGGTCAGAGGTTTGTTTTCGTTGTGGGGGTAGGGGTCATTTTGTAAAGGTTTGTCCCTCAGAACCCAAGAGACCACAAACAAAGGAGCCGCCGGAAAACTAGAGTCCACAGATTGTGCGGAGGATAACAGTCTGGGCGTATTCGTTTCCTCCATACGCATGTCTCAGTTTTTGTTGTCCGCTACCGTTGAGGCGGGCAATAAGACTGAGATCTGTTCCGTCTTTTTGGACAGTGGGGCGGGGGTCAACTTGGTGGATTCACGGTTTGCTCAGGCTCTGGGTTTTACTCCGGAACCGATACGCAGAACTATTCCTGTTTTTGCCATCGACTCCTCCCCTCTTACTCAGAAAGAGTTAACTCAGATCATCCATAATATCCATCTGCAGGTAGGGGACCTCCATAAAGAGCATATCTCTTGTTATGTCCTGGACGGTCTTCCGGCTCCTATGGTATTGGGGCTTCCCTGGCTGGTGACTCACAATCCAGTGGTGGATTGGCAGGCCGGGGAGATTGTGGAGTGGAGTGAACATTGTAAGGACAACTGCTTGAGTAGTAGGTGCTCTATACTCTCTGTAACATCTTTACCTGCCTTTCTGTCAGATTTTATGGATGTGTTCTCTGAGAAGGGTTGTCAGGGGTTACCACCTCATCGTCCATATGATTGCCCGATTAATCTATTACCTGGGGCAAAACTACCTAAAACCCGGTTATACAATCTTTCCGGCCCGGAGAGGAAGGCTATGAAAGATTATATTTCGGAGAGTTTGGCTAAGGGACACATCAGACCCTCTTCTTCACCTGTGGCTGCAGGGTTCTTTTTCGTTAAAAAGAAAGATGGGGGCCTACGTCCTTGCCTGGATTTCCGGGAATTAAACCGGATAACTATCCGAGATCCCTATCCTCTTTCTCTCATTCCCGACCTCTTTAATCAGGTTGCTGGTGCTAAATGGTTCTCCAAAATGGATCTCAGAGGAGCCTATAACCTGTTTCGCATCAAAGAGGGGGATGAGTGGAAGACGGCTTTTAATACTCCGGAAGGGCATTATGAAAATCTGGTCATGCCATTTGGTCTTACTAATGCGCCTGCGGTATTCCAACATTTTGTCAACAATATTTTTAGTCACCTTATCGGGAGATTTGTTGTGATATATCTTGATGACATCCTGCAGATATTAAGGGCCAACAAATTGTTTGCTAAGTTAGAAAAATGTGTGTTCGCCGTAAAAGAACTGCCATTTCTGGGGTATGTGTTGTCAGATTCAGGTTTCCACATGCATCCAGAGAAAGTCCAGGCGATTATAGACTGGGATCTGCCTGAGAACCTGAAGGCATTGCAACGCTTCCTAGGGTTTGCCAATTTTTATAGAAAGTTTATAAAGAACTATTCCTTGGTGGTCAAACCACTGACGGACATGACCCGAAAGGGATCCAATTTTTCCAAATGGTCACATGCAGCCAAAACTGCCTTTGCATCTCTGAAGGAGAGATTCACCTCGGCCCCTATTCTCGTACAGCCAGATGTCTCGCTTCCTTTTATTGTAGAGGTTGACGCATCTGAGGTGGGGGTGGGAGCGGTACTATCTCAGGGCCCCTCCCCTGGTCAATGGCGTCCGTGTGCTTTCTTTTCGAAGAAATTGTCTACTGCAGAAAGGAACTATGATATTGGCAACAGGGAACTTTTGGCTATTAAGTTGGCTTTTGAAGAGTGGCGTCATTTTTTGGAGGGGGCGGTTCATCCCGTCACGGTGATTACTGATCACAAAAACGTATTATATCTGGAGTCTGCTAAACGCCTCACCCCTAGACAGGCTCGGTGGTCATTATTTTTTACTAGGTTTAATTTTGTAATAACCTATCGCCCGGGGGCAAAAAATACTAAGGTGGATGCATTGTCTCGAAGTTTTCCTGGAGGGGGTGATGTTGAGGTACCAGAGCCCATTTTGCAAAAGGGGGTGGTGGTCTCTGCATTACACTCAGGTTTAGAGGGGAAGGGGGACCCTTATCTACGGATGGGAATAGTATGGCCACCCCTGACTAACCCTAAGCTGGCACCTGTCTGCCCTGATACCCTAGACGGGGTGTGAACCCGTGCGGCGAGCAGTATGCCTAAACCCTCAGTCACCCTAACAAGCCTAGAGTGGGGAAAGGCCGATGGGAGCACTAGTCACCATCACTCATGTCTAGGAGAACAGCAGGGGAAGACAGCAACAAACAAACTATAGCAGAGATAGATTTATCCAGTCACGAACAGAGAAGGCGATCCCAATCACGACAGTCCACGCCGGACAAGAGCTCCACAGCAACACCATCAAATGATCTCCTTCAAAGGTCAGAATAGAACTGGAAGTAAGGACTATATCTGGCAATGACTGCAAGTGAAACTGAAACTAATATAGTAGCTGGGAGTGGCAGACAGGACTCACCTGAGAAGGATGCCTACAAACTCCCAGTCAGGACAAAAAGGTTCACAAGGCAAAACCCGGATGACATACCCTGAACCATGGAGCAAACTCACAAGCTATCGCGAGTAGCAAGTCGCTGCGACCTTCTCCTCCCAGACCTGTCTGGATCAGTCACAGTCGTGACAGTGGCTTTGTTTAGTCTAATAAATAACAATGGCTAAGTCTCATATAAACATGTCAGACACATCTTCAGTTCATTCATAGATCAGGACAAAGAGAATTCAAACCCATTCATCATACATTTGAAAAAGTAAATCTGCCCGGGTACCCCAACACAGCATAACATCTTTTCCTAGAAGTCTGCACCGTGCCAAACCTTTGTCATTCCTCCTGGGAGTTACCAGTTGGGGGGGGTGTCCCTGCATATCCTGACACTGTCCAATCAGTGCTGACAGTGCCAAACTCTGAAGGGATGCACCCAATTAACAAGGGTGGTGGTATTGTACAGTTATAAATTAATTGTTCAGGACGAATAATGGACGAATAACAGAAAAAATGCACCATAAATGTAATTTAATTGAAAATGTAGGTACTAAAACAGAACTGGACTGCTAACCAACAGATGTGCAGGTTGGGGAATATCTGGGAAATAGTGACCATAAAATAATAACCTTCCAATTGTTTCTTCAGGGACGAATAAAAATACCAAACTTCAAAAAAGTTAAATTTAGCCAACTAAGAGAGGCCATTGCCTAACTAAGGGTACTTTCACACTAGCGTCATTCTTTTCCATATTGAAATACGGTAAAGGGTCTCAATACAGGAAAAAAACGCATCAGTTTTGTCCCAATGCATTCTGAATGGAAAGCAATCTGTTCAGTATGCATCAGGATTTCCTTCGTTCCGTCCCTTGTACGGTATTTGACCGGACAAAATACCACAGCATGCTGCGTTTTCTTTCCCATCCAAAATCGTGTAACACTACCGCACTTGTCGGATCCGGCATTCATTTCCATTGAAATGTATTAATGCTCCGGTACCAAGTGTTAGGGAAATCACTGCATCGCAGGATCCGGTTTTTCGGTCTGCGCATGCGCAGTGCTTTCTAGCTGTAAAACAAAAATACCGGATCCATTATTCCGGATGATACCGGAAAGACGGATCCGGTATTTCAATGAATAAGTCTACCGGAAAAAATATATATCCATTTGCATATGGATTTCCGGATCTGGCAGGCAGTTCCGGTAAACGGAACTGCCTTCCAGATTCGTCTAACGCTAGTGTGAAAGTACCCTAACTGGGACAAAGTCCTAAAAAAAAAAATACAGCCACAAAATGGGATATTTTTAAAGGCATTGTAAACTCTAATTGTGAGAGGTACATATCTTTTTGGAATAAAAGGGTAAAGAACAAGAAAAAACGATGTGGACAAATAGAATTGTAAAGAAAGAAAGAAATTACAAAAAGAAAGCATTTAAATCACTAAAATAGGAGGGTGGCGAGGAAGCATTGGAAAACTATAAGGAAAGAAATAGAATATGTAAAAGACAAATAAAAGCAGCCAAACTAGAGACAGAGAGATTCATTGCCAAAGAGAGTAAAACAAACCCAAAAATGTTCTTTAATTATATACCGTAAATGGTAAAAAGTATAAATCTGAAGGTGTCGGCCCTTTACAGAGTGATGAGGGGGAGTTGCAGACAGCGATGAGGAGAAATCAAAGCTATTAAATATATTTTCTCCACTGTATTCACTGAGGAAAATAAACTGTCAGATGAAATGCAAAATGTAAAAGTAAATTCCCCATTAAAAGTGCCCTGTCTGACCCAGGAAGAAGTACAGCTGCGTCTTAAAAAGATTAAAATAGACAAATCACCAGGGCCAGATGGCATACACCCCGTATCCTAAGAGAATTAAGTAATGTCATAGCCAGACCATTATTTCTGATATTTAAGGACTCTATGCTGACAGGGAGTGTTCCACAGGATTGGAGCTTAGCAAATGTGGTGCCAATATTCAAAAAGGGTCCAAAAACAGAGCTCGGAAACTATAGGCCGGTAATTTTAACATCTGTTGTGGGTAAACTGTTTGAAGGTTTTCTAAGAGTGTCTATCTTGGAGTAACTCAATGAAAATAAGAAAATAACGCCAAAACAGCATGGCTTCATGAGGGATTAGTCATGTCAAACTAATTTACTCAGTTTCTATGAGGAGGTAAGTTTTTAGACTTGATAACAGCAAATAAATGGATGTCGTATATGTTGACTTCTCCAAAGCATTTGATACTGTACCACATAAAAAGGTTAGTATATAAAATGAGAATGGTTGGACTGGGAGAAAATGTCTGTCTGTAGGTAAGTAACTAGCTCAGTGATAGAAAACAGAGGGTGGTTATTAATGGTTGGATCACTGTCACTAGTGTTGTACCTTAGGGGTCAGTATTGGGTCCTATTTTCTTCAATATATTGTGGGGGTTAGCTCTTCTCCGGGGGTCATTCACACAAGTATCATCGCCAGACACCAAGTTTCAGGTCCAAACATCACTTTATTTGGCACCTCAGCAAACCAAACTTAAATGATACAAAATAAACACCTGCCCAGCTGGGCTCTAACTAAATATATAATAACCTGACTCACCTAAAGGACCGTTCACACACTGTTGGGTATATAAAGCAAATGCTTTATATAAAGAAAAAAATAAAATTTAGCGGATCAAAAGAAAATCCGGGAGATGGACATAATCATCTCAAGACGAGTTCGATCAAGAACCTGATTATTTTGTGCAATCAGTAAAACAGGGTACAAGCGTCTATGCAAAAATATAAATGGTTTATTATACAATAGTTTAATATACAATCAAAAATGAATCAACATAAATTTCAATAATATACAATGATATGCAGTACCCAGAATTCACCACTATATGATGCCAACAAAACAAGACTCAACCAACACAAGAATATTATGCAATACAGCTTTAAATTTGTGAGAGATATACAATCAATGGATTATGCGGGAAACTCAATCAAGAAGATGACAGATACGAGCCCTTGCTCCACCAAAATTGATGACCAAACTCAGATAATGGTAGTATTGCAACAAAACTTATAAATTATTGGCTTGATGTCAAACTAGGGAATACTAAGATTCCCAACAGAGAGTTTCTCCAATATTATCCCCTTTATTCAGTTATATGTATCGTAACTGAAACAAGAGAAAATACTGATGTGGCAACTAACGTTACACGTCCGCAAATGAGCGGGTATCTGACTAAGTATCAAGCCAATTAATTTAGATCAATACTACATAAAACAAAAATATACATTACCCAAGGGTCAAGTGATGTGCAGAGTCTTGGGGCAGCCAGCTCTCAAGAGTTTTTCCCGATAATCCAAATGATTCTCCAGAGATCTATAATCCAAATGTTTCTTTTTTTTTTTTTTTTCTCTTTTCTCCTTCTTTTTTTTTCTTCTGGTAACTGGTTTCTTAACCCAAAACTTATCAGATGAACACGCCCTCCGAGTTTGGAACTTCCAATCATTGTGGGATGGGTGTGTGCATTGATAAGGAGCCTGACGTCATAATATTACCCAGAATGCACTTTACTACTGATGTAGTATTAACTGCTCATATCTAGGTGGCACTGTTGTGTAAGCAATAGGCATCATACCATTAAGGGTTAACTCATACATGCCTGATATTTTCACTACTACACCTCTGACGTCTAGAGGCCTTGTCTCAGGGCCGAGGAACAAATGAATACATGAATATATACTTTGAGGAACATCTAGACAATTCTCACACTGTGGAATTCATGTTCACATATGAAAAACAATGAAGCCTCAGAATCTGCAGGTGCAGTGTATCTTCTAACTTTCTAAATGTATAATATATTGTTACTATAACACTAGCTTTTGAACAGCACAGTAATCTTCTCATGGACTTACTTTGGCCTACATGAAAATCCATACAAAACAGTGAATATAAATCAACATTGCTCTTAAAGGCAATGAATACCCATTATAACTAAAATAAGTAGATATAACTGTTTACACTTATGAAAAAGCACAACAAATCCCCCTTTATTACAATGTAATCCAATAGAGAAGTTGGACTACATTGGAATGTCACAAAGGGCTTTTCATTCGGATTCTTCAGAGACATTAGTTCTTGTTTAAACTGTTCGTGATTCTCATGAAGATTTATTGAATGAGTCAATAATTTTGAGTGTAAGTCGGTGGTAACGACAGTACCCTCTACAACGGAATATAAGTCTGATAAATGTTTTTTTTCTGATTCTCCATCTCTGCATGAATACTCATTAGGTTCCTTTTCAGTGAACCAATCTCAAGTTCCAATGTCTTAATAGAGATGGAATTAACAGCTGATACACCGGTGGCAATGACAGTGCCCACTATGGCAAAGATTATGGCGGCTGTAATCGCAGAAACGAACCGCTTTGGTCGTCGACTTGTTGAAAACTGTTCTCTAGTCATGGTTTTCCTCGTCTGTTCCAGGATCTGTGTAATCCTTTCTTGGGAATAGCCGATGTGCATTTGATACCAAATCTTTATCTCCGGAGATGAAATCTCAGAAATGTTGAACTGTCTTTCAATGAAGACACATGGATCCAAACTGACGTAGATCTTTTGGGATAGAATCCTCTTATTTGTCAAGAGGAATCCCGTGGTATCCTGTAGCATGATCCCAGATGAAGGGCCTGGTACAGCAATCGGCTCGGCCTGGAACTCCTTCCCCAAGATCAGGATGATGTAGACAACGGCAACAACACTCAATGCCATCTTGCGCCTGGAATATATTGTATGACAAATATAAGTACATACATCTTCCACTTTTTATCACTCCTGCAAGTAAAGAGTTAATACGACCATACATCTTTGATTTGGCATCGTTTCTTTTCTTGGACAGAGCAAGTTCTCGATACAAAAGTGAGTCAAGAGATAATTAGTTACAGAGGAAAATACATGAGGATAGGTTAGTACATTTGTATGTTCATACTATACCAATCCTGGGTTTCCGTCTTTAGCTGGAACCTTAATATCTCTTTACTCTTCATCATCCGGCAATCCTTCCATTTGGCGAAGTTGTGACCTAGGATGACAAACACGTAATTGATTAATATGCACCCATTTCTCTATAAATTCATCCCCCTTAGGAATTTTGATCTTGTAGACCACAGGTGACAATTTGTCAATGATGACATAGGGTCCCTTCCAGGAAGGCAGGAACTTCTTTTCTTTCACCTGATCCCGGGCGAAGTTATAGAGATAAACCTGATCGGAAATTTGGTACTCCTTTTGAGTAGTCTTCAGATCATAGTAGGTTTTGGCGCTTACGGCTGCTTTCTCCAGATTCTTCTGGGCAAATGCAAAAGCATGCTGAAGGTGCTTACGTAGATTCTCTATGTATTGATGGGCTGTTGAAGCATTTATCAAATTTTGGTCTGTTGTCCGGTAGAGTAAATGCTTGGGTAACACCATCTTCCTTCCTGTGATCATTTCGAAGGGAGAAAGTTTGGTTGCTGCGCTTGGAGTGGCTCTGATGGCCATGAGAACCAGAGGCAACTTTACATCCCAGTCCTTACCGGATTCATTGACAAATTTCTTTAGAATGTTGACAATTGTTTGGTTGTAGCGTTCCACTCCACCACTAGATGCTGGCCGGTAAGCTATATGTAGCTTCCTTTTTACTCCCAGTATCTCCCACGTTTTTGTCATCACCTCACTAGTGAAATGACTTCCACGATCGGACTCAATACGTTGGGGAAGACCGAACCTGGAAAACACGTGGTTAATGAGTAGAGACGCACACACACTTGAACTGCAAGTCTTGCAAGGCAAACATTCTACCCATTTTGTGAATAGACAAGTCACGGTTAACATATATCTGTTGCCTTTTGATGAAGTTGTTACTGGTCCAATAAAGTCATTTTGGAGATAGGAATAAAGAAAATATCGGCCTTTGATCTGAAACAAATCACATAAAAAATTAGGGTGATCACTTATTTGACATTTGTTAAGGATTTGACCTTTCTGCAGCGTCGCGACCTCTGGTGAATTTTTGGAATTCCTGCTGCTCGCAGCGGCAGCAGCAGCCCCTACCTTTGGAGAACACTGGATCACATCACAGCTTACAGACGGCAGCTCGCAGGTTGATGCTGAGATGATAGGATCACTTACTGGAGAAGACACCTTAGTGCAGGAATCATCATGATTAGACTGTAATATAGACAACATGTTAGACATCTCCTCCTTGGCCTCAATTTTAGGGTCAAGAACACTGCAAGGCAAAGTAGGATTAGAAATCACATTAGATTCTGTTACAACCATCTCAGTAGCCTTGCACCGGCCTGGGCTCTGACCCTGCCCTGCCTGCATTATGGGGCTGAGCTGGGTCCTGCAGTTGCCCCTAAAAAAGACTCAGGCTGTTTTCCAGTTGACACCTGGGACATTTTACTAATGATCTCCTGTAATTTGGCTACTTGATCTGCCAAATGATCCAAACGATTGTTTGGTTTGCGCACAGTTTGGACTTCTGGTGTTCCTTTATTAGAAGTGGGTGACCGACCTCTAGGTGAGGTAGGGGATTCAGGCCTATTTTCCTTCTGTTGTCTGGGCCTGTTGTTCCAGCGCCTGTATCCTTGGGGACCCCTATTGTAATATTGGGGACGGTAGTTAGACCTCCCAGCACTGGAGTTATCCCCCTCTGGCCCCTTGGGGCTCTGAGGTCTTGCTTGCTTGTGTCCTACCTGTTGTCGCTGTGTTTGTTGGATAGGTCCTGTAGACTGAGGGTACTTACGTGGCTGCGTTTCAAATTTGAAGCCAGGGTTTACCTTAGCTTCTGCTACACTTTGTTCTGGGAACTTTTTATATCTCCTCTCACCTGTAGCATGGCATTCACTGATGTTATACAGTGAGGTGGCAGCCGTCACCAACCTGTCCAATGGAGCTTGGAGATCAAGATCTCTAGCCAAGCTAAGCTTAATTTGCATGGGCATTGCATCGTAAAACAGCTGTTTGAACTCCTCAGACTCCCAGTTTGGGGATCTATACGCCAACCCATAGGCATTTTTAAGGATGGGGAGGAATTCCCGGGGACTCTGATTGGGTCTACAGGTGAGTTTATAGATATCACGTTTTGCAGCAGTCACAGTACGGTATGGGCCAAATTCTAATTTGACCTCATGCAAAACATCCTGCCAATCCAGAATTCCCCTCTCCCTAAATGAAATAAAGTAGTGGAGATATTTACCATCAAATGCCCATGGTAGGAATCTGATCCTGTCCGCATCAGAATACAATTTTAAAGAATCCATGGTGGACTGGTACAGTTCTAAGTGATTGGCAATTTCAGCAGAACCCTTTTTAGAGAATTTGGGCACAGTGACATTTAGAAACTTAATGATACTCGAGGAGTTCTGATCCTTTTCTGAACACTGAGTATTTTTCTTTCTAGAGACCACCTCAGCATATGTTGGTCGTCTGAAACTCTCATCCCCCTGATGGGCAATCTTCTGCCTGCGTGGTAGGGAATGGATCACAGGCTTTCCCACATCACTGTCACAATCACTCACGCTCCGCTCACTTCCATCAGACCCTCTTGGCACAGGTGACTTAACCCTAACATTCCTCACTAGAGGAGGACGTGGAGGGGCACTTCTGTACCCTTTTGCGTCACTAGCGCCTAGTAAGGCGGTTACAGCTTGAAACGCCTGATTTAATTGGTTTAAGGCCTCCTGTTTAATCATGCCATCACCCTCGGGTGGCTTAGGGTCTCGGATGGATTGCGCTTTAAAAGCATGTGATGATGACATATCTACATTTTGGGGTGTGAGAATTTATCCATGCAGCCACATCATGATCCAACTTTAAATGTGAATTTACATATTCAACAACGTTCTGGATTAACTGCTCCGGGCTAGATGGACAATCTCCTGTGGCAACATCACTACCGGCTTCACTACCGGCTGCACTCATTTTCTTGCAATAAAGTTATACACAGATTTATGAATAATCTGGTTAGCCAAGAAAGGTATGGAACGGTTTACTGTTTGCACAAATAATAAAAGAATTAACTCGATCTCGCTACCGGGGCCTCCATTTTATGTCGGGTATATAAAGCAAATGCTTTATATAAAGAAAAAAATAAAATTTAGCGGATCAAAAGAAAAATTATGCAAACGATATTGATCTGGGAGATGGACATAATCATCTCAAGACGAGTTCGATCAAGAACCTGATTATTTTGTGCAATCAGTAAAACAGGGTACAAGCGTCTATGCAAAAATATAAATGGTTTATTATACAATAGTTTAATATACAATCAAAAATGAATCAACATAAATTTCAATAATATACAATGATATGCAGTACCCAGAATTCACCACTATATGATGCCAACAAAACAAGACTCAACCAACACAAGAATATTATGCAATACAGCTTTAAATTTGTGAGAGATATACAATCAATGGATTATGCGGGAAACTCAATCAAGAAGATGACAGATACGAGCCCTTGCTCCACCAAAATTGATGACCAAACTCAGATGAACACGCCCTCCGAGTTTGGAACTTCCAATCATTGTGGGATGGGTGTGTGCATTGATAAGGAGCCTGACGTCATAATACTACCCAGAATGCACTTTACTACTGATGTAGTATTAACTGCTCATATCTAGGTGGCACTGTTGTGTAAGCAATAGGCATCATACCATTAAGGGTTAACTCATACATGCCTGATATTTTCACTACTACACCTCTGACGTCTAGAGGCCTTGTCTCAGGGCCGAGGAACAAACTTTGATACATGAATATATACTTTGAGGAACATCTAGACAATTCTCACACTGTGGAATTCATGTTCAGATATGAAAAACAATGAAGCCTCAGAATCTGCAGGTGCAGTGTATCTTAACCTAACTTTCTAAATGTATAATATATTGTTACTATAACACTAGCTTTGAACAGCACAGTAATCTTCTCATGGACTTACTTTGGCCTACATGAAAATCCATACAAAACAGTGAATATAAATCAACATTGCTCTTAAAGGCAATGAATACCCATTATAACTAAAATAAGTAGATATAACTGTTTACACTTATGAAAAAGCACAACAACACGGTCATAACATGCGGCTTTCTCAGCCCAATAGTCAAGCAGCCTCCAGGCTGTAGCAAATGCAAGTCTCTTTGGGGGATTGTGGTCCAGCAGTCCTCCCGACTCTGACCTTGTGCCGCAGGCGTCACTGCATCCCCCAAATTCCAGGCTGTCCATTAGCCTCGTGGTCCCTCAGCCTAGCCCGGCTAAGACCACACACACAGAGCCTCAACAGGCCTCTATTTCTGGAAAACACACTCTCATTCCCCAGACTGGGAGCCACACCCAAGTCCAGCAACAGGATTAAATACCATCCCTGGACATGGGCATATTCCAAAATCCCGGACTGGAGCATGGGAAACAGGCACCCACCCAACACATTGCCTGTTCCCAGTAAAAGCTCGCCCTGGACTAGCTGGAGCCAGCTAAGCTAAGTAGCTTGGTGTCCACCAACTAGCTTAAAGGCCACCTATATCTAGGGCCTTTACTCCACCAAGGCCGGGCCCCTTGGTGACACACTCCTGGTGCAAACACCCCTTTTCAATGCTTCCCCGGGACTTTACTGCACCCATCACTATTTACATTGCCACATATCCCCTCCCTGTGTTTAACCCTGTGGGGGTGAACACATGTACCAAACGGATGCTTGTGATAGGGCATCCGCATTAACCTGCCATCTTCCAGCTCAGCATTCCCCCTGGAAGATGTGGCCAGCTTCACAGGCTTCCCTTTATTGTGCCAGACCCATGCCAGCAGAGCTTGGTTTATCACCAAAACTGACATCTTGCCCAATTGAAACTGCCTAAAGGCCTCATGTGCCCATCTCATGGCCAGATACTCTTTTTCTACTCTTTCCCGGGTGATGATGATGCGCTCTCGCATTTTTTGATCTCTCTCTCTTTTTAGATCCTCTGGCTCCCGCTCATGCGCCTCATGTCCTTTCTTGGACTGCTGCAGCTCTTGACTGAACTGTTCCCAGTCATGGTCATGTCCAGACACTTTCTCCTTTGCTTTGCGGGGCTCCTTCAGCAGAGCATGCTTGCCCCTGCTCGCTTCTTTTACGTGCATCTGGTTCACTTCTTCCTTCTTTCCAGCAGTAGTTTCCCCAGCTACGGTGGCAGTTTCAGAGACCTCTACTTCTTTAGTGGCTTTTTCTACTTCGGCTGTCACTCGCTTTGTCTTAGCTTTGGTCTCTGCAGCACCTGGGGACTTCACGTCCACCAACACATCGGCCTTAACTTCTTCAGCCTTTGTCTTCTTGGAGTCTCCAGTCTCTTTGACAGCCTTCTCATCCTTCTTGGACATGGTACCATACACTTGCCCTCTTAACTCCTTCCCCTCTTTCTCATCGAGGCAGGAGGCACTGGGGTCTTCAGCAGACTCTTCGTCTTCTGGCATTTTCTCCAGAGGCTCACCCAGGACACTGTTCTCCTTTTGGGGAGAAGTCAGGAGAGACAGCACATCGTAATAGCCAGTATCCAAAAACTGATCGTTTACCTCCTCGTTTGGCTCGGCTGCAGCAGATGTAGGAGTATCACCATTCTCTTTCTGGCTCTCCTCCTTTGACCCTTCTGAAGCCTTCTTCAGTTGCTCTGTGAAGAAAGCTAGTCCCTTCTCTAACGTTTCTAGGGAGCGTGTGGAGAGAGAGAGAGATCATCCTCTTGTTTGCAGTTGTACGGTCCTGTCAGGTCATCTACAACTGTCTGGATATGGGCTTCAGACACTAGGCTGGCGTCACCCGACTTAATTATCATCTCGTCAGATATAACTGTCTGGTCGCTACTAGTAACCACCTTAGAAAACCTAAAAAGTCACACATATATAGTTAATCAATCTTTATTAGTTAAAAGACAACAATGAAATAGTACAAATACAGCGGTTTCAATAAGTGGTAAAAGATGCAGGAGGATAAAGTGACAAGTACACAGAGCTACCAACACTCCCAAGCTGGTAAGACAGATGGTACATAAAGGCTGAATAAAGCAGTATAAAGCAGTTTCTTGTCTATACTGATGTGATGAATGGTAAAAAATACCTATAAGTAACCACACAGAAGACAAGCAAACTATGTACACCACCACATGTCACAGAAATAATATACATGAGTCGCAATAATGTTGCAAGGAGGTCAACAGGTGAAGTGTGATCACAAAGCTGTGACCAATTGCTGACCCACTCGCAATGAGCAATACAAAAGTACAAAAACAACCAACTGTCACGGATGGTGTACAGGAAACAAGACAATGCAATATATTCAATGACTCACTGGATCCACAACTAAGGAACAAAATGGAGACCCCTGCATGAGACCTGCCACTCTCCCTGACTGCTCAGCCTATGTGAACACCCCAAAGGTGGATGGGCACATATCCACGTACCTCGGCTATCTAATACCTGAAGACCCTACAATAGTGAGGGGACACGACCACCGGCTCCCTACACTAGACACGGAGGGAGTCAGGGTCTCCTGAAATCCAGCAGACAGAAAATCACAAATAAAGGAACAGCACTTATCTTGCAGAGGACTGGGAAATAGGAACAGCATGCGCACACATTCCAGGAAGTTGTATAAGCTGCACACTACTGCATTATGGGGAGGAACTTAAAGGGAAGCAATCAGTCCAACTGCATGACAGCTGAGATAGACTAACGAGATGAGGAACTGAAACCAAAACAAAGAAACTCAAGGAGGAGGATCTGGAAGGCTCCTGTCAGAGCTTCTCAGCTGTCTGGTTGTGACAGTACCCCTCCCTCTACGAGTGGACTCCGGACACTCAGAGCCCACCTTCTCAGGATGGGACCTATGGAAAGCCCTGATGAGACGAGTGGCCTTAATGTCCGTCACTGGGACCCACATCCTCTCCTCAGGACCATAACCCTCCCAATGAACGAGGTACTGGAGGGAACCGCGGACAAGACGAGAATCCACAATCCTAGAGACCTGAAATTCAAGATTTCCATCAACCATAATCGGAGGAGGAGGCAAAGGCGAGGGTACAATAGGTTGAACATAAGGTTTCAATAAGGACTTATGAAAAACATTATGGATCTTCCAAGTCTGAGGAAGATCAAGACGGTAGGCAACAGGATTGATGACAGACAGGATCTTGTAAGGTCCAATAAACCTAGGACCCAACTTCCAGGAGGGAACCTTCAATTTGATATTTTTGGTAGACAACCACACCAGATCACCAACATTCAGGTCTGGACCAGGCACACGTCTCTTATCTGCCACACGCTTATATCTCTCACTCATGCTCTTTAGATTATCCTGAATCTTTTGCCAAATAGATGACAAAGACGAGGAGAATCTGTCCTCATCAGGTAAACCAGAAGACCCCTCTCCCGAGAAAGTCCCAAACTGCGGATGAAACCCATATGCACCAAAAAATGGTGACTTATCAGAGGACTCCTGACGACGGTTATTTAAAGCAAACTCAGCAAGGGACAAAAAAGAACACCAATCCTCCTGATTCTCCGCCACAAAACAGCGCAGATATGTCTCCAGATTCTGATTGATGCGCTCTGTCTGGCCATTCGACTGCGGGTGGAAAGCAGAAGAGAATGACAACCGAACCCCCAAGCGAGAACAGAAAGCCTTCCAGAATCTGGAAACAAACTGTGTGCCCCTATCAGAGACTATGTCTGAAGGAATACCATGCAATTTGACAATGTGGTCAATAAATGCCTGCGCCAGCGTCTTAGCATTGGGCAAACCAGGAAAAGGGATGAAATGCACCATTTTGCTAAAACGGTCCACCACCACCAGAATCACAGTCTTCCCCGAGGAACGAGGCAAGTCCGTTATGAAGTCCATGGACAGATGTGTCCAAGGACGGGAAGGAATGGGTAAGGGAAGGAGAGGACCTGATGGCCGTGAATGAGGGACTTTGGCACGAGCGCAAGTCTCGCAAGCTGCCACAAAACCCTCAACCGACTTACGAAGCGCAGAACACCAGAATCTCCGAGCGATGAGATCCAGTGTGGCTCTTGCCCCCGGGTGCCCAGCAAGGACCGTATCGTGGTGTTCCTTAAAAATCTTGTGTCTCAAAGCGAGAGGCACAAACAACCTCCCAGGAGGACAAAGATCAGGAGCCTCTGACTGGGCTGCCTGCACCTCTGCCTCCAATTCAGGAAAAAGAGCAGAGACTACCACACCTTCAGCCAAAATTCCCACCTCCCGGAAAACAACGTGACAGGGCATCTGCCTTCACATTCTTAACCCCAGGGCGGAAGGTGACAACAAAATTAAACCTTGAAAAGAACAAAGATCATCTGGCCTGTCTCGGGTTCAGACGCTTGGCTGACTCCAAGTAGGCCAGATTTTTATGGTCAGTAAACACGGTAATAGGGTGTCTGGCTCCCTCTAGCCAATGGCGCCATTCCTCAAAAGCCAACTTGATGGCCAACAATTCCCTATCTCCCACATCATAATTTCTCTCTGCGGAGGATAGTTTCTTCGAGAAAAAGGCACACGGTTGCCATTTGGCAGGAGAGGAACCCTGAGACAAGACCGCACCCACCCCTACCTCAGAAGCATCAACCTCAACTATGAAGGGTAACGAAATATCAGGTTGTACCAGGATGGGAGCGGAAGCAAAACTCTCCTTGATATTAGAAAAGGCCTTACGCGCCTCTACCGACCAGGAAGAAAAATCTACCCCCTTTCTGGTCATATCAGTGAGTGGTTTAACAACAGAGGAATAATTCAAAATAAATTTCCTGTAATAATTGGCAAAGCCCAAAAAACGCATCAGCGCCTTCTGATTCTCAGGAAGCTCCCACTCAAGCACAGCGCGGACCTTCTCGGGGTCCATGCGAAAACCAGAAGCGGAGAGAAGAAACCCCAGAAATTGAATTTCTGGAACCGCAAATACACATTTTTCCAGTTTCGCGTATAATTTATTCTCCCGCAGGATGAGCAAGACCTGACGTAAGTGTTCCTTATGAGTCTTGAAATCAGGAGAAAAAATCAAAATGTCATCCAAATACACTAATACAAATTTTCCCATTAAATCATAAAAAATGCTGTTCACGAAATGCTGAAAAAACGGCTGGGGCATTCATCAAACCAAAAGGCATAACCAAATTCTCAAAATGGCCCTGAGGGGTATTGAAAGCCGTCTTCCATTCGTCTCCTTCTCTGACCCTGACCAGGTTGTATGCCCCTCTTAGGTCTAATTTGGAAAAGACTTTAGCCCCAACAACCTGGTTAAACAGGTCCGGGATCAGAGGAAGCGGATAAGGGTCACGAATAGTGATACTGTTCAGCTCCCTGAAATCCAGACAAGGTCTTAAAGAACCATCTTTTTTCTTAACAAAGAAAAAACCAGCGGCAACAGGTGACTTCGAGGGTCGTATGTGTCCTTTTCTCAGACTCTCAGAGATATGAGCACGCATAGCGACCCTCTCAAGTTGGGAAAGATTGTATAAACGAGATTTAGGCAGCTTGGCGCCTGGGATGAGATTAATAGGGCAATCGTACTCCCTGTGCGGAGGCAAATCCTGAACTCCACTCTCAGAGAAGACATCCGAAAATTCAGAGAGGAAAGGTGGTACAGTCTTAGTAGAAACCTCAGAAACAGATGTCATGAGGCAATTCTCTCTGCAAAAGTCACTCCAACCATTTATTTGCCTCGCTTGCCAATCAATGGTGGGGTTATGTTTAGTGAGCCAGGGTAGCCCCAACACTAGAGGAGTAGGCAAACCGCTAAGGACGAAACATGACACATCCTCAACATGAGCATCACTCACAATTAAACGGATATTGTGAACTATGCCCTTTAATGATTTCTGAGAAAGTGGAGCGGAATCAATAGCAAAAACAGGAATATCCTTTCCCAAAGTGCATACCTGGAAACCATGAGTTATTGCAAATTGATTATCAATGAGATTGACAGCTGCTCCACTATCCACAAAAATCTCACAAAAAATGCTCTTGCTCTCTAGCACCACCCAAGCAGGCAGGACAAAACGGGAACTACAAGCAAACGGAAAACCTTCAATTTCCGCCTCAACCCTGCCAATAGTAACAGACGGAACATTTTTAAAAGATTTTGTCCTCTTTGTTTCTTTATTACTCCCAGATGACTGCCTGAATCTCCTAGAGGGACAAACATTTGCCAAATGATTTATACCTCCACAACAAAAACAAACCCTCCCATGCGGGCTGAATCTTCTATTGTCAGAGGCAATCAACCCCAGCTGCATGGGCTCCTGCTCAAAAGGGGCTGACAGCGACCCCTGCGCACAGAATGAGACCGCTGCACTGTCCCGGGACTGAGTATGACAGGAAGGAGAGATCTCTCCTCTCTCTCTAAGACACCTGTCAATACAAACGGCCTGAGACATAGCAGAATCCAAGGAGGTAGGTCTCTCATGAAAGGCAAATGCATCTTTCAATCCCTCTGAAAGACCATGGCAAAATTGACTTCGGAGTGCAGCATCATTCCAACCAGTATCAGCTGCCCATCTCCGAAATTCTGAGCAGTATATCTCTGCGGATTGTTTACCCTGGCATAACAGACGTAGTCTAGACTCAGCCAGAGCAATACGATCCGGATCATCATATATCTGACCCAGGGCTAAAAAGAATTCATCCACTGAACGGAGGGGCCGTGCCCCCTCCGGCAGCGAAAAGGCCCAGGACGGGGCGTTACCCCTGAGCA